>NW_020954596.1:65796525-65878774 GCF_900497805.2 Vombatus ursinus
AAGGAAGGAAGGAAGGAAGGAAGGAAGGAAGGAAGGAAGGAAAAAAGAAAGAAAGAAAGGAAGGAAGGAAGAAAGGAAGGAAGGAAGAGAGGGAGGGAGGGAGGGAGAGAGAAATAAAGAGAAATGGTAGATAGATAACATATAGGCAGACGTGGAGAAATGATAGATGGAAAAATGAGAAGAGACAGAGAGATACCATAAACTATATCATTATCAGTCCCTGAAAATATTTAGAAGACTTCTGAGGATCTTATCTTGTGGCAGACAACTAGAAGAGAAATGTGGCAGAGAAAGGTACAATTATACATATTCTAGGCCCAAAATATAAGCCGTGTTGCTTATCCCCACCCCTAACCCTCCTTGAGGAGGAGGAAGCTGCTTCTAATTTGTTGCCCAAATCACTTACTATCTATTTTCTCCTTTAGGTTAACCCTACTAGGCTTTTTGAGACGCTCTGGAGTCTGTAAGCTCTGTCTCTCTTCTATAACTATACTTGTTGTATTTGCTCTCATGTACTCCCTGATGGCTAGATATGTTTTATGGGGACGTGAGCCTTACCATGGAAGCAGAAATGCCTGAGAAAATCCTCGGTAAATGGAAACAGGACTGGTCATGCAATACCTGCCCCACTCCTGAAACCATCTGCAATAAAGCATAACAAAAGGGACTACCTTCACCTCTCGCAGAGAATGCTTGGAGAGGTTAGTAATCAATGAGCCAGCAAGGAAATATGAATATAAAAGTACAGTTATTAGAGAACAAGAAAAGAAGTAGGCTCACAATTATAGTGAGACCAATCCCACCCACACTAGTATCCCCACATGAATACAGCAGAGTTTGCTATTGATGATCTAACCTGACCTAAAATTCCATTTTAGCCAGAAAAATTATTCTAGAAGTGCATAATTACTCCATATAAACACCAGAAGAAAAAAGTGACTCAGAAGACATTGCCCACAGTGTTTGAAGCCACGTTCCCCTAACAATCACTGCTGTCATGTCCCTGTGGTATTTATCAAGCCCAATTTTGGGTTGAAGGGTCAAAGCCTTGCCTCTGTGAAATTTAGCTAAGACCTTCTGTGGGCCAATAGAGGCTGATAAAGAGCTGGCCTCAAAATTTCAGATTATAAGGCAAAGTTAACCAGGATGAAGCTGAACACAAACTAGGCTGTGGCCTTTGGTCTTACAGCCTCTGAGTTGCCTCCTACAGTATATCTAATGGGCCCAAAAGAGTGGCAGATCTGGCCAAAGCTGTTAGAGGCCTCAGGCAGACAGGCCTGAACCTATATGCAGGCTGCAATATCTAACCCTGCCATCTGGTATTAGAAATCTGGTGTTGTGTGCTCCAAACTAATACTTCTCTGTGTAAGAGAAATAAGTTGGATCTGTATGGTTATTGTTCAAGTATTCATAATATTTTGAATGAAATGTATGTTAACCTGACATTTTTCTTCACCAAGCTCATTCTAGTTCTATGTAATTTACAAATAGTCTTGTCTGTCTAGAAAAGTCATGTCTATCGATTGGAGGCAGGTATAGTCTTCAGTTTTTACAAAAGTGAATTGCCAACAGACAACTGATTTTTTAGGCAACTATTTAATAATTGGGATTTGAAGAACCCCCTCACATAAAAAAAACTTCCTTTTCATACCAGTTAATTCTAATTAAAAGTCCTTCCCTTGGATACAGGACTCTCTTTTGTGTGTTCCCCAGAAGAGGTCTCATTCTAATCCACCATCAGTGCTTACTTGTTAGCTCTCAGCTCTCCAAAATTCTCTTCCCTTGCAAATACAAATCCCAACTCTATACTACTAATAATCACAAATTAGTATAAAGTGCTTCCCCAATGTGTCTCATCCTTTCTTTTATCTATGTTATTTTTCTAATGTTGTTCCCTTTTGCAGGGGCACACTGAAGCCAGTGGGAGCTGATTGTGAAATTTTCAAGTGTGAGCATTTACACCGAGGAAATTGGCAAGCTACAAAGCAAAAATTGATTTATTGTTTTATTGATTGTCTAGACTTAAGAAAATTATGGAGGATTGTTAATAATGAATATTAGACTAAAAAGTATGCCCTGCATACATTTGATTTCTGGATAGCTGGTTGTTAAACATTTATCATCACACTCCTGTTCATAAGAATCTCCTCACCAAATCCCTGCTTGTTTAAATCCTACCTAACTCTAATTTTACCTTCTCCATGAAGTTTCCTCTGATTTTCCCTAGGGGAGAGTGACTGGACCTGTCATTTCATTGTATAGGAAACTCTAAGGTGAAGAAACTCTATTGTTGAAGTCTGTCTGGCACCATCTCTGTAATTTATAATCTTGCGGAGTTGAATAAAACAATGAGAAGCAAATAATTTACCAGGATCACACATTTAACATGTGTCAGACATGGGACTTGAGATGAGATTCCCCTCTCCAGTAATCTCTCAGAGAATACATCTCTTCTCTCTTAGGCCACCTACCTTGGTTGACCTATCTTGCATTTGAATTGTGTAAATCTCTCTGCCACTAGACTATGAGTTCTTTGAAGGTTGGAAGTATGTTATTCATTTTAATACCCCCATAGCACCTAGCACACTACCTTGCATGTGGCAGGTGCCCAGTATATTTTATTGAATTTAAGTGAATATTCTTGCTTTTTTGCTGAGTTTATTGGATCACTGTGTAAAAATAAATTAAAGGAGAGCACAGTTAATTGAGTCAGAAGGCCTGGTTCTGTCAATAACTGCAAACCATGTAATCTTTTCTAAGCTTTGTATTCATCATCTATAAATGAGACATTCAACTAGATGCTTTTTAAGGTCCCTTCAAGTTTACTAATCCTGTATCTTTATAGCCTTCTTTAAAAGCATACTTCTCATATACTATACTGGGCTTTCAGGGATTGTAATCACTTGGTGATTGCTCCTCTACTATAGTATAAGCTCCTTAGACTGTTTTTTATTCATTCTTTATCTCTTTTACTACCAAGCATAAGACCTCAGACATAGTAGGATTTTTTTTTTTAGGCAATTGGGGTTAAGTGACTTGCCCAGGGTCACACAGCTAGTAAGTGTCAAGCGTTTGGTCTGAGGCCGGATTTGAACTCAGGTACTCCTGACTTCAGGGCCGGTGCTCTATCCACCATGCCACCTAGCTGCCCCCATAGTAGGATTTTAAATCTTTGTGATATATCAATGCCACTGATGTGTATATATATATATATATATATATATATATATATATATATATATATTTGTTACCCATCATTATTAAAACTTATTTTCTATACAACTTTAAATTGTTATTGAAAATGGTCATTGACAACTCCTTCCTATTGAATTTCAATCTAAGATTTCCACAGGAATACTGAAACTAAGAATGGGCAGGATGGTATATCAGATATATTTCTACAGTGAAGTCCCAAATTCAACCATACTTTATGGGTGGCCCTGGACAAATTATTTACACTCTCTCTGCTCTTAGACTACAAGTTGCAAAGAAGGTAATAACCTTCATTGACACAGAGAGTTCCCTCATTGAAGCATTGAGGGAGTTTCCTCTGAGGAGTTAGCTCTTTTACTGATGAAATCACAGGTCTAGCCCCAACCTGCTCTCCAAATTAGTAGGTTTTCCCTCCTCTTCCAGTCATATATATATGTGTGTGTGTGTGTGTGTGTGTGTGTGTGTGTGTGTGTGTATGTATGTGTGTATACATATATGCATATATATAATTTAGAAATGGCTTACCTGACGATGACTGTTATTTTAAATAATTTTTAATTTTTCAAATATTTTATGTCCTCACATTTGACTCCAAATAATTTTGATCTAATTGAAGTAGCCTTTTAAATAAAAGATGATTTTTAAATTCAATTTTTCCCACTTATTAGTGTAAAGATGGGATCAATATGACAATCACAGCACTTTCCTCAGAGTAACTACCTTAATTTGGTGAGAACAACTTTCCTGAATTAATCAAAGAAATTCAAATAACTTAATCCACTTAGCATGGAGGAGAGTACTTAGAGCCCTTGGCAACGATACTACCCAGGAAGTATATTGGGAGGCTTGTATAAAAAAGCAAGTCAGTTTAGTTTCCATCATTCCAGGGGCCATACCAACCTAGAGGAGAAAACAGTCCAGGCTAGCCTCTGAAAGGGAAGTGCTTGGGTAAGAGGGTGAGGAAAATAGGCTCTAACTCCTTAACACCCTTGACTAGAGAATGATTTTGTGAATGTTGAGAAGTCAGAAGAAGGAGTGTTTCCCATGGGCATCTCAGATATGTCCCTGGAACAGCTGACGGCTATCTCTACGTGAGGTGCAGAAGACAAGTCAGATGTCCTGAGGAAAGATAGCCTCAGGATTCTAGAAGGAGCCCAAAAGAAAACTGTTTTACACCTAAGGAGAACTTCATGAGAGCCCCATAAAGGAAAAATGCAGGTACTCCCAGCAAAAGGAGTTCCAGAACCTACAATTTCCTACTTTGTCTCATGTCCTCTCTAAGTTTGAGCCTACTTCCTGTAGAACTCCACATTTACTTGTGATGCAATGTGCCCCAGTGTGTGTGTGTCAGAGGGAGGAATCTTGGAGTCAGGAAGACCTGAGTTCAAATATCACCTCAAATAACTTCTAGTTGTGACCCAAGGAAAGTCATTTAACCTCTGAATTAGTTTCTTCAATTATAAAGTGAAGATCATAATAACATCTGCCTTCCAGAGTTGTGAGGATCAAACGAGATAGTATTTATGAAGATCTTAGCACAGTTTATTCCCCATCTTTCCTTCCTTCCTAATACTCTACACTCTAAAGTAACTATTTTTCAAATGGGGCAGCTAGGTAGAGTGGTAGAGTACCAGAACTAGAGAGAGGAAGGTGTGTTATTTAGTCATGCCCCACTCTTTGTGACCCCATTTAGGGTTTTCTTGGCAGAGATACTGGAGTAGTTTGTCATTTCCTTTTCTAGCTTGTTTTACAGATAAGGAACTGAGTCAAACAGGGTTAAGTGGCTTGCTCAGGATCACATAGCCAGTAAATGTTTGAGGCTGGATTGAAACTCAGGAAGATGAGTCTTCCTGATTCCTGTCTATGCTGTGCCATTAGCTGCCACAAAGACCTGTTTTCAAATCCTTCCTTAGACACTTATGAGCTGTCTGACCCATGGCAAGTCATGAACTGTCTATATGCCTCGGCTTCCTCGTCTATTAAATGAAAATAATAAGAGCATCTTCTTCACTGGGGTGTTGGGAGGGAAAAATAAAATAATATTTTTCCACAGTCATTTCTTTTTGTTTGTGTTGGCCAATACTCTTTTCCCTGACTTTACCCTTTGACCTGCTTGTGTAGATTTGCATAGCTGTATAGCATACATGAAATACCGTATAAGACGATGTTGAAATCATGAGCTTTTAAAGAAGAAATTATTTCATGGAGGTCATGAGAAATTGGACAAAAGACCTGTATCCAGTTGTTGGAATAAAAAAGATAGGATTGAAACCTTTTTTACCCACAAAGCAAAGCAAATGATAAGAGTAAAAAAAAATTCTCATGACTCCATAAATAGACATGTTTTTTCCTACTAGGGAAATTCATGGATTTCCAGATTTATGACCCAAGAAAACTGAGATTCTTATCAAATTTACAGAATGACTAAGCATTCAAAAGGTCAAGTATTTGATCTTAAAATCTCCTCCAAGATGGAAAGGATTTTAAAGATGACAAGGAATGTCAAAATGATTCATTCAAAATTAGAATGCTCTGATCCAACTTCCACTGGTTTTGTTCTGAAAATAGCTCTGATGCCCTCAAATAGTATTTTTAAAAACTTTTAGAAAATATTTTTGCTGTAGTAAAAAAAATCCCACAAAAAAGTCACAGACACCTCCCACCACCATCAGACTTTTTGTGTTGTCTTAAGTAAATTATGATATAGAGCTTTTTAATTGTACTATCAACAGTTTTACATAAAATTCTGCCATTACAGTTTACAGATTAAAAATTGAGAATAGAAAGAAGAAAGTAAAGTGTATGCACACAGCTTATAATTAGAGAAAAATTTGCATCAGCATTCTCAGATTATGCTGAATTGATGAAAACCCATTTTTAAGTGTTTACTTTATGTAAATCACCTGTGCTAATCACTGGAGATACATTTAATCAATAAACTTTAAGTGCCTACTATGTGCCAGTGCTAAATTGTGTGGATACAAAAAGAGGCAAAAGATAGTCCTAAATTCAAGGAATTTGCAATCTAATGGGGAAGACAAGATACAAACAAATATATACAAAACAAGCTATGTAACAGGATAAATAAGAAATAACAGAGAGAAGGTACTAGAATTAAAAGGGATTTTAGCTGGGATTTAAAGGAGCCAAGGAAGGTCATTTGTCAGAGAGGAAAAGGGTGATGATTCCATGCATGGAAAAAGATACATTGTGAAAGTACCCACTATTGAGGGGCAGAGAGAGCAAGAGAAAAGAAAGTAATACTTAAAATAAAGTTCAGCTTCAGGGCAGATGGAAAAGCCCAAAAGTTCTAAAGATTTAGAGGTGAAGCAAATGGCCAAGCACAGTGGTCTTTAAGATATATAAGTCATATGACAATGGCAAGGCAGATGGTGAGGCCTGTAGCATTCCATCTTATGAGAAGGAATAGGGACATTGACTCTTGTCTCATATAACCCCTGTGACCAGTCAAGCAGCCCTGGTGAAGGAGGAAAACAAGGGGGGAGGGCACATCTAATGGTGGTAGGTCTTCCTACTGACCAGCACCTGCCATTCAGGCTTCCTGATGAATTTTGGGATAGCTAGGACTAAGGAAAGGAATGAAAGGGAAAGAGCAACTCCAGTAATAGTAGGTCTTAGCAGCAATCAGCTGACAGTAATTTAACAGTCTTCCCATATATAACAGACCTAGCTTAGTTCTCCCTTCCTCACTGAATTGTTTTGAGGCAAATGCTTTGTAAACCTTAAAATGCTATAGCCATGTGAAATTTTTTTATTGGTGAGATCAACTTCGTATTTCTTCTCATACTCATTGTGTTTAAAGTGCCTTCCTTAGTTTTGTCTAAAGATATTGAATAAACACATAAAAATATTTGTTCTGGTGACAATTCCAGGCAGTGAAGCAGAGATGTGAAATTCTGGGAAATAACAAGGTCGGGTCAACTTTGCTCTTCTCAAGCAGAGAAACAGTGGCTATTTTTAAGGGAGAAGGTTATGTGGCAGAGGCAGGATTGTAAACGGTGGCAGAAACCACAAAAAGCAGTCACCCCAGTATGGCATGGGTCATTTTCCACATGTTGTGCTGTGTGGAATACACTGCTGTTTTCTTCATGCAGCTTTCCTTGAGTCCCCCAGTTACAAGTCATTTTTTCTTTCCTTTCTCCAATATTACATTGCATTAAATGTGAAGCACGATGACCTTGAAGTTATCATCAACTGTGTTCAAATCCTGCCTCCAACGTTTAATAAACTTATGACTCTAGACAAATCAATTCATTTTCCTGAGTCTTAGTTCCCTCAACTCTAAAGTGGGGACAATACTATCTGAAGCACCAACCTCACAGGATTATCATAAGGATCAAATGGTATAATAGTTAATGATGCTTCAAAAACCTTGAAGGGCTATAAAAGCATCTGCATTATTTTACTTATCTGGTGTACTTATATTCTATTTTCTTATACTTATTTATATGCATATTTTGTTTCTAGTACTATGTTTAAATTCTCTCGTGTCAGGAAGCATATTTTATACATCTTTGTATGTCTCAAGGCCTAGTGAAAGTATTTTCAGGGTAGATCTCTAACAAATATTCATTGGCTTAAACTGTTCAGGCCTTGGTCTTCTTAAGAGTTGCGTCTTTATGATACAATGGAAAATAACCTATGGCCATTTTATCTTAAATTCGTCAAAAATTGGGTCAAGTTATTTCCAGAAAAGTAAAAGTTTGACTGCACTATTGAGTTGCCTCCAATATTGGAGGGGGGAGAAAGGAAAGCTAGAGAAACCTTTAGTATCACCTCCTTATGATTTGTAAGACAGGATGCAGCTGTCTAAAACAGCACTAAACTTTAATAACTTGTCTTTGAGACAACTCCAAGTTATTACTATGGAAATTATTTGCATGTGGGAAAGGGAACAAATAATTATTTAGTGTCCACTATATTCCAGGCATTGGGTGAAGCTCTTTACAAATATTATCTCAACAATTTGGAACTATGCCTAAAGGGCTATAAAGTTGTGCATATGCTCTGACCCAGCAATACCAGTACTAAATTCATATCTGTCATGTGCTTATGTGGAACCAAGGGAAAGCTATGAGACCTAGAGGAAGTCATGTAGCATATTAGGTAGAGTTTATTTGAAGGATTTATGGGAGGACATGGCCCAGAAGCACACAGGATGGAATCACAGACTCTTGGGATTAGAAGAATCTCAAAGGCTCTATCGTGTAAGCAATGCCTAAACTGGAATCCCATCTACATGGCAAATGACCATCCAGGGATTGGCTTCAAGACTTTCCAAGAGACTTCTTACCTCTCTTCTTAAAGTAGTTTGGTTGTTTGATTGGTTTGGAGATTTGTTGTTACTCTTTTACATGAAGCTTAAATTTGCCTTTTTATAACTCCAAACCATTGTTCTTTGTTCTCCTACTCTCTGGTCCCAGACAGAACATACATTATCCCTCCACCAATGACAATTCTGCTACCCTATTTCCAGGTCTTTTCTCCACGCTAAACAATTTTATTTCTTGTAACCAATCCTTGTAAAGCATGCTTTTAAGGTTTGAAGGGATTGCAATCTTAGATATTTTGATATATTTATAATTTCACAAGAGTGAGCACTCCTTCCAATGGTACAGATTACCACCTCTCCATGCCATCTTATACTATGTCACCATTTTCAATGTATTCTCCTATGAATCCTCTACAAAGAGCTCACTCAACATTTGGAGGCCTTCCTCAAGAGGTCTTGTTATTAAAAGAATATTAGTGTAATACACACAGGCTATGAACCACTTATTTGTCCCTCTTGCTACATGATTGGTCTCCATTTTTTCAGTCATACATCTCTTGAAGACATTTTTACACTTTATTTTGGAATTATTCCTTGATACCAAGTTGTAATGTACTCACATTTACCTCTATTGTCATTTTTGTAACTTGGACACAATTTTTTTGGAGACTCACAAATATGTATCTCCAGAAGAATACAATTGTTAAAAAGATGGCCCTAACTTTCAAGGAGAAGGTTGTGAATGACTGCGTATTTACTCAAAGGCAATTCGCCCCCTCTTAACTCCTCCTGATCAATTCTGAGGCTAGTTCACTTCGCAATATCTATCCAATATACACGTGATGGTGGACCAGATTTATTGTTATCCATTAAATTGTATATTATAGGTTAAAAACAATTGTTGTTCATCTACTTGTTTTTCCCACTGTAAATAATTAGCACAAATTATTTTGAGTGATTTTATTTCTCATTTAGGAGGCATTCTGATACATTACAATCAGCACAATGTTATCTATAAATAATAGCATCTGGAGGACCTCCTCCTTTTTCTATTCGAAAAAATCTTTATATTTGGACTTTGGACAAGACATTCTCCATTATGGTGTCAAACACTTTGGCATAATTTTGTTCACTTACCCTATGCTTTGCTTTATTCAAATCAACAGATATTTATTAAGTACCTACTGTATAGAAGTCTCTGTGTTAGGTACTGAAGATCAAAAACAAAACAGATCGCCTTAGGGAGTTGAGGTTTAAATAAAATGTCAATGGCATATATACTCATCTCCATTGTATTTTATCTTACCAAATTAGATACATTTTTGTAGTCAATAGATGATGGGCACAGTGGCATCAGGTCAACTGTGGACCTGTCAAGATGTGCTCTGATATAGAACATCATTTACAAGTGCCTCCCTGTTTCCTTCTCCTATTTTAATAAAAGATTAACTAATTAATATATTCATATAATCATAGCCTTAAATCATAGAAAACACCTTGAAAGTCATCTAACTGAACCTCCTCATATTATAGATGGAGTAATGGAGGTTCAGGGGGGATAAGTGACTTGCCCAAATCAAAAAGTAGAAGTGAAAGAGGTGAGATTAAACCTAAGTCCTCTGAATTCAAATTTTTCTCACTGTACCATGCAGGCTCTCAAAGTTTTTCATAGAGATAGAATAGTATATATATGTATGAGTAATTATTAATATGATCTTGGCCACCTCTTTTTTGGAAATACAGTAAAAATATTTTTCTAGGAGTTTTGGTATCTTCCAAAGATTAAAAAAAAAGAGGTTTTAGCTATACTTTGAGAAATTATTCTTCAAAAACGTCTCAAAATGTTTCCCCTCTCACAGATCTCCTCTGTGTGTACTTGTCTTGTCCACTTATTCTTCCCATTTTTGTTTACATTAGTACCTTTTTGACATTATGATGTAGCATGTACAGTAATGGATAATAGTTAATCAATCAATAACAACTTATTTATTGTTTACTAAGTATCAGGCACCATGTTAAGCATAATATTAAGTATAAGAATTGGGAA
Organism: Vombatus ursinus; assembly: GCF_900497805.2. NCBI lineage: Eukaryota > Metazoa > Chordata > Mammalia > Diprotodontia > Vombatidae > Vombatus > Vombatus ursinus. Next base: position 65,807,079 of record NW_020954596.1, read on the forward strand.
TAAAAAGAAGGGCAAAAACAAAATATATTATATTTATATATATATATTATATAAAACATATAATATATTATATGTTTTATTTGGAAGATACTGTCTTCAAGTATCTCACATTCCACTGGGAGAGACAATATGTAAATTAAAAAAAAATACAAGACATATATTGTGTAAGTGGAAGGTAATGTCACAGAGTGGGCAACAAGGATTAAATGTATAAAGAGTGGAAAGGAAAGAAGAGAGCAAATTTTGAAGTGCTTTAAACGTTAGATTCTAAATATCAAGGGTCCATTGTCCTTGAAGATTAAAAGAGGTAGTAGTAGTAAGTAGTAGTGGTAGTAGTAGTAGTAGTGGTAGTAGTAATAGTAGTAGTAGTAGTAGTAGTAACAATAATAATAAAATATATTAAAGATTTTTGGACATCTTTCAATATTATCACAAAATACTTTAAAGATAATTATTCTTAGTTGGGTCTCTGTTCAAGGTTTTAATGATTTTTTTTAAATTTCCCTCTCTATTGTGTCTCACTGTTTTATGAGACAACATGGCTAGCAATTTTTCACTATCTTCCTCATTAAGATGTTATAAATTAATTTCTTCAGTTACAATAATTGCTCTGGCAGTTGCTTTCTACATGAAACCTTTCTTGATCTCCTCAACTGCTATATCAGGTATCTTTAACAGTTATGGATTGTGGGAAAACTCTTTTCCAAACGAGAGATAGAAGTAATCACACAAAGACAAACACACACACACACACACACACACACACACACACATGCATGACATATACAATTTTCCTTCAATTAATCCATAAACACTTATTAAGTTGCTACTATGTGCCTGGCACTTTACTAAGCACTGGGAATACAAAAAGAGGTAAAAGATAGGCTCTGCCCTCAAGGAGCTTATAATCTAATGGGTGGGATAACAGGCAAACAAGCTATACATAGGATAAATAAGAACTAATTAATGGAAAAAAGTCACTGAATTAAGAAGAGTTGAGAAGCTTCCTGAAGAAGGTGAGATTTTAGTTGAGCCTTAAAGGAAGTCAAGGATGTCAGTAATTGGAGCAGAAGGAGAGGAAGAAGGGAGACAGCTAGAAAAAATGTTCAGGACAAAGAAAGATGGGGTATCTTGTTTGAGGAATAGACAGGAGGCCAGTGATACTGGATCAGTGGACAGCAAGGTATAAAAAGTCTGAAAAGGTAGGAAGGGGTAGGTTATGAAAGGCTTTGAACGCCAAATGGGATTTTGGATATGGTCCTGGAAGCAGTAGGAAACCACTGGAGTTTATTGAGTAGAGAAAATAACATCATCAGACCTGGATTTTAGGAAAATCATTTTAATGGATGAATGGAGCACGATTTGGAATGGGAAGGGACTTGAGGCACACAGACATGCCAGAAAACAATTTTAGTAATCAACATAGTTGATAAAAGGACCTACACTAGAGTGGTGGTGATCTCAGAGGACAGAAGAGGGAATATAAGAGAGATGTTGCAAAGGTGTAATTTACAGGCCTCAGCAACAGATTGGTTTGGGAACAGAGATGAGACATAGCAACACAGAAGGAGTCCAATGTTGTAAGCCTGTGGGACTAGGAAGGTAGTGTTGCTCTCTACAGTAATAGGGAAGATAGAAGAGGGGCTAGCTTAGGGAAAAAGAGAATGAATTCTGTTTTGACCATATGAAGTTTAAGATGTCTACCAGATAGAAATTCTGAGATATCTGAAAGGAAGTTAGAGATATAAAATTGGAGGTCAGCAGAGAGATTGGGGAAGGAAAAGGAAGATTTGAGAATCATCAGCCTAGAGGTGGCAATTAAATCCATAGGAACTGATAAGATCACCAAATGAAGTCGTATGTATCCTTATATAATATGAAAAGCTTTTCCACAAACAAAAATAATGCAGTGTGAATAAAAATAGAAAACATCAACTAGGGAAAATTTACATAAATTATCTCTGATAAGGGACATACATTTAAGATATATAGGAATTAACACAAAATCATAACACCAAGAGCCATTTTCTAATGAAAAAGTGATCAAAGTATATGAAACAATACTGCTCAAAAGAATCTATAGTCTATTGATAATAAATCTGTCTGTCTATTGACAACCATGTAAAAGATTGCTCCAAATTACTAAAAATAAGAGAAATCTACCCTAATCTTTTATCTCGCAGCAGTCAAATTGACAAAAATAACAAAAGATGAAAACAGTCAATGTTAGAGGAACTACAAAAAGATAAGAACACTCTTGGTGGATCTGTGATTTGATCCAAAAATTCTGACAAGTAAGTTGAATTATGCTTTAAGTGACTAAAATGTCCATACTCATTGAACCAGGGAGCCTAGATGAGGACCATTCTAATAAATCTGCCATACTTAGCACTGTGCTTAAATCATAGATGTATACTATGTAGTTTCAAATGTTTTAGGACATGTTCTAAACATTATGTTTTCATAACTTTGGAAGAAATTTTTCAGAATTAGAATTTTTCTGGTTTCAATTAGAAATTAGATGACTTAAAAATATCACAGAATAACAAATTCACAAAGATTACCAAAAAAAGTAAGCAGCTGAATATAAAGAGTGTTGAAAAAGACAAGGCATCCATGTGATATTGGTGGAACTCTGAACTATTTCCCCTATTCTGGAAAACAATTTGGAATTATGCTTTAAATGTGCTAAAATGTCCATATCCTTTGATCAAGAGTACTCACTGTTAGCCATACACTAAGGAGGTCAAAGGGAAAAAAAAAGTCCCCAATATACCAAAATATTCCTAGCAACACTTTTTCTCATTTTATAATGGTAAAGAAATGGAAGCAAAAAATATGCTTATGAATTAAAGAATGGCTATACAAATTATGGTACTTGAGTATAATGGAATATTATTATATCAAAAGAAATGACAAATGTGAACAATTGAGAGAAATGTGAGAAGACACTTACGAATGTATATTAGTGGAAATTATGCAGACACAAGAATACTATATATATATATATATATATGTATATAATGATTAGAACAATGAAAATGGAAAGGAAAAAAAAACTTGTAATGGAAAACTTTGTAATTATAAAGAAATAAGAAAATGTACCTTGCTCTCTTCTTTGAAATGGTAGGGAGGTTATAGAATATTATACACCTCTTACACTGTCAGATTCAGTTGGTTAATTGGTTTTGCTGAATTGTTTTTTTTTTCCTCTCTTCCAAATTGTTCGTTAACACAGATGGTTGAATGTGTGGAAGAAAGGACTGACATATTCATAAATGAAGTGATGTAAAACAAAAGATAAAAATAAAATTATAAAACCTAATGATAAAAATAAATAAACACTTTATTTTATTTGTTGCTTGCCATGACCAGTAGCAATCCCTTCAATCAGGTTAAACATCCCCATTTCTTTAAACATATTAGCAGCATATGGCCTAAACATAAGGTTTACTGGGATTAAAAACTGGACTTCAGAAAGGAAAGTCCATACTGATGAGAACATAGATTCATATATTTGGATTCACATGGATTCACATTTATATATAATCATGTCAAATTTTATGGGTAGAATAAGGGTAATACTTGTCATACTATCAAATCTCAACAAGCAGGGACCAATTTAATAGGTATAATCTCTAAAGTTCTTACATCGTACCCATTCAGTATATTTGAAATCAATCAATTAACAGGCATTTATGAAGCAATTAGTACATGTCACGCCCTGTGCTAGGGATACAAAGAAGGTAAAACACAGTTCTTGCCCATAAGGTATCACAATGAGTGAGCCCTCATTTAAATAATTATAAACATTCAAGATATATACAGACTAGATGTAAGGTCAGAGGAAAGGTACTAGCAGCAACATGGATCAGAAAACCCCCCAGCAAAAAGGAGGATTTGAGCTGAGCTTTGAAATGCTATTGGGAGTTGATAGTATTGAGGAAGTATGTAGAGGGGTTTGCCCTGATGAAAAGGATCACCTCTTCATGAGAGCCAGATGACAGTAGGGGGACACTTGTGAATGGTGAGAGATGAGTAGGAGTAAAAGAGAGAGCTCCCTGTTAAAAGCCTTAATTTTTTTCAAAAAATACAACAAGCACATATAGAAACTCCCTGAATATGAATTCAGCAACAAAGAATTATTTTGGGGTAAGAACAGAAACAAAAGTAAAGTCATATCAAAATAAGTACTAAGTAAGTTTCAAATCAATATATTTTTATATTTATAAGTAATGATATTAAATAAAATTTTCCTATTCACCTAGCTGTGGGTAAGCTGTCTGTTTAGCTTGTGGTATCTGCATAGGTACAACATGTTATTTTACATCAATGTTAATTTAGGTACATGTGGACATCACTGTGGACATCAGTAATACTGTCAACAGAACCGAAAGGATTTTAGCTTTCCTAACATTGGCAGGGATCATTCATTTCTGTCATTAAGCTGAAATCACTCTTTCCTTTTTGAAATAACCAATTAAAGAGAACGTCCTAATATTAAATCCATGAAAGAAGACAGCCAAATGCCACATTTCACAGTATAATTCCACATATTATTCAGGTCTGCTATTTTGAAAGTTTTTTTTTTAAAAAAAAGAGAAGTTCTATTTTTCATATTCAATGCTGTAACTTTTTTTTCTAATGGGTGCAAAACTGCCTTATTTTTTCATGTCTCCTTTATTCCCAGATATTTTACGTTTACTTAAACAGAGAGAAAGCTATATATGCAATATTGTGTCATTATCTCTAGGACAACATAAAGCCTGCAAGAAACATTGAATTCCTTTGAAATTGAATTTTCAAAGAAAGATCATCATAGGATCATAGATTATGAGCTGGGATTTTTGAATTCATCTTGTCCAAATCAGTTATTTTACAGATGTGAATACTGAGACCTAAACAGGTGAAAATATGTGCCCAAGGTCACACAGCAGTTAATAGCAATCTAGATTTCAAACTCAGGTCTTTTGACTCTAAATCCAATGTTGTTTCTACTGTTTTATGATGATTATGTCAACCAGAGGGAATAAAAAAAAAATCTTAAGGATAATATAAATGTATAAATGTCAAAAAATTGTTACAGTAAGTAGTAAAAAACCCTGATTTTCAAGAATCCCGCTTTAGCTGTGTTGCTTTCAGGATTCTTGTATACTGTAATTTCAAATGGCAGCAAGATTAAGGGAAGAAGAAAATAACATTGGGGCATTCTCTTTAATAAAGTTGCTTGTCATAAAATGGTGGACTGAATGCTAGGTAGAATGAGAAAATAAGTAAATATGATATTTTATATCTCTATAGCTACATAAACAGTGTTTGTGTGAACACACTCATCACTTACTAGTCTCTAATCAATTACTAAGCAGTTATTAACTTGTTTGACAGAACTGATGGGTTTATTTGGTGACAAAAGTCTGGTTAGTGTGTGTAAAACAGTCTTCAAATGAGTGAATTCATCTTTGCAGAGCCCGACACATAGTAGTTGTTTAGTAAATGCTTGCGGATTGAGTGAAGTCTTAATGTCAGTTAATTTGGCAGAGTAAAAAGAGACAAAAGTTTTATAGTTACAGGACCATGGCTTAAATCCTAGCTTTGTCACTTAATGTCTGTGTGACTTTGAGCAACTCAGCCTTCTAGAACTCAGTTTCCTCCTCTGAAAACGAGAGTTGAACTAGATGACCTCAAAGAGTTCTCTTAAAACTCAAAATCTATGATAAAATATTCAAAGAACATAATCATGCTTTCATTGTATCTTATTTTAAAATAAAGTTCCCTTTTTCCTTCTCAGGAAGCCATCCATAAAATTAATAATTTTTAAAAGACATAAATCCTACCATCTAACACATTCTGCCTTGTCATTTACTAATTTAAGTTCATTTGTATTTTTTCCATTGCCAAGCTCCTCACCCCGACCTCTGCCCTGTGCTCTCAATCTCATAACAAAAAGTTCTCTTCCCCAGGGCTTATGAATGATTCACTTTTCATCTGTTCTGTGTTTATAAACTTTGAACTAGATTTATGAAGAGAAAATTTCAATATATTTCTGACCAGAACTAAAATCTAAATACTGAAACAAATGTTCAAGAGGCCAGAATGCCTTGGCAGGTTTTGATGAGCTGATGTCAGATATTCTGAACCACTGTCCTTCTGATGTCTGAGGAGAACCCTACCAGCACCAACCAGTTTGAGTATGGAGCAACTTTAGAAATGAATTTAATAATAAGATTCTGATTCATATTCATTGTCTAATCAAATTATTCTCCGTAGATTTCCCAAAAAGAAGCAAAAACTAATTACCTGAGGCCTGGGCTGCTGGGAATATAAAGACTCAGTGATTCAGAGAAACAGGTCCCAAATTGTGGGGCTCTGTTGGAATTCTGTGGATTTGTCAATTCAATATTTTATTATATTTTGGGGAGCTGAGTGTTTAGTGTTTGAACTAATTCACAGAGGTCCCCTTTTCAAATTAAATGCTAAAGAATGAAGCAATGATTGAGGCTAAATACTGGTAATTGCGGCTTCTCCTCACTGAAGAAACATTTATTAAAATGGACCAGGAGAATATAATAAATAGAAATGCAACAGGCCCCACTTTAGAAAGAAAGAAGCACGGTGGAGCAGAAAGAGCAGTGAATCTGGAGCCAGATGACCCGGATGCAAATTTTGCCCTGTAAGGTACTGCCTCTTAAGATACGGGCTAGTCACTTCACCTGTTTAGCTACAGTTTCCTCATCTGCAAATTGGAGGTGAGGAGGCTGAACAAAATGACTTCTAGTGTCCCTTAGAGTTCTACAGTTATGCTTCTATGAGGTGGGAAAGAAAAGGGAAAGGAAGGGAAGGGAAGGCAAGACAAGGAAATGAAAGGGAAGGGAAGGAAAAGAAAGGGAAGGGAAAGACCAGGGAAAGAAAAGGAAGGGAAAAGAAGGGAACGGAATGGGACAGAAGATAAGGTAAGGGAAGACAAGGAAAGGCAAAGGAAGGCAAAGGAAAGGCAAGAGAATTAGTAATTATTAAGTATCTATTATGTGCCTGACACTGTGCTAAGCCCTTTGAAAATATTTTCTCATTTGATCCTTACAACGTTGTCAGGTAGGTTTGTTATTATTTCCAGTTGATGAAACTGAGGCACACAGAAGTTAAGTGACTTTTCCAGGGTCATTCATCTAGTCAGTGTCTGATGTTGAATTTGAAATCCAGGCCCAGCACTCTATCCACTATGCCACACAGCTCCCAGATTATAATGCTCGAACTTGTCCTCAAAGAATAGATAAGAGATCAATTCATCCTCTTTCTTTATGGAGGTGGTTGGGTGGTTGTTTTTGATATATGTGGGACATGATATATACTGTCAGACTCTGTTGATGCTGATGTTGGTTAGTTTCACAGCAAGATTTTCCCCCTTTTTTTAGTTTATACTTTCTTATATGTGATGGTTCTCTCAGTAGGGGAAGAGGGAAGGATACGTTTAAAAATTAAGGTGACAAAAATAATCAATATATTTTTAAAGAAAATAGTTTTATTTTTGATGTGTGTTTATTCCACAATCATTTCTGGATATTCTCTAGTCTATTCTTTACATGCCCCCCACCTCATTCAATTTTCTATTTCCTGTATAACCCTCAATGAACTTTGTTGTGACAAAGAAAAACAGTTAATCAAAAATAACTATTCCAGTGATTGCACCTGATAGTGAATACAATCTTTTGTCCTAGCAATCTCCCACCTCTCTACTGACAAGAAGATGTATGTCATAATTTTTTTTCCTCTGGGGCCATTATTGGTTTTTCACTTGTTCTATTTGTGTTTTAGTGACTTTTCATTTACATTGCTGTAGTCATTGCACAATTTATAGTAGCCTTTGAAATGGTAACCTCCCCAGCTCATCAGCCTCACCACTCCTCCCAAGACTGGAAATTACCTTCTTACCAGGAAGAGGGAAGAAATAAGTTTAAAATCTTCTTAAAATAGTTAAGCTCTACCTATCTCCATGGAGTTTAGCTTATAGAAAATATAACCTTATTTCCTGCTGCAGGAGAAATGAGTGGTGGTTAATGTGGACAGAGATAAAAATGTTCAATCTAGTCTGGAAGATGCCAGTAAAGTATAGACTCCTTGGGACACTTTGAGAAGCACAATTAGATCCCAAGATTTCACTGTTTCTCTCTATGATGAGACCAAAATTTAATATAGACATTTTGTACAGTATGTATTATTGAGCAGACATTTTATGCCTTTGTTTTTATGGTTCAGATTGGATTTATGATGTACTTAAACCTCAACAGATCTAATCATACCTTTCAAAAGGAAATTAATTCACTATGATATTAACTCTTTCAGATTTGTGGTCTAACTGATCAACAAGACCTGCCTATATAGAGGCATAACTAGAATAACATATAAACATAATTTGAGATTTCTGATCATTAGGTTACCATGAAAGAGAGCATGGCATAGTGGACAGAGAGAGGGCCAGACTTTCTTAGAGTCAGAAAGATCTGAACCAGACATGGAGTTGAGAAACAAAGGTTATAAAGGAAGTTGTGAGAGGTTATCATCAAGTGGAACTGAGGTAAACAACTGTCAAGCTATTAGAGTAGGGTCAAGATAATCAAGTTAAAAGAGCATGACAAGAAGTTCTGCAAACAGATAGGTGTTCAGTATGGTGTTTTGAAAAAGCAATGACTTTTAAATGAAAAGAACACAGCATCATAGATTTAGAGCCACTACAGAAGAACTGTAGGTCGTCTTGCCTAACATGCTCATTTTCTAGAAGAGAAAACTGAGGGAAAGAAAGGTTAACTTGAGACTTCTTGGCAGCCAGAGGTGAGAGCAGCGGCTTCTTTCAGAGCTCCGAGCCCCCGGGGGATTCGCCCAGGTCTCATCCGCCCCGAGAGGAGGATCAGGCCTGGCTGCTGCTGTCGTCCTGGAAGGATGAAATTGGCTTTTCCCAAGTGGCACTGAGACCTGCTTCCAAATCAGACAATCCTGTGACAATATAGCATTGTGAGAGACTGGTGCTTAATGGCCACAAAGGAAGTGGAGACATAGAATATCAGAAATTTGGTCAGCCTGGGACATCTCAGTCATTGAACAGAGAGAACTTGGAGCAGGGTGTCAGCGTGGAGTGCTACACTAGGCAGGAAGGAAAGGAGGCTAGAATCTAGCTGGAACCAGTTCTGTACTCACTGAAGTCACTTGGTGTAGGGACTGAGGCTAGTGAAAAGTGAATCCCCCAGTGTGGTGTGGGAAGAGGCAGAGAGACACCTTAGAATTCCAACCTTCAGGGGATCTGCCATCAAAAGAAAAGGAATCAGAAACTGAATGATCGGGAAACAAAAGAAAAAAGACTGAAGTTACCAGAGATCCCAGAAGAAAATTCTGTTTAAAAAGTTGAGTGTGCACAGATATATCAACAATTTAGCTATTAATAACAGAAGGGAAGATGGCATCTAAACAAACCCAGGAATCTCAGAGTAAATATAACAAGACAAAGAAAAATGAAGCAACATGTGATGAGGTAGCAAAAATTTTGGATACCCAGGAGTGCATGGAATCACAGCAGAATGTTTCCAAGAGAGAAATAAGAATCTTCAAAGCAGAATGTATGGCCTATACAGGAGAAATAATTGACAGAACTGAAAAACTTCAATCTGCCTTAGCAAATCTCTCCAAAGAAGCAAAAGAGAAAAATCTTTAATTATGAGAAACACAGACTAAAGGACAAATAAAGATGTATAATGACCATGAATGAAAGAATAAAAGTTTAGAACTGACAGAAAAGAGAGTTAATGAAGATAACGAAGTAAAGAAATCCTTTTTAGAAAAAGACACAAAATATTTAAAAACTAACAAAATAAGTTAAAGGAGAGAAGAGGAAGGAAGGATTTTAATCAGCTAATGGAGAAAGAAAAAAGAGGGAGAATTAAATTACATAAAAGGAAGAATGAAAAAGGCATGAATAAGTAAACTAAAAACTAGGGGAAAGGATGACAAACAGAGGGGGTAGGCAGAATGGAAGAATATTTATTTATTTATCTATTAATTTATTTATAGCATTCCTTTTTAAATATATTTTGAGTTCCAGATTCTCTCCCTCCCACACTCATTGAGAAGGCAAGCAATATGATAATCCATTATACCTTTGAAGTCATTCAAAACATCCCTGTATTAGCCATGTTGGGGGAGGGAGGGTAAAAAAATAACAAAAATTAGAAACAGTCTTCTCCGATCTGCACTCAGTTCATCAGTTCTCTCTCTGGAGGTAAATAGCATTTTTCATCATGAGTCCTTTGGAATTACCTTGGATCATCGTATTGATCAGAGTAATCAAGTTTTTCATAGTTGACCATCATTACAGTATTGCTGTTTCTGTGTATAATGCTCTGCTAGTTCTGCTCACTTCACTTTTTATCAGTTTGCTTATGTCTTCCCAGGTTTTTCTGAAACTGCCCTACTCATCATTTCTTATAGCACAATAGTGTTCCATCACAATCATATACCATAACTTTTTCAGCCATTCCACATTTGATGGGCATCTCCTCAATTTCCAATTCTTTGCCACCACAAAAAGAGTTGCTATAAATATTTTTGTACATATAGGTCCTTTTCCTTTTTCTTTGATCTTTTTGGAATACAGACCTAATTAGTGGTATTGCTGTGTCAAAGAGTATGCCCTTTGGGCATAGTTATAAATTGTTCTCCAGAATGGCTGGACCAGTTCAAAACTCCATCAACAATGCATTAGTGCCCCTATATTTTCACATCCCCTCCAGCATTTGTCATTTTCCTTTTCTGTTACATTAGCCAATCTGATAAGTGTGAGATGGTACCTCAGAATTGCCTTAATTTGCATTTCTCTAATCAGTAGTGATTTAGAGCATTTTTTCATCTGACTATTAATAGCTTTGATTTATTCTAAAAACTGCCTGTTTCCTTTGACCATTTATCAATTAGGAATGGAGGGAGGAATTTAAGGGTGAAGAGAACCTATGGAAAAAGAGTTTCCTTAAAATGACTTAAGCAAAAATTACTTAAGAAAAAATATCTTTAAAGAGGATGAATTTTTTTAAAAATCACGATTCAGAAAAAGAAAGTCATAGTAGAGACAAGGATAAAAATATTAACCTAACCCAAAACTTTACATGTGAATTGATTAAATAATCCAATAAAACAAAAGTTACAATTTGAATAAAAAAATAGAAAACCAAAATCTTTTGCTTATCAGTTTTTTTAAGAGTTTTTTCTCCTCTTCGTTATTTTTTTTCCTTTAAAAAATAGTCTTTGTTACATGGAGTGACTCCGGTGAAAGGACAGGTGTACTAGGAGAAACTAGTCAATGTAACAACAAATTATATCGATAAAAATTTTAAAAGAAAAAGAAAAGAAAGGTTAACTTACTTACACGATGCCAGACAGATAATCATTAACAGAACCAGGATTTACCGAGGTCTTACGAAACCAAATCCATTATCCTTTTTATTTACTGTACTATGTGGCTTCTCAGGATTTTGGTTCAAATTATACCTTCACTAAAACACCCTGTTAGATCTTAGGAAAGAAACCTGGCCACCAAGCATTTATTAAATCTTTACTGTATACCAAGCACTGTGCTAAGCACTGGGGATACAAAGAAAGGCGAAAATATAATCCCTGCCCTCAAGGAACTTTCTATTAATAGAGGAGACAACCTGTAAACACCTATGTACATACAAGACATGTACATTGTAAATGGAACGTAATTTAAAAAGGAAGGCCCTAGCAGTGGGAGAAGGGAGAGACACTGTCAAAAGATAGCAGGAAACGCCTCTTGCCGAAGGTGGAATTTGAGCAGAGTCTTGAAGGAAGACAGAAAAGCAAACAGGGAAAGGTCAAGTGGGATATCAGTCCAGGCATGCAGGATAGATTAAAAAAAAAAAAAAACAAGATGGAGATGGGTGCTAGTGTTATATGCAAAGGGGAGAAAAAAAGAACAAGGAAGACCAGTGTCTCTGTATCATAGTAGTACATCAAGGGGAGTATATATATATATATATATATATATATATATGTACACACACACACATATATATATACACACGTGTGTGTGTATGTATGTATGTATGTGTATAGGTATACACACATACATATACATATACTTATGCATATACCTATATATACATGTATATATGTATATATACACATATAAACACATACATACATGCATGCATGCATATGAAAACTGGTAAGGTAAGAAAGGGCCCACATGTAAAGAGCATTGAAAGCCAAAAGATTTTCTATATTATCCTGGAAGCAGTAGGATAGGAAGCACCTAGAGTTTATTGAGGGGAGTGAGATGGTTAGATCTATACTTTAGAAAAATTACTTTGGCAGCTGAGTGAAGGATGGATTGGAATGGAGAAAAATCTGAGGCAGGGAGACTGATCAGAAGGTTAACACATGGAGGTGATGAGGGCCTAAACCAGGATGTCACCATGTGAAAGCAGAGAAGACATATTCCAAAGAGTTTGTAAAGATAGGAAGGACAAGAGTTGCCAACATATTGCATATGTGCCGTCAGTGAAAGTGACAACACCTAGTTTGTGACTTTAGGTGAATGGGAAAATAGTAGTAACAGTGACAGTAATAGAGAAATTGGGAAGAGAGGAGTATTGGGGCAGGGGTAAAAGGCACTTTGAGGCAGCATAGTATAGTGGATAAAGCGTTGGGCTTAGAGAAGATTTAAGGTAAAATACTACCTCAGACATTTACTAGTTGTGTGACTGGGCAAGTCAATTATTGTCTCTGTGTTCTAGTTTCTTCCTCTATAAAAATACAAGGTCATACTTGATGGTCTCTAAGACCCCTTCCAGCTCAAAACCTTTGATTTATTAGGTTGCTACCAACTCCCAAGTCCTCTGAAAGCTTTGTGACCTGCTTGATTTTATAGTGAGTAAATTGTGTCTTTCACTCTTTACAAGAGTAAGGGAAGTAGAAATAATTTGAAAGAGATTAATCAATTTTGTTTGGGTTCTGTCAATATAATAAAAATGACAGTACCACCTAAAGTAATTTACAGATTTAGTGCCATATCTCTCAAACTATCCAAAGTTTACTTACAGATCTTGAGAAAATAATAGCAAAATTCAGCCAGAATAATGAAAGTTTAGAGATATTAAAGAAAACAGTGAAAACAGTAGGAATGAAGGAACTCTTGAGTACCAAACTGTACTACAAAGCAGAAATCATCAAAATTATTTGATTTTGGTTAAAAACGAAGAAAAGTTGGCCAATGGGAAAGAATAGGTAAGCAAGACCCCAAACCATTTGAATGAATTGTAGAAGGTAGTGCCTGATAAACCCAACACAAATGATTACCATTCAACAACAACTATTGGAAAATCAGGAAAGCAGACTGGCAAAAACTAGATTTAGGTCCACATCTCACCCCATATATGATATCATATACATCTATATGTATATATACCATATATATAAGCTCCAATTAACTTAAACATAAACTATCATGAAACAAAAAAGAATAGAAGGAGATACCTTTCAAAACTATGACCAAGGAAAATAAAGGAAGCATCAAGCTAAATAAAGAGCATGCATTAAATTTGTTATAATCAAAGATTATGCAGTTGTATGTAGATTTTAAGCATGGCTGTCTGCCAGCTAGTACCATCCTCCCATCTGACTCAATCACCTGTCTCTTAGAGAACTCCTTCAGCCACCATTGCCTTAAATACCTTCTATGGAATCCATGAGGCAGGGGGCTTGCTCTATCCTGTTCTGAAATCACCTTTGTTAACCCACATGGAATTTACAATGTAGCAGAAAACTTGAGATATTATAGAAAGTCTTGTACTTTGATTTAAAAAAAAAATCTGCAAATGTACAGCATGAGAAAGCCATGTCAAATGTAAAGTGGGAGGTGGTATATTTTGTACAGAAAACAATAGGGAAAGCCAGAAAAATCATATTCTCCAAGCAAATTATCTAGTTTATCTTTATCTGAGACTATCCCTGAAAAGAGTTGATGATTTTTTTTCCCTACCATATGTTTTTAATATCCTTGTGGGCATTTTGGTGGACCTGCCAGCTCAATGAGTTGACAGTTGGTCATGGCAGCATGTCCTTCTTCCCCCAGCCCCAGAAAGACCACAAATAACAATATCGTGGACTTCATTAATTGAAGTATATTTACCAGAAAAAAATGGAGGTGATTAATCTCATCATATACTGCTCTGATCAGACCACGTTCTTCATATTGAATTCATTTCTGTCTGCTACATTTTGGGGAGGGCATAGATCACCTAGACTTTCCAGAGGAAAATCAGGATGGCAAGATAACTGGAAATCATGCCATATAAGGTTCAGTTGAAGAAATTGAAGGGATTAGTCTGAATAACAGAATACTAGGAAGATGGGTTATGTGATAACTGTGTTCAAGTATATGAAAGATTGTAAGGTGGTAGAAGAATGATACTCATTCTACTTGGCCTCAAAGTTCAGCTATAAGAGCAATCAGTAGAAGCTAAGAAATACTGATTCCTCTCAATATCAGCTTTTTTTTAATTCCTCAAAATCATAGCTATTCCAAAGAGGAATGGGCCACCTCAGGAGGTAACAAGTTAAAGGTCTTTTGATAAAAGGAAACTTGTTAGTAGTATGAGAGATTGCTGTTCAGGTAGAGGTTGAGCTCCTTTCCAATTGAGAATACATGATTCTTAAACCTATTACAGACTTTAATGCAAAACAAAGCTCTATAAATCAAATTCAGCTAAAATATGTGAGTATTGGAAAAAAAATCACACTCTGTCAGCTTTTAAACATCTTTTTTTTCTTACTCAGGCTAAAACTAACAGGTTATAAAAGATAGTCACTTTTGGTTTCTGTCTTAATTCAATTCAACAAATGCACATCCAAGTTTTAACAATAATAGCTCTCATTTCTATGACTCTCTTCTTCACAACTCTCTGAGGTAGGTTATGGAAGTTTCATCCTTCCATTACAGTTGAGGAAGTGGAAATTCAGAAAGAATGAATTACTTGCCTAAAATACAGTCAATAACTGGTAGAGTAAGCATTTGAACCCAGGTCTCCTGAATTCATTATGTTGCCCTTAATATGGGAAACTGCTGACTATGTGTTTAAGTGTTTCAGTAGTTAATAACTAAATAATCCAGAACTACAATTGAATTATACACTTTCATTACAAATGCACACACACACACACATACACACACACACACACACACACACACACACCCTCAGTTCAATTTTTAAAAATGTTTAATTAAAACCCATAGGTTTTTACTTCCCAGGACTCTGTCATATTTTTGGTCGTGTTTTTTTCCACCACAGTAACTGGCAACCACGCCTGCTACTATAAATCAAAAAGTAAAGCTTGATGCCAGAAGAGGAAAAAAAATCCCCGGTTCACTTGTTCTCCCCTCTATATCTGTGACCCTAACTGATCCTGACAAGCTGCCCACCAAATCTTGAAAGAGGACACCTCATTTATTTTGAATCAGAGTTAAGAACATGAAAGTATTTGACAATGACCAAACTTCAACAAATTCCCATGGATTTCCATATGACTGCTAAGCCTTAATTCCCCTGGATTTTGAATACATGAAGATCTGACTAATTTGTCATTTGTACACTGCTAATATTAGCACACCCACCCCCCTCCCTACCTTCTCGCATTTTTTATTCTGCAAAAGAATACTAATCATCAATGCAAAGAGGTTGGGACAATAGCAAACCTTATTAGGAGATACAAGGGTGGGTGTTCTTCTTTGTTCACATAACTGTAGTTTTGTTTTATGGCTCTCTTTCATAGTCCAGAACAGTTCTGCTACCAACTAAGTGACATCATTGTTACAAAAGGTTGACCCTGGGGATACTTATTAACATGAGAAAGCCTAGTCTCTATGGTAACAAGGAGCATTCAAGGCCACCGGGTCATTTTTCAGTTGCATTCCTAGGAGAGTTTAGTCAGCTGATGGCATCAGTGTTGGCAAGATTGTCAGTAACGGTAGTATTCAACAAACTCTTGTCTAATTCTAATTCTGTGAGAAGACAAAGCTCTCACTCAAAGAGATGAGTGAGCCATGATCTTCATCTGTCTGAGGAATTAGTGTCCACAACAGGGAAACAGTAACTGTACCAAAGCATCAGAACAAAAAAAAAAATGTATTGTACATATAATTGGGTTTTCTTTCCCTTCCTGAAATGTGGTAAGATTTTCAAAATTATTCAATAAGGATATAGATCCTTCTATCTTTAATTAGCACTATATAATGGAAGCTGGATTAGCTTGTCATTATACAAATGGTAAACACATTATGGAACTATCCAATTTAATTTCATTGAACAATGGTTTAGTATCTACCTTGGGAAAAACTATGAATCATTAGTTCATAAGATTTGTTATTGTTATGTGTCTTCATTCTCAAAGAGAATCATGACATCAGGGAGGTAATGCCATGACATGCAAGTGAATTGGATTTAATTGAGGGAGGGCAGTGCAAGATCACCAGCTTCACTTTCTCCTCCAAAACCATCTGGGTCCAGCGGCAAGACATAGATCAGGATGACTGGAGATCATTTAGAGATTGATGGAACCTGAGAGGTCTGTTAATCCAATCCCTTTATTTAACATATAAGGCTCAAAGATAAGATGACTTCCTTCAACCAACCCGAGGGGATAGTTTATTATACTATTGTTGTAAAAGTAGATGGGGAGCAAAATAATATAAATGAAATCAGCTTTGAAAGACTTCAGAATTCTCATAAAAGTAGTGACAATTTGTGACTAAAGAACACTGTTGAAGAAGCATATCTCTCATTGCTTGGCAAAAAAAAATGTAGTATGAATGTGTGTATTTTAAGACAGAAACAATATATTGATTTGTTGTTGCATGACTATAAATATCTGTTACAAGGAAAAATTGCTTTGGGGGGGCAGCATGGGAGCAGTTAATGTGTAGTGAGAAGTGCAAAAAAAAAGTCAATATGACATTAAAAGTGTGCAAAAGAGCACAGAAAGGAGCATAGAAGGGGACCTAACTAGAGCAATTTTGTTACACATTTTTAAAATATAGTACAAGCATGTTTTAAAACTACACAAGACAAGTACAGTTTCTTATGTAATCATTGCTCTCTCTTCTGTACATATTGAAAGGTTTGTCTTGGTTGATTATTACATTTATAATCAAAGACAGGGTTTTTTTTATTAAGTAATTAGATCAGAATTTCTGTCATACTCTTAGCTTTTTCATTCATACATTCTTCTCTAAATTGAAAATGAGGCAAGTTTATGTGTTACAGTGACTTTGTTTTTCCATTAAAATGGGGGGAGGGATTAGGAGAGAGAAAAATAAATATTTGTTCCTTGAAATATGAAAAAAAAATGAGGATGAAAGTGCTTTAGTTATAGCCTACACTTACACCAAATAGTAAAAATGACAGACATACTTATTGAGTAGATGTGAAGGAACAAGACATATTCAAAAGTCTAATTGCATTGATTCTAGCTGTTGGTTGGGAAACAACTTAGAATTTCTGCCCATCTGTTTTTACTGCATGTAACAGGCACATTATAGGAGATATTCTTACAAGAAGTCAGGTTGATCATTGCTGAAGTGATTGTTTCAGGAGCATTGAAAAGTCCCCCAGTGCCTTTAATCTAATAGCTGATACCTATCATTCTGCTCGTTAATGCAAATCATGATATTGCTAAAATGTAAATACCAATGGAAGATGCAATACTTTATTTGCAGTTTCACATGCAATTATCTTTTTTAAATTATACTGTTATAGAAATGCTTGTTTTATTCCATAAATTAAAAATAAAATAAATATTTTTAAATGCAAATATCAATGGGGGATGTAATGCTTTAAATTATTAGTCTCTTACACAGTAGTTTGAAGGGGAAAAAAATTCAAGAAAAAATTTTATAACTGTCTTGGAGAGAACTGAGGACACTGGGAGCCTGAATGAAGAAAGCTTCATGGGAGTAAAGGTGGAAAGGGATGCAGAAGGAAGAGTCTGAAAGCATAAGTGAATAAATTACTCATCTTCCCAGAAAAATAAAACCTATTTCTCAACAACTTTGTAGAGCTAAAGAGAAACACTGATTGGAAACCTAGTACTAAAAACTAAACATAGAGAATAGAGATTATTTTAAGACAGGGATGTCCTAAAGCCAGCTCTTAACAGCCAGAGATTCATTTTCAGTGTGAATATTTAAATACAAAATCATTGTTTTATTGATTGTCAACAATTAAGAAAGTATGGAGAAAATGTTAATAATGCAAATTAATCTTAAAAGTGTTTCTGGAATACTTTTTTTGAAAGTTAAACATTTACCAGCATATCATATTGATGAAGGGAAAGGAGAAAAACAAAGGTGGGGGCAGGAGGGGAATAAGAGAAAGGATGAAGAAATTAATGATTTGGAGGTGAGGACTAGGTAGATATGAATATACTAAAATTCTTCATTTAGTATAGTCAAAAAGTTCAGTCAATTATCATTCTCTGCCTTTCACATAATCTTCCATCCACCAGAAGTGCCACTTTACATGTGGAACCAAATATATATACATATATACTGAACTTCACAAAATCATGTGTCCAGTCATAGTTATAAGCCTGAAAGAATGTTATTTATACAACAAGCATGTTTGTAATTTTCTCCTCTGTTACATAGGTTCAGGCAGAGATATTTAAATTTTCCCTCTGCCTCATTCTCCTGTGTAAAATTTCTCATTTCCCAGCTTAAAGGAGTCTAAGTTATTCATTTAAAAATAAGTGAAACCATCTAGGCATGCTCAGTTTTCAAAAAGAAATTACACATAAGTACACTATGGAAGGCATTCCAATACTTTATAGGGTCATTTGTAATGAAATATGGGGTCATTCAATTATTTTAATACTACTTAACTATAACTTTTCTTCATTGTTAAGCCAGCCAACCTAAATAAGAGATAAAATGGCTTTCACACACACACACACACACACACAAACACACTTTAAAATTGTTTTTAGAGAATGCACCAAAATCATCCCATAGTTGAGACTTGGCTCAGAGGTAATGCTTTGGCAGCCTGAATCGTCTTTTCTTCTTCCTTATAGGATCATAGACCCAGAGCTGTAAAATATTTTATAGGTGATTTGGTCCATTCTTCTAATTTTACATATGAAGAAGCAGAGGCCTAGAGAGCTTAAGACTTTCCCAAGAAACTTGTGGTCTATAGAGCCAACATTCAAAGTCAGGTCCTTGGATTCCAAATTTAGCACTGTTTCTCTGGCACAGCAACACAGCCCCCTTCCTTTCTCTTATGTTGTGTGAAGGAAAGGTGACAGTAGGTTATTGAGTTAGAGGGGAAAAAATCAGTTAGCTTTTTTTTCCCAAGCTTTCTTTGAGTTTAGACAACTGATTGGTTTTCAGATGAATTTTCAAGCTCTGCATGTATATAGTCCTTAATGAGCACTAATGCCCTGACCTTATTTGAAGCAAGCACTCTGAAGAAAATTTACTGTCAAATGAAAATTACACTTAAAGCATCTGGAGCACTTTTAGTTTCTTTATCCTTGTAAAAAGAAGCAGAATTATCTGGCTAGTGTCTGCATCCTTATTTGTCTTTCTGGAAGAAAAGAAATGGTAACCTTTTAAGAGAAGGTTAAGGGAAAATTAGCATCCTAGAAGAGTTAAGATTGACAGCTCCCAATAAGCAGGGAAGGGTTAAAGGAGATGAAACCCTCTAAAGATGACAAAGCAGCTGCTTTCACAGGTTTTCCAAGGCCCGTGTTGACTATATACAAGATAGGAAGGGAGCTGTTCTAGCAACTTAACACAAGTTATCTGGTTCTCTTCCTAAATTATTATTGATCATTAGCCCAGTCTCATCTGCCCTAACTCCTGACTCCTAAAAATGATTATTTCTAGAAAGGGTAAGTCAGACCAATAAGAATCTAAACATATATAATTCATATATTTGCATGCACATACACACACACACACACACACACACACACACACACACAGACGGGTTTGGAGTTAGGAAGACTTGAGTTCAAATCCAGTCTCAGATACATACTATCTGTGTGACTCTGAGTAAGTCACTTAACCCCTGTTTACCTCAGTTTTTTCATCTGAAAATAGGTATAATGATAGCACCTACATCCCAGAGTTGTTTGAAGATCAAATACAATGTTGTGAGGGTCAAATAAATTCACAGAGTGCTTCATTGAGGACCTGATACATAGTACGTTATTAATAAATGTTTGTCCCCTTCTCTTACCTTTCAAAATGTTTAAAGTTATTTATACATTATCTCCTTGAGGAGATAATAAATTCCTTGAGAATGGGGAGCGTCTAACTTTTGTTCTATCTCCCATAGTAGTTTGCCTTATGTTAGTACCTGCTGTAACGTTCTATAAATGCTGGTTTAACAGATTTGCTGACTCATTGTCCATTTGCTGTGGAAATATTTTGAAAAGAGTATGGAGAGCCACAGAAGTACTGTTCTTCAACACGCATTCATTCATTGATTCATTTATTTATTTTTATTAGTTATTATTATTTGTTATTATCATTCATGATTCATATTAAGGCAAGGACTTAGATATATGAAAAGAAAAATTTAATAGCCCATGTCATCAAAGAACTTGCATTTCTGTACAGGGAGAAGCAACAAGTAGATGTGGGGAAAATTTTTTTAAAGAGATGCAAAATAATCGGGGAGGAAAGGACATAATCAACTAGTCAATCAGAATAGGCCTCCTATAAGATGCAGCTCTTGATCTGAGCTTGGAAGAAAGTTAAGAATTCTGTGAGGAAATTTAAAGAGTAGGCACATTCACAGCATGTGAGATAGGTTGTAAAATACACAAAAAAAAAGCAATTCAGAAAGTTGAGCTATGAGGTAGAATGGATTTTTAAAAAAAAGACTAATATGCAATAAACATGGAAAGGTAGGCTTTCCCACCAGAAAAGCAGACTGTAAAATTTAAAAGGCAAACAAATGAGTTTGTGTTTATCCTACTGATCATAAGGATCTACTGAATTTCTTTAACAGAAGATTGGTATGATCAGACCTAAATTTTAAGAATACAGTTTGGAAGCTGTATGGAAGACAGAGAGGAAGGAACTAGAAACAAGGAAATGAATTAAAAGTCTATTGTCTTCTATGTCCAGCAAGAAGAGATGGTGGCCTGAACTAAGATGGTGGTCATGTGAGGGGAGAAAAGGGACCAGATGCAACAGATGTTGGGAACCATAATTGACAAGAGTTGCAAAAACTGGATGTGGGTAGTTAATCAAAAGAAAGAGTCAAATATGGCTCCGAGTTGATGAATCTAGGACACTGGAAAAAATGGTACTGTCTAAAGAAACAGGGAAGTTCATGAGAATAGAGGGTTCATGGGGGAAGATAATGAGTTCTGTTTGATATAAGTTGAATTTTAAATATCTTGAAGACATACAATTTGAAATTTCCAATCAGTAGTCAGTGAGACAGCTCAGGAGAAAGACTGTAGTTGAATATGTAGATATGAGTCATTTGCATAGAGATTCTAGTTGAACCTGTGAGCGTTGATGATACAGATTTTATAAAGAGAAAAGAGAAAGTATCCAAAACAGGGTACTGGTGTATACCCACATATAGTGGCTGAGACAGGAAGGTTAATCTAATAAAGAAGACTAAAAAGGATTTGTCAGCCAGGTGGAAGGAGAAGTAGGAATTTACAAGGCCATGAAAAAGCAGAAAAGTCATAGAAGTAGCATGACACTCTAAAGCCAATAATATTCAATTCAATTTGTTTTTCCAATGATAGCTGTGATGGATTTGCACTGATTTACCCATAGTCTGTCAAATCCTGTGCAATCAGGATATACATAATACAACTGCTCTAGAAAACTGGTTAGAGTTTTTATCTCTAAGAAGGAATGAAATTTTTAATTGACCTAGAAATGGATCAAGCCAATAAAATTTTCATCATTAACACTGTACTCTAATCACAAATAGTAGAAAGTTGCAAATGTTCCTGTACATGTTTTAACCATTACATTTTTATAGCTTTGGAAGAAATCTTTCAGAAAAGGAATTATACTTAAGGTTTCAATTAGAGAGTAGGTGATTTGAATATAAAGCAGAGATAGTAAGTTGGAAAAGATGGAAAAAGTCAATGCTGGAGGGGCTGCCAAAAGGCAGGCACATGAATACAGTATTGGTAGTACTGAAAAAAAAAATTTAAAACTGTGGGAAATAACTTAGAATTATGTTGATGTTGTTGTTGTTATTTTAAAATACTGAAATGACTATTTCTTTTGATCCAGAGATCCTATAACTAGATGGATACCCCAAGGAGGTAAAAAATGAAAAGCAAGATCCCATATAAATCTAAATATTCATAGCAGCACTTTTTGTAGAAAAGAATTAGAAGTGAATCAGATGCACATTGGTCAGGGAAGACCAAATAAACTGCAATTTCGTAAACTAGAGTTTACAGTACTACATTAGAATTTTTGCAAAGTATATTATGAATGGAACAACATCATTCCAACACCAAAGATGACAAATACAAAGAATCTGGAGACACACAGGAACACTTCTTGAAACTAGTGAAGGTTAAAGCAAGTTAGACCAGGAAAACAGTACTCATGAAGAAAATAATGCCCTATCCCTGTAGAAGGTACCACTATCATTCCAGTGATGCTGGCTCCCAACCACAGTGTCATCTTGGATTCTTCACTGTCATTCACTGACAAATCTTGTGTATATTGTGTATATCTTGTTTCTTTCTACTGCATATGTCCCCTTTCTCTGTTCATACAGTTATCCCTTTAGCTAGAGCACTTTCAGACCTTCCTTACTTCTTGCTTGGACTATTATAACAGCCTTTTGGTTGATCTCCCTGCCTCAAGTATCTCCCCACTAATCCATTCTCCACTCAGCTGCCAATGTGAATTGTCTGAAACATAGGTGTGTCCATGTCACTCCTGCTCCTTGAGTTCTAATGGCTCAATGTTACCTCTACAATAAAATGTAAAGTTTTGAATTTAAAGTTCATCTTAATGTAGCCCTTTTATATCTTACAAGTATTCTTTTACTTTCTTCCCTGCCAAACACCCTAAAATTTAGTTAAATTGCACTATAGCAAGTTTCTCATACATTCTTCACAGCCCATCTCCCATCTTGATTCCTTTAACTGCCTCCCCCCTATGCCTGGAATGCTCTCCCTCCTAAACTCTGTGTACTTTCGTCCTTGGTTTCCCTTAAGTCCCAACTAGGATCTCATCTTCTGTAGGAAACTTTTCCCAACTTTTTTCTTTTTAATTCCACTGTCTTCCTTTTGTTAATTACTTTCTATTTAACCTGTATATAGCTTGTTTGTACATATTTGTTTGGATGTTGTCTCGTCCATTGGATTGTGAGGTCCTTATTGTCAGGGATGTCCTTTGCATCTTTTTAGCAAGCAGCAAGTACTTAATAAGGGTACTTATTAGCTAGATGGTTCAGTGGTTAGAATACAGGGCCTAGGGTCAGGAAGATCTGATTTCAATCCAGCAATACTAAAATACTAGACATTCTTTACAACCAACATGCCAATTCTAATTCCATTGATTTTCACTGACTCTCCTCCTATATCCAGAATGGTCTCCCACCTCAACTCTGCCATGTAGTGTCCCTGCTTTCCTTCAAAATTTAACTCAAATCTCATATCTTAAAGAAGGACTTTATTGGTCTCTCCCAAAATCTAGTGCCTTACCCTTTGAGGCTATGTTCCATTTATTCTGTGTGAATCTTCTTTGTGCCTGTTTATTTTGGTGTGGTCTCCCCAGTTAGAATGTCAGCTCCTTGGTGGCAAAAACTATTTCCCTTTTTATATCCTCAGTGCTTGACACAATACATAACACATAGTAAGAGTTTGTTGTTTGACTGATTGAAATAAAGAGGACAATACAAAATGTCGTTAATATTCTGAGCAAATGAGTTTAGCCTATTACTTGTTTTCTGGTGCCAGAATAAACCAGGACAGCTTTCTTAAATGCAGTTGCTAATTTTAACTTTGAAAGAATTGTCCCATCAGTGAAAAATTTTTGGCCCTGTCTTAACTGTTTAACTAGAAGTAAAAGCATTACCAAAGACAGCTAGTCACTACTACATTAAACTATAGGCTACATTCTAATTTGGAAACTATTGAATGACAGTTTTCCTCTTCACAGATACTACCCATAAAAGATTTTTCTTTAATTTGAAAGTGAATCAGCTGTTTGTTGTTATTGTTTATTTGTATGTAGGAGGTCTTGCCAGTATTACCTTGGTCTTCATCCAGAAAAACAAAACAAAACAAAACAAAAAAACAAAAACAAACAAAAAAACAAACAGACAAACAAAAAAAACAGGTAAACCCAACTTTTGGTTGAAGTGAGTAATAGCATTTCTAATTGTTAATCTCATTGCTAGGGATGTTTGGGCCTGAGGCAGGTACTGAGGACCATGCCTGGGGCAAGTGACACAAAGTACACATATAGTTGAACTGGAGGGAGATGACAACTCAGGAGGGAGAGAGAGAGCCTGAAACAAACAAGATCTCTGCTAGAGAATTTGCTATATTGGAAAAACAGGATTGGGATGAAAAGAAGTTCATCCCTGCCTGTCATCTGGTAGATTTTTATTTTAAATAATTTTCCTGCTAACTCAGTGCTAAACTCTATTTCTGTGCCAAGCAGGGACTGTTAGTGCTGTCATCTCTCTGAATGTGTTGCCTTGGGCAAAGCCTCAGTTATTCCACTCTAGTTATTCCTCTGACTAATCCCCAGGTTCATCTGCCTTTCATGATCTTCTCCTAATAGTCTATATGTGACAGTACCTGGAAGTATGCTTCATTTCTCCTTGTTTCTCCTTATTTCTCAAATATGAAAACATATGTGAAAGTACTTTGAAAAGTGAGTTATAGATACCTGCATATACCTCAATACTCTAAAGATCTAGGAGGTTTTTCTGTATGGATTGGCCCTCCAGTTCTGGTTGCGACAATGCTCCAACTTGATATGCAGCCTCCAAAAGCCTTTCTAGCTAATAATGGTGAGGATGATGAGTATAACTTCACATTTGGTCCACCTAGTGATAATCTTCCCAAACTTAAGTCTTCAGATGACTGATCTATAGTCCAACATTATGTATCTTTCTAACTTGGTAAGATCTTGCAGATTTTACACTCTTACTAGTATATCTTGGAAGGAATCATGATCACTTGCATACCTAGAGGCATTACACTAGGACTTTAGGGGAGAAAACACAAACACACACACACACACACACATACAATGAGGTAAAATAAGAAAAAAATACAAAATTAATTATAATAATAGAAATCACATCAAGACATTTCTATTTTATAAATACAGAAACAAATTACGAAGGGGACACAGAATAAACATTGTTTTATTTAATAAAATTATATCATTTTAAAATAAAATTGTAAATAGTTTGAATATAAGGTTTTATTTAGATATTTATTCAACATTTTCTTTACTTGAATTTATTGAATTTTTGAAATTCATAATAATTTCAAAAATTGAATGTGATCTCAACATGAGGTATTACAAGCACCTTCCTGGTGTTTGTATTGTTCTAAATATCTTTTTGTCTTCCATCCTTTGTACAATCCTAGGAAAGTAGTGTTTTGTTACCAAAAAAAAAAATTTTTTGTTTATATGGAAAAGCAAACTGTTTCTTAGTATGCCATATTATTCTTTATGTTAAATTTCATTCATACAACATTCTAATGTCAAAAGTCAAGTAAGTAGATATTACCCCACTGGCAAGTCTGTATCTCATAATTACTTAAGGAATTTTTTACTTCCCACTATAGTTAGTCCAGTTGAATTGGATCTACACATCTGGTTCCCAACCTTTCCAGTGAAAGGACCACTCTTTAACATCAAAAAAATGTCAGATGCCTTACTTCTTGCTGTGATCATATAGGCATGCTATGGACATCTATTGATTGAGATAAGAAATATTCACAAAAAGTCTATTAACTTATTTGTACTTTGAAGTAAATTTGCATTTTACTAATTATATTACCTATGCAGTTTTTAGTCTATAAAGATGTAAGTACTTTTTAATTTTACTAATTAATTATTTTTTAAATCTCCTACACTAACTCCATAATGTCAGAGCTCTGTAGCTTACAGACTGGTAAATACTGGTTTGGTCTAATCTTTGAGTCTACATTAGCTCAAAAACAAGGCCCAAGGGCCAAATCCAGTCTGCTGCCTCCTTTTGTATGCCCCAGCTAAGAATTGTTTTTTGCATTTTTAAATGCTCTAAAATGTTAAAAAAAAAAAAAAAAGAAAGAAAGAAGGAAAAAGAAAAAAAAATTCTATCTCACAGGCCTTAAACAGATGGAAGTCTGTAGTTTGCTGACCTATGCTCCAGCATAATACTATTTTTAAAGGTTATGCTCTTTTCTCAATTACTGTATAATTTTGGAATCAGAATTTTTGAGCTGGAAAGGATTCACATTCTTTAGTCTAATACCTTCACTTTACAGCTTTTAGTGAGAAAACATGTTGCCCAGAAAGCAAAATGCAGTTAACAACTGAATAAAAGAAGATTTTAGGTTATAAATAGTAATTTTTTGATACAGGTTAGTACACGAACTTAATCTTCTTCAATCCACAGTACTTTTCTGATTTTAGTCATTTTAAGTGGACATTTTAAGAATTTATTCAGAAGTATAAGAATGTTTTGGGATGATGGTCTGAAGAACTTTGGGAGTTGAATGTATTCAATATATTTGGAAATGTTTCTTGAAGAAGCAAAAACATGTATGAATAAAGGTTTCTAAGTTATTTAACTAGACAAAATAAATTGAATGAACCTTTTTTTGGTGAGGTGCAGATTTAAGTTATTTTTTGGATGAGGAATATACTGGAGAAGATGCTATTTTTTTCTGACAAAATTAACAAGTGGAGTGGTCTTCTGCCATGAATTAATTTCTCTGTGGAGCTAAATTTAAATTTATTTACTAGCTGCCTTATCCTAGGATTATGGATGTGTGCCAAATAGTCCTTTGAGGACTAAGAATATACTTTAAATAATCTGGTGCTATTCCATTACCATCTCCTATATTTGTTGTACTATAAAAGTCTTGTGCAGCTATCTTCATTGTGACCTAACATCAGACCAAAATATGATGAATGATAATAAGATTAACTGAAGCTGAAGATTAAGTAAAATAATAAATTTCATGATTTCAAGTCTGATAAAGGCAGAATTTTGGCTATGTTAGTTTAAAAGAGAAAAGAAAATAATTCACAAGAGAAATCTTAAAGTTTTGGGCTCAGGTGGATAAAACCTTGGTTTGGTTTCTAGGACCTCATGTAATTCTGGCTGTAGAAGAAAAAAAAAATTCTGTCAAGTCATTGCCATTTGTTGCCTTATATTAAAGCTAATGTATAGATGTTAGTTTACTCATCTATAAAAAGAGTAATGTATGGTCCCTAATGACTTCACATTGTAGTTTAGAGGATTTATTACTTTGTTAAAAATATTGCAATGTACCTTTTAATGAAATAGAAAATAATCTCATTTAACATGGCAAAATATGGTGACTCAAATACATATATTTGAGTTGCTCATATTATATATATGTTATATTCTATATGGAAGTTCATATTATATATGTGTGTGTGTGTATGTATGTATGCATGTATGTATGTATATATGCACATACACACAATATGAGTCTCTCTATATAACATATATATGCCCACATATTCATACATACATATGTATATATAAAATTTCAAATAAGTCTGAAAAATGACTTTCAGACTAAAATAAAATCAAATTTGATTTTTCTTTGTTGATCTAAGAAAATTAGCATGTCTTTAAGATATATGTATCAATTCATATCCATATAAAGCCTTTGACACCTTCCCCTGCCTTGGATTTTTTAGTGATTCTTTTTGTAATGCAATTTTTTTAATGAAATTCTAAATCTACCCACTAATTAAATTCATTTCCCTGGCCTTTATCTTTCCTTCTGGCATAGGTCACTTTTTGCTCTTCACTTCTTTGAACTGATACAGCACAGATATAAAATGGTTTAAACCTCCATGGTGTACCAAAAAGGAAAGATTCAAGAGAGGAAACGGAACATCTCTTTTTATATTATATAAAAAAAAAGATCTATGAGGAGAAAAATAGAACCTACAAAAAAGGTGTTTTTCTTAACTATCTGCATTATATGTCTTGAAGAAAAATTAATTTCTAATTCAATACAATAAACATTTATTAAGTACCTACTATGTGTCAGAATACTGTGTTAAGTACTGGGGATACTATTAATAAAAAGAAAGACAGTCCCTTCCCTCAAGGATTTTACAATCTAAGGGGAGAAGACAATACTCAAAAGGAAGCAGGAAAGGGTTGGGGAGAATAAGGGGTAACCAGAACAGCAACATCTTGCTTTATGGAATTGAAACCAGAAATAGCAATTGGTACAAAGTGGAACTGAAAACTGAACTGAAAATTCCAGTTTCTGCTCTTTATAAAGGAAGACCTTATTAGGAATCTGGTACTCCAGCCCTCCAATCAGAAGGGTGAGGGAGGTGGTGTCAGTAAAAACCTGAGTTAGCAACATGGTGTTGAAATTAGAGGTGATGAGTTTAATTAATTTAATTAATTGCTAGGCTCTTTAAGGTATTTAGAGCTCAGGAAAGAGAGAGGATTGGGCAAATTTCATCCCTTAGTACCAGATTAGAGGAGATGGCTTTTTAATTCCCTTCAAACTCTAAAATCTTGTAGTCATATGACTAAAGGGGAAGGAATCTTTCTGTAGGCCTCTGGAAGCAAAGGACTTACATTCAAATCCCAACTCTCACCTGTGTGACATGGACCAGTCATTTAACTGCCTTGGGCCTGTTTGTTCTGCTTTCAAATGGGGAGCTTGGCTTCTAAGGTCTCTTCTAGCTCTAAACTTATGAATTTACAAACAGAATTTGAGAGTTGTCACCTTCCACTGATGTGCATTTTTCAAGTGTTCCTGACTCAGATATGACCAACCTCTAAAGGAAATACTTGAATAGTGAATATTCCATTACTTTTTGCACATCCTTTGACAAAGCATGGAGAAAGATTAATAGATTGAAGGGGAAGATGCTCTACTTTAGAATTCTCCTTTCAAGTATTTAAGTTTAAAATCTCCTGTACGCAAAGCAGCAGGAACCATTATAATGTAATGATGTTCATTCTCTTGGTTTCAGAATTAAGCCAGTTCCCTAATAGAAAGCCAAGCTGCATTAAAATAATAGACTAGGATGTATAAAAGCAATTTAAGTAAGAATTGTTGGTGTCTAGATTTAAATTAACACCCAATTCTATAGTTTTTTCAGAAGAAAATATACATTAGGAAATAAAACAGAAATATTTATGGAGAGAACAAAACACGAAGTTGTTTTGCTTCTTTAAAAAGACAAGTAAAAGCTACCAACATTTAAGTTTATTAGTTTTTCCTCCATAAATGCTAATGCCTTCTTTTGTAGTTTTTGGCTAAACAAATCTTGCAAGTCAGGAGACAGAGTCAAGATTTTAAGATATATTAGACCATTTTTGTTTGATTTTTCAAGGTCTTTTTTCCCCCATTTCCTTGTCTATAACAATTTGGAAATTCATGACTTTATTATAGCCATTTTACCTATTGTGAACTTAGTAGTAGGGCAACAAGGAACAAAAATGGAAGCTACATTGGAAATTCTATCATCTGTATCTATCAGAGAGCACTTTCAGACTGCCAGTTACTTTGTGTTGCAGGCAAAAGAGAAGCAAACAAGAGAGTATGTATTATTCAATGAAAACCATACACAACATGAATAAAGGTATTCTATTCAATGCCACTCAAATATAGTGATTTGAAGCTATATACAGCATTTGGAATGGTGTAGCTATAGTTTAAAGGGCCATTGAAATCAAATGATCTTCACTAACTTTTATTTGAGCCTAACGTTTCAACCATCTTTGTCTTCAAATCTTATAGTAAAGGTATTACTAAGTAACTACAGTAGTCAATCTAAGTTTTACTTCCTTTCCTTTCTCTATTTTCTGAGGGTGAAATTTCTAGTAGAAAAATGTTTCAAACTTACATGAGAGGAGATAAGGAGTCTGTGAACATTCCAAAATTTAATAGTGTAGGCAGCTAGATGGAATGATGGATAGAATACTGGATCTGAAGTCAGGAAGATCTGAGTTCAAATTCAGCCTGAGATACTTTCTAGCTGTGTGACCCTGGTCAAGTCACTTAATCTCTATCTCCTTCCATTTCCTCATTGTAAAATGGAGATAATAATAACACAAACTGTTCATTATTGCTGTGAGGATAAGATAAGATATTTGTAAAGTGTTTTGCAAGCCTTAAAGCACTACATAAATGCTAGATAGTAGTAGTAGTAGTAATAGTAAGTAGAAATTATGGTGGGAGGAGGAATAATAAAGTAATAATCATAATATAAAGATAAAGATAACAGGTGTGAAATAAAGAAAAGTACTTATGGGAAGTGCAAAGAGAGAACAAGTAAGATTCTTAGGTCTGATTAAGTCCATTTTTCAGCAGTCAGAGTGGTGAGGATAAAGCTAGATTACATAAATAGTCATGGACAGGGCTGATGGATAGGCAAATGGAAGCAACAAGTGGGGGGGAAACATATTTATAGAATTGGATATTAATAGGAAAATAGAGCTGACTAGCTGAAAGAGGCAGTAGTATTAAATGATGGCTTCTCAGATTTAGGTCACTGGATAAGGGTACTTAAAGTATAGTAATTTAATTGGAGTACGGGAAGATAAACAGCAAAAGAAATAATACATTTCCTTTCAAATGCAATAAAATTCTAAAAGTATCAGGATATCACATGCTAAGGGTAACTCAAAGACCTTTCACTTGTTATTCCCTCTTCAAAGGTTAGGAATAAAAAGAAAATGATAAAATCGAATTTCAAATGTAGTTCTCCCCTCACCCATAATCTCCCTTCTGGAATATTATCATATTATCTTTCTTGAAAGGGTCTTAAAAGTTCCAATTTGGGACATAAATGTTAAAAAGAGACATTTGGAGAAGAGTCAATGACCATTATAAATTTAATCATATCTTCAAAATACTTTAAGAAGGTAAGCAAAAAAAATCACCAACTTTCCTGCAGAATCTATGATCAATACATATAAATGATCTAAGTATAATGAAAAGATGAAAAATTTAAGTAAAAACTCTGAGTGTGAGCACCTATATTCTTTATATATATATAATATATATATATATATACTTAAGTGTTTGAGAATATCCCCTATGTCCACTTTCAAAGCTTTGTGAAGGAAAATAACTCCAGTATAAACACAAGTAGTATAATACATGTAAGATCAAAACTTTAAACAGTTAAATTGATTAAAGCAATGGAAAATGGACACTTGCTCTGAGTACATAAAGGGAATTATTAACATTTTATAGGAATGCCTGAATGGCAACAGATGTTTATGGTAAAAAAAAATTGTGTATGCATTAACATATGCATTAACAAATGTTGATCATAATTAGTTTCTGCAAATAAAAGATGATTTAAAAATTACCATCAATAACATCATTGGACAAGTTGGGTTTTGCAAACAAATTTCTGAAGAATTTCAGAAAAGTCTTAAGAGAAGAAAGTAATCTTTGAATTTTTCTGTTCTCTAAAAAATATAGATATGTCTACTACCTTATAGTGAGTCAAGTTGAAATCTAAGAAGAGAACAGATGTATTTCTTCAAAGCAAAAGAAATAGACATAGACAATAGGTCATTTAATTTAGCCTTAACAATTGTTAAGTGTTTTTAGTCAATTCAAACCATTAAGGGATTGTGTTTATCATTTTATTCCTTTCCTTTATGACATAATATTGTTATCAAAATGAACATAGCAGTTAGGATCAAAGTAAGCTACTCTTCATTAACCTTTGAAAACCATTCATTTTAAAGATCAGATGCCTAATCATCATATGAATCATGTTTCTGTTCAACTATTTCACCTACTGAGGGGATGTCTATAAGTCCTTAGTGTCCTCACCACAAGAGTAGTTTTACCTTAAGCCTTCTCCCCTTCACACATTAGTCTCCTTTGACAGAATCTTGGATCTCCCATTCTGTTCACTTTTCAGGTATTAGAAGTTTTACCTAAAATGTAAAGTGAGTATGGGTTGCCCATCTGTCAAGGAGGTTGTAGAAGGGATGCCTACATAGGTGGGAAGTTGAAATAGGTGACCTTTAAGATTCCTTCCAACCTCAAGATTCTCTACTTCTATATATAACATATGTACACAACTAAAAATGATTCTATGGACAAATGATAATAGGCACTCAACAAATGTTTGGGGAAAGAACGCATAAATCACAGTAAGGGGTTGTTTTGTTTTGTTTTGTTTTGTTTGACCTGAGGTTGAAAGAAATGTTATATAATATCTTAGTTTGTTATTACCATTTTCTTAGAAATTAAAATAATTTTGTTTCTTTTTTCTATTTATCTCGACAACATTGCTGTCAGATTAGAAAAATACTAGAATGATTTTCCCCATTAAGAGAAAATATACCCAAAATTTTAAATCCTCAGAGCTTAAGGTATAGATACATATGCAAGTGTATGTATATATACATATACACAATTACTTTCCCTTATAATTGGTGTCTAAGAGTAAATGATTTTTTTTAAGGAGGACTTAGGAGAAGTTTATATATATATGTATATCATATATATAATACAAAAATATAACATATATAATAAATAAATATATATAAATAAATGTGTAATATAAATATATTTATAACTTATAATACAAATACATAAAATAAACCTATTTAAATATATGTAATATATATTTAAAATGGATGTTAATATAAATTTGCAAGAAACAACTTGGAATAATATACCCTACTGTGAACCTCCCTGGCAGGAACTCAATCTAATTCTTTTTTTTTGCAATGTAGATTGTCACAAACTTTAAAAAGTGGGAGCAACAAAAATGGAAACATTGTAAAAAACAAAAAAAAAATGGTCTTCTAAAGTTTAAAATTAATTAGTTTCAAGGTAATGAAGAAAAGCTAAGTGGTAAGGCCACACTGAAGAGTTGGGAATGTTTAGTCTAAGCAAGAAAAAGATAAGAGTATGTAAGATTGCCATCTCTAAGTACGTGAAAGGCTTTTATGTTTAAGGGATATTAAAATTGTTGTTTGGCTAAAGAGGGCAGAATGTTTAGCACATGGTAGGACTTACAAAGAAACAAAAATTTAGACTTGCTATGAATAAAAACTACTCAATAATTAAAAGCTATCTAAAACAGGAATGGTCTACCTTAAGAGTTCTGGAGTTTCCTACCATTAGAAATCTTTAGGTTGTGATCACAATTCCATAATGGAAAATAAAAGTCAAAGAAACAAGTATGATAACAGGAAGTGAATCAAGAAGAGAGAAAAGCATTAATTATGATGATTATCAGTAATGAACTAGAACTTTACATATTTGCTCCTTACTGAAATTTCTACTCTTCTACATTTCTGCTTCAGCATCTCAATCCGAGTCAATGGATCAGTGATCCACAGCATTTTCTTACTATAAGCCATTTTACATGAGTCCCATTCTCTCCTGTGAAGCTCTTTCTTGAAAAAAGCTCTCCTCATTCTAAATTTTATACGATGCCTGTCCCTGCATTCAAATTCAACAGTATGCAAATAACTACAATAAATGGAAGATTACCTCAGAGGGAAGGCACTGATAGTGCTTGCTGAGTCGGGGTGAACTGTCAGACTGGGAAAGAACACTTGTAAAAGGTGGGATTTGGGCTCATGTTGAAGGAAGCCAGAGATTCCAAGTACAGGTAAAGAGGAAAAACATTCTAAATATGGGGGACAGCCAGTGAAAAATGCATGGAATCAGTATATGGACTATGAGGAGCAGTTCAAGAAAGTAACTATGTTTAGCTTGGAGAAAAGATGTTTCATGGGAGTGATAGGGGATGATAGCCATGTTCCACTACCTGAAAGCTGTACTATGAAGAAAAGATTTGACTAGTTCTTTTTGCCCATGGCAAAAAGAGCAGCAAAAGGTCATGTTGCTAGGAGACAAATTTAAGCATGATGTCAGGAAGAAAAAAAAATAAAAACTTCCTAACAATTAAAATTGTCCAAAAGTGAGATGTCTTATGTGGAAATGTGGGGGGTTCTCCCTTCTTAGAGGTTTTCAGAAGCTAGAAAATTGTTTTTTGTGTATGTTACAGTAATGATTCCTTTGCAGATGGCTGCTGAGGTTCCTTCTAACTGTCAAATTCTATGATTTAGAAATTACTTCTTCTTTTCTCCTCTCTTGTCAACACCTGGCATAGACCTAAGTCAACTCCAGATCATGTTTTAACTCCCAAACCGAGCCAAATCAGAATTGGACAGGTTGTTTAACATCACCTAGTCAGTCCCACACTCTCACTTTGTAGATAGGAAAGGGAAAGATGAACTAAATTAACTTAGGTCTTACAGCTACTCAGTAGTAGAACCAGGTCTAGAACTGAGATTTAATCACTTCCAATCCCATATTATTTCTGCTATACTGCAAAAGCTCGCTGAGAACTTTGGCTCCCAGATCCAGTGCAAAAAGCCCCAGCCTCCTCCCCTGGCCTTGCATAATCACCAGTCAACCAGGTAAGTATTTTCCTTAGGATTCAGGACATATAAGAAAAAGGGGTGAAAGGGGAGAAATACCAAACTAACAAAAAAGGGACAACAACCAAGGAATAGGGAACAGAAGCCATTGTGGTAATATGGTTGTATCAAGGTTAATGACATTTCTGTTCTCTACACAAATTTTGTGGGAATATTAGTACCTGACACTATGAAGTATTTTACTTTGAAAGTAAAACAATACAAAACAAACCACTCAATAAATTAAGATAAGCATCCTCAATATATTGCTGGCTAAGAAGGATGAGGATGAGTAGGAATAAATACAGTTCCTTGGGGTGAATGATTGACATTGTTCATATGCTTGGATACACATGTAAAATATATGTAGATGGAATATGAACATATAGAGGTAAGACCTTTAGAAGTGAGATCATTAATGCTACATCAAGTTTAGTAGCTTTAATTGATGTGACTACTCTTTCTACCAGTGCAGATCACATCCCTTCTATAGATGATCTTTCAGAGTTACTATGGCCTAAAAATTCATCACTCCAGCCAAACAGGGTATTAACTAGAGTTTACCTTGACTATAGACTAATAATTTACTGCCAAGCCCAAACCTGAAGCTTTTACAGGTAGAGGTTATGCTCTGTCGGTTTTTGGGAAACCAGGGTTACTGCCCTGCCATGATAAAGCATAAAGGAGATAGATGATAGATAGATAGGTAGATAAATAGCTAGATAGATAGGTAGATAGATAGATAGATAGGTGATAGAGAGATAGGTGAGAGAGAGAAAGTGAGAGAAAAAGAAAGAGAGACAGAGAGAGAGAGATAAAAGAAAGAAGCATTTATTAAGTATTTATTTCAGGCACTGTGTTAAGTGCTTTACAAATATAATTTTATTCAGTTCTTACAACAACCCCAGAAAATAGGTCTATTATTATCCTCATTTTGCAACTGAGAAAACCGAGGCAGAGAGAAGTTAATTGGGGATTACACAGCTAATAACTATCTGAGGCCAGATTTGAATTCAGGTATTTTTCACTCCAGACAGTATTCTAGCTGCCCTGCTGTCTCTAATTGAGAGATAGATATGTGGTTACATAAAGTATATGTATGTAATATATCAATATTTGTAAGGGATTTCAATTGAATGAGAGACTAATGAATTACTAATATTCAGTGGTAAAGTTTTCTAGTCATTAACAAAAATTAATTATCAAACTTCACTTAATAAATAAATAGATAAATGAATACATGAGTTAAGAAATAAATAAATGAATGAATAAATGAATGAATGAATGAATACATAAATAAAACATTCATGTGGTCATTGAAAAGTTACTTAACCTCTCAGGTCTTCAGTTTCTTCATCTGTAAAATGGAGACGAACACGATCACTTCTATGGAACTGTTAGGTTATCAGTTCCATCACTCTATGATTCTCTTATTTATACAGTGCTTTAAAATGCATAGCATGGTGTCATAAAGGAGAACATTGTTCCCATTCCCTGATTTCTGGATTTAAATACAGAAGAAATTGCAAACAAAGTTATCTGCTGAGGACAGAAACATCATCAAAATATGTGAGCCCTTGAGTTGCCATTCAAGTTTGTCATAGTTATGATTGTTGTTGCTGTCAGTTTCTTATTGATTAAAGTACATAAGCTAGATATAGGGTCATACCTGACAGCAACTTGTCTGAAGGTGAAGAGTAAATTTAGTCTTTGATGGTGGCAGATGGCTGGAAACAGGTGGCACGTTTCTGATTATTTCACTACTGTGTTATAATGAAAAGTGACAGAAGTGATTGACCTGTTCATTTTGTCATCAGCTACTAAAAAAGGGATATTCTACAATGGATAGCAATAGTTTTTA
The DNA here is from genome assembly GCF_900497805.2 of Vombatus ursinus. NCBI lineage: Eukaryota > Metazoa > Chordata > Mammalia > Diprotodontia > Vombatidae > Vombatus > Vombatus ursinus. The sequence goes on from NW_020954596.1 coordinate 65,843,652, forward strand.
TTTTTTTACACTTCAACATACAAAAATATCTGAAAACACAGAAAGTTTTTTTGCCTGCATGTGTGCATATGCATATACTTTAGACCAATACAAAATTCAAAGTATTGTCAATTAAGAGATCAAATTAAATGCAAGCTTTATTTTAAAATATATTGCCATTGATTCACCTAAAAATTATTTGAGGCATAGGTTATTCACTTCCCGGATATTTCTTTTCAGTTTTTCCTTAAGTACAATGTATAGACATTGAGAATACTTCAAGGATCCATGATTTCATCTATGTGGCTAGTTTCTTTACCAATGCAGATCATAACACTTTTACATTTTAGCAGAAAATCTTTGTGGGCTGTTACAGCAAGAAAAAAAAAGTCACTTAGAGATCAAATCTCTGGTTCTAAGCACCACTAACTTAGATAAGTTGCTCCACAGATAACAGACAATATACAGCGCATCCCTGGGACTTGTATTTGAAGCTTTTCCAGTTTAATGTAAAGTACCTGATTTTATGTTTTTTGTTTTTGACCTAGCCTTGAAGATACCAGGTTCATCTCCAAACCAGGGTACAGAATCAGAGGAGTGGGAGTGATTACATTGCCAAGTTGTTAGAACGAGCTTTGTCTCCAGAAAAGAAAACCATAATTAAAAAAAAAAAAAACAAATAAATCGATACAACAGTCAAAACCACGGGAGATTTCTCACAATAGCTACCACTGCTCAACTAGCCTAGAGATGAAAACAGGAGGAAACTTAACATACTCAAAGAAAGAAAATAGACCTATTATTTCAATGATATAAGGAACTCCCAGATAAGGAAACTTCCTCTATCAATTCAGGGTAGCACTTTCTCTGCCTCTTTCAAACTTAGAGATGCCTAGAGCTTTGAGAAGATAAGTGATTTGCCCAGGGTCATTCAACCAACATGTGTCAGGTATGGGACATAAACTTAAGTCTTATTGGATTTAAGGTAAGCTCTTTATTTTCTGTGCATACTACCTTGCTGAATACATTGGACAAGAAAAGAAAAATGATTTAAAAAAATATTCACATGTAAGAGAGAGAGGAGGGCAGACTTCAAATTGATGTTTCCCAAGAGAGTTTTTGTGAACCTACCTGAGTATTTTTGTGCATAAGATTTATTATATTAATCAGGGATTCCATATTCTCAGGGTCCTTTGAGGTATACTCCAACCAAAACTGTTCATTATTTTTTATTTTGTATCAGTCCACCGTATTTCATGAAATAAGCATTTAAATTCAAGTACAGTCAATATAGTTGACTAACGGGAGAACTCCTAGACTTCACACACACACACACACACACACACACACACACACACACACACACACACTCCCTTGACTGAGTAATAAATAGGATTTCTGAATGGCTATATCAGCAGCATCTTTCAGAATATCTTTACTACAAATATTTTGAGAGTTTAAGAGTACCTGGACAGGACATGATTTGTTTTTATTGTACTTCTGATTTCATTAGTGGAGAGCGATTCCTGAGAGGAAATCTCTCCACCGATGCAGACTGATCTCTGCCTGAAATCTGTATTCTTTGAGAGTTTCCAGGGCACTAAGAGGTATGTGACTTTCTCAAGGTTGCACAGATAATATTCTTCAAAGACAATGACTTCAACTCTGGTCTTCCTAGGCAAGTTTTCCATTCTAGGAAAAAATAAAAATTATACACACATATGATTCATAATAGAGGAAACATTAAAAGGAAAATAATAAAGACATATAGGACACAGCTAACTTCATATTATAAAAGATGAAAAATATAATTAGGAATAGAAGAATAAAATTAGAACTTCAGTTAATGAAGTGGTTTTGTATAATCAAAGGAGACAATATGTATATGAAAGTTCCATACACATATGAAATAATTCCCAAGTATCAGGTCTAAAAATCTCAGAAAAGTTGTCACTTGTGCAATCACTCTCATGTCTTCATAATTATGATGTCCACACTAGTGTTACAGCATAAAATGATGAATGGACTGTTGTTTTTGGAATCAGAAAGATCTTAATTGGGTTCATTTCCCATCTGAGAAAATTACTAACTAGATAACTGATCCCTAAATCTCTGTGTATCTTGGCAACTTAAAACTTAACTATCTCACACATGAGTTAGTATTTGTGTTGAGAGTTGAGAGAAGAAAGTCCCACCCCCAGAGCTCCTGTAACTGATGGAGAATCAAAGTTCATTAAATATTTGAGCATATTTACCTTCTATCTTTAATAAGGTGAGGATACTGGAAGCCACCATAAATTCATTAAGGGTTAATGCTTTTCAGTATATATTTCAGTTGTGTTGATAGAGCCAAGAGCCTCCAAGTAGTTGGCTACTCAAGTTAAAATCGATAAATGCTTTTCTTGGTAAAGGAGCTCACATAGTGCAGACCTGCACAAATCTGAAATAAGGCTAAAAATATGATGACCTGTTAAGATGGGTTGGTTGCCTTTTGTAGTGGAAAGTAAAAAACAAATTATGACAATGGATGACTCTGATTTTCTAAAGGCTCTTCCATTACAATTTCAACCCACATTCCTCTTTGTGCATTGGGAAAAATGCTTTTTGAACTAGTTTCAAAATACATGTCCATTTATTTACCCCTTGAGACTCTGTTATCAATGCATAGTCTCCAGGCAGTCTGGTAAGCTGGTCAACACCCATTCACAATTTGTTATTAAAGAGTGAAGTATATATTGATTAAGAATCACACTAAAATTATCTACAGATAGAACTCATTCCACTGCTGTCAAAGCAGTAGTTACATCTTCCATGGGAGTTTAACTGTAGGATAATGACAGTATCTAATGCAACCTTTTATCAAGGTACATTACAGACTTCTGAAAATTAGTCTTCTCAACACCTCTGTCCAAGTCAGTTGTGGTTCTAGGGCTTGTTGAAAGAGTACAACAACCCTGTACACTTGGGTAATGCTTAAAAATAGATAATTTTCAGAAAGATGCTGAACTGACAGTCCCTCAGCTGTTTCAGGCTCTTAAATGACACTCTTATGACCTGTTACTGAGTCTCCCCACAGTTTCTGGACTCTGGAAACTTTTATATATTCTCTCTCAGCAACTTTAGACTGACTCCTCTGCTAGACAACCACAACTTGAATTATAGATTTAGAACTAAAAGAGACTCAAGAGGTCATCCAATTAAACTACCTCATTTTGCAAATGAAAAAACTCATAGCCACAGGAATGAATTGTCTGAGGTCACCCAGGAGGTAAGTGGCAAAGCTGAGATTCAAACTCAGGTTTTCTGACTCCAAATTCAGCACCTCAGCTATTCTTCAAAAGCCAAGAGACCTCCAATTTATAACTAGAAAGCCAAGGTACAGTAGTAAACTTTAACACGTGCAACACTAACATTTGGACTTGTCTAGATTACTGTCGGATCTTTACTCATTTATTTCATATATATTTATTAAACACTGCCTACATGAATGGTACAATATATCAGGCACAATAGAGAATACAAAAAATAATAAGAGAAGGACTTCTTCCAAGAAGCTTCCAGTCTTATAAATAAGGTAAGTCATATGCAGAAATAGTGAAAATAAAGAGCCGGATTACAAATCTGGCCCAGAACACAAAGTTGGAAAGGCCTAAGATGGAGAACCTGGTCAGCTCATATTTATGTTCAAAGTATATCATATTCAGTTTGAACACCATAATTTACGGATATTAATAAGGAAGAGAGAATCCATAGAAGATAAACATGAATGAAGAAGGGCCTACATTCCATGACGTATGAGGAGCAGCCAAAGAACTGGGCATGTTTACTCAGAAGAAAGGAAGTCTTAAGAGGGCTTTGAGAAATAACTGCCTGCAGAAGAGGAAGTAAACTTGTTCTCTTTTGCCTCCAGGTGGAAGAATAAGAAACAATAAATGCAAGTTCCAAATGGACAAATTTAGACTTGATTTCTGGGAGAAAGGGAAAAAAAAACTTAGAAAGGCTACATTGGGAAGTAGTGAGTTCCCCATCACTGGAGGTTTTGAAGGTTTTCGAGGGGAGTCTAGATGACTTTGCTATATATGTTTTAGTAGGGATTGCTTTGCAGGCATAGGTTGATTTAAGCTGTTGATGTCCCTTCCAAATGAGGAAACCTGTGAAAATTTAATGAAAGATGAGTGACAGGGACATGTATATGAACAAATACAAAGACAGACATTTAGGCAAAGTCATAGGATCACTTGATAGAGGCAGGGGTGACGGAGGAGGGTGGTATCAAGGAACATTAAAAGGAGGGAATAGTAGCTGAGATGAGGTTTGAGAAAAAGAACTCCAATGAACAGAGATAAGAATTCACAGAATTATATCATTTCTGAGTTATAAAAAAATTAGAGGCTATGTAGTCCAATCCACACTTTAACAATAATTACTTCTACAGTATACCCACAAATAGTCATCCTGCTTTTGCCCACACATGAAGGATTACATAATTAAAGGCAGGGAATTGGGAGGAAGATTACAATTTGTTTGGGAAAAAAAAATGTGAAGAAAAGTGGAATGAGATCAACCCAGAAACGTAACTTTGAAGCATTATGTGAAAAGCAAAGACCAAGAAAAAAGAATATAATGATTCATATCAAGTAAGCTGTAAAACTTACAGCACTATAGAAATGTCACCAATGAAGATGATGATGATGTTGATGACAAATAGGATTATATAATACTTTAACATTTGGAAAGTGGTTAACAAATATTGTTTCATCCTCCCAGCAACCCTGACAGACAGGTAGCATGATTATGCCCATTTTATAGATAAGAATAACATGAAAGATTTCCTTGTATATTTATACATAAATGAATGTTTCCAGATAGATAAATAAAGTATTTATTAAGCTGGGGAAAAAAAAAGAAATAGTGAAAATGCAAGGTTAAATAGAATAGAGTAAGAAAACATTTGTTTGGTACTTACTTTGTGCCAAGCTCCAAACTAAGCAGGACACACAAATCGACAAGCCAGGCAGCCCCTGATCTCCAGGAGCTCAATTTTTACACAAGGAGGATAACACAAAGTCCCAGATTCTTGTTGTCCCTCCCACCTTTGTACTGGATGTGTACCTGTAATATTCTAATCCCCCTCACCTCCACCTCACTTTCTCTGCCTTCCTTTTAGATTCAACTTGAATACTAGAGCACGGGGAAGAAATCAGCAGGATAGATAGTAAAAATCTAGTGAACCTTGGGGTAAAATGGTAGGACAGATGGCCTCAATCTATTGGGGCTGGGATAGTGAGCCCAAGGATCAGAGTGTACTGGAGTCCTGGGTTACCTCAGGCAGAATTACGAATAGAAGGTTCAGAATCTAGCTGAGATGGGGCAATGTAGTTGGAGGTTGGGATAGGGGGCAGAAGAGATCTGTTCTTGCTAGTCCATCAAGAACTCATTAATTTATGGGTAATGGACAGCAGAAGATCCCTGGCTCCTTCCAGTGCTGGTTGCTTCTTATAGTTCTTTGGGTTGGTCAACAGCATAAGAGTGATAAACACATTTTGCAAGACAAGGTTGGAGAAGGGGAAAAAAATAGTGTATTATTGGATAGGACTGGCAAATTCTTAATGGAGAAGGTGGTATTTGAGTTGAATCTTGAAGATGAGGTATTAAGGATTTTTGAAAGACAAAGGAGATCTGGGGAAAACATCACACAAAGAGAAAAGCATAAATAATAGTGTAGAAATGGGAAAGTTAGTCAATTAATGAGTATTTATTAAACACCTACTTGTGTGTCAGGCACTGTGCTAAGAGTTGGGGATACAAAGAAAGGCAAGAACAGTCCTTACCCTCCAGAAGCTAATATAACTGGGGAGACAACTGTAAATGACTAAGTACATACAAGATAAAAAGAAAGTAAATGGAAGATAATCTTAGAGAGTAAGGCATAAGGCACTGGTGAGAGATGAGGAAAAGAATCCAGCAGAAAGTTAAATTTGAACTATGTCTTGAAGGAAGTTAGGAAAACTAAGAGATGGCAGTAAGGAAGGCAGAGCTTTGAGACAGGGAGGACAGCAAGTGCACAGGCATGGAGATGGCAGATAGAATGTTGTGTTCGAGGAATAATGCATAGGCCCCTGCAGTTGGATCATAGAGAACATAGAAGAAAGCTTAACCACATTTGAAAAACAGTGAGCAGTGTAGTGTGGCAGGATTAAAGAGTACATGTAGAAGAGCAATGCTACTATTCAAAAAAGTGACTCACAATTTATCTTGTATTCTCTTATGTAAGATCTTTTGGATCCAATATGGATTATATTGGAAAATACACTGTGAACTCTTTAAGAGTACAGACTGCTATCTATCTTTGTATAATAATAATAAGTTAGCACATATAGCACTTTAAGGTTTACAAAGCCCTGTATGTAGCTGAAGCAACTCTGTGAGGTAAATGCTATTATCACCCCTATTTGACAGATGAGGAAATTGGGACTAAGATAAATGTTAAATGACTTGTCCAGAATTACACAGCTAAGTTTATAAGGCAAGATTTAGACTTGGGTCTTCTTGATTCCAAGTCCAATACTCTTACCCACTGTGTCACCTAGCCATGTATGCCCAGAGCTTAGCACATAGTAGGTGCTTAATATATGCTTGTTGAATTGAATTGCTCTTATAAAGCATGAGTAGGAAATAAAGCTAGGAGAGTTGGTTGAGGCCAAGTCAGGAAGGGCATCTATGCAGGCTCTTTAGTGGAGCCATAGACCATTAAATAGCAAGAGAAAAGAAAAGAAGCATGACCTCATTAAAGAAAAAGAAAAATAGCCGCTGTTGCTATATTGAATGTAAATCAATCCAATTCCCATCTTGGCAGTTGTCGCTCTGATCTTTCTGATTCTTGTACCCAATTTAATCTTTCTCAGTAGTGGGACTTATTCTAAGTACTTTCTGGAGTGCTTTCTCCTAGGCAGATTCCAACCTATCTCTACTTAGACAGAACCAGGGCTTAGCCTAAGATCTAGTCCCTGTTATCCTGGGTGACACTGGAGGGGAAAACCACTTAATACCTGGTCCTTGTTATAAACAGTTTTCCCTGAGCTCCAGACCTGTAGGCCACATAGTCCTAGGCCCCTAATAACACCATTCTCTGTGACTATCACTTTTCTGATGATGTGGGACAGAACAAAGGGCCTTTATTGCCTGGTTAAGGCTATATTTTATATATGTTGTATAGGCAATGGGGAGTCAATGGAGGTTTTTAAACTTAGAGTGGTATGATCAAAATTATGCCATAATAAGGTATATATAACAGTGATATGTAAAACAAAGGAAGTGGGGTTCAAAGTAGGGAGACCAATGAGGAGTTAAATATTCTGATCCTTAGACAGGCACTACTGTCAAGGTACTTTAAACCTAGGGCTCAAATTAGCAGTAGAACTTAAAAAAAATACTATTGAATAAGTAGCTAATACAATATAAATGAGGTTGGGATGCCACAGGCCATTTTTAAGAAGCACTATGTCCTAATAGGTTGCTGTGGATTGATGCTTTTAAATATTACGAGACTATAGCTTATGGAATCCTTGAAATAGACATATTCATAGGAAGATATACCATAAGATGAACACTACCTTAGAGCAAAGTAACTGAATTCTAAGACTGGTTCATATATTATTCAATTGGTTCGTATTTTATCACATAAAATAATTCAAAATAATAATCAGGAAATAACATGAATTAGTGAAAATCCTAAATTATGCAATTTTTTAATAAGTTCTTTTATTACTTTCTAGTACATTGGTAGTTAGAGGAGAGAGAGATAAACAGTACTCCCTGGTCAATTGATTTTCCCCTCATAGCCAGTTCATAAAATACAGAAAGTAATGGTCAAGTAACAAGTTAATATCCTAAGGAGGTTAATATCCCAAGGAAGTAATATCAAATAGAATAAAGGGGAAAAAGTCCACACTTTGCTATCCCTTTATGAAACAGGTAGGTGGTACAAAGTGTATGACTGAATCAGGAAGGTCTGAATTCAAATCCTACTTCAGACAATTACTGGTTGCATAGTACTCGACAAGTCACTTAATCTCTTTCAGCCTCAGGTCCCTCATATGAAAATAGGAATAATAACAGTACCTACCTCATAGGATTGTTGTAAGGATCAAAAAAGATAACATGAATCGTACTTTAATGCTAGCCATCCATTATTTAGGAGGCTTGAAGTTCTTCATTCAAGCTTAATGGAATTGTAGGGTAGCTAACCATTGGCTGGTAAGGGTAGGCCAAGGCCCCAAAGAACCTTAAACACACACACACACACACACTCACACACACACTCAAGTGAGTAGTTGAGGTGGGGGATAACTTTAATGAGGATGAACTCTGTTAATATCAAAGAGGGCCAACTGTGAAAGAAGAGCCCATTCTTAAAGAGGAAATCATTCTTCTCCTTGGAGTTGGGTAGGATTTCTCCCTTTTACTCCTTCCACTAGCCAAGGTGTCTGGCAGGAGAGCTAGCCACTTGAAGATAGTACCAGTATCTAGGTGGTATTACTCCTCTTCAACATGGGTTAGGCCATAAAAGAGAATATCAACCGGACCTTTGTGGCTTAGGGTAGGGCGAGGCACAGAGCTGATAAAGGTACAAGATAGGATGAGTTTTGTGATTCAAGAGAACATTACACCTGGCTGTGAGGAATGGATCTATGGAGAGTAACAGACACAGGGAGACCATCAGAGTGACATGGCTAGCAGAAATGCTGGACCCTGAAGTATAAGCTGTCCACAAGACAGGAAAGGACAATGCACAACTCATGATAGAGGATGAGGAACTAATAAGCTGAATAAAAATAAATAATTTTGAAGACATACAAGCTGATAAAAAAATGAAATAAGTAGAGCCAGGAGAATATTTTTATAATAACAATAATATTATAAAAAGAAACAAAATAGAAATATATTTAATGGATTGTTTTTAAAATTAAAAAAAAAATCCAAATAATCTCAGTTGTCTTACTTTTAATTGTCTAAGAAATAAATTCTTTTTTTAAGAGTAAATTCTTATGTAATTCAAATCCATCCTCTTTCTCTTTCATATATATACACAATTTATTTGTATATATATATATGTATATATATATATATATACACACACATATATATGCGTACATAGAGAAAGAAAATTTAATTTTACATTCAAAAAAATCTCATATGATAAACTCTCTGATGTCTCATCATTGTGTGGGATGTGAATGACCTTGTGATCTTGAGGGCTCTGTCATTAAAACACAAATTATAATTAAGTTCTACCATGTTAGAAAGGCTTTGATCAAAGACTAAGTAAACAAAATAGTTCTGTTCTCTCAGGACCAGTCTAGGTGTGAAGTCTAGCTCTTTAGTGATGAATTATCTCAACACGACAAAATAAAATAATTTTTCATTGTCCTCATCCCTGTGTGACTCTCTGCCTCTACTTTTAATAAGACATAATGAACATTTATTAAGTACCTGCTATGTGCCAGGAACTGTGATAAATGCTGAGGATGCAAATATGTAAAAAAAAATAATCTCTGACCCCAAGGAGCTTATAGTCTAATGGGAGAAGAAAATACACATAATGAAGATTAAAAGGGTAGGGGTCATTCCCCCAAATGGTACCTGGGGGGATGAAGATGATGATGGAGTTAAAACCAAGCACAGTAGCTACTGGCAAATAAAAAAAAAATCTGGGATTTTGAAAGCCTTTATAAAGGGAGGCTATGGGAAGAGTGTTTTGCTCCACCCTCCAATCAGAGGAGCAGAAGCAACTTGAAGGTACTGATGAGTCAGTACCAAAATTTACTCAGTTTCCAATATAATGAGTTTCCTGCTGATGATCTTATTCTGGAATGGGGAAGGAAAGGTACGTGATGATGATGGTGGTACTAGAATTAATATCAAACAAAGCAGCTGGTGGCAATGATAGAGATAGTAGAAAAGAGGTGAGAGTGTGCTAAAAATTACAGCAATTTTAGACTATATTAATGTTAACTTATCTGCTGGCACTTTAAATATAATATCCTTGTCTAAGATCAAGTAGATAGACTATTAAAGGAACTAAACCCTGTCAGTCTCAAATGACATCTTGCTTATGAATAAAACCAGAAGACAAAAGGAAAGTTACACCTAAATAAAAGGGTGGCTCACTGTTTCTCACTAAAGAAGCAAAGAAAGCAGCAGTTGGTTTTGTCACAAAAGAAAGGCAACAAGAAACACAATTGTGTGTGTGTGTGCATGTGCATGCACCATTTGGTGATCTGATGTTGCCAAATTCATGATAAAAATCTGCAAAAAGATCATTAGGAAAATAATTACATCTTAAGTGCCAACATCTATTGCAGAAGATGAGAAAGACCTTCTGAAAAGTCAATTAGAGCCTCCAAATTCACTGACTATATGTTTTGATGTGCATTGACTTCAATGCAAAGGTGAACATAGGGAGAGAAGAATTAATTTATTTTGAAACATATTACTCAGCAATAAGAAATGAGACAGCAAAGGATTGTAGACTACACAAAAGTCTTACTCCTACATATTAATAATTTCTTCAAAGAAATTATTAAGAAATTGGTAGGCACTAGACAAGGTAAACATCAAATATCATTGTGAAAAATAAATGGTTTATATTTTAATGGATATAAAATGACTTATAGATATGGAAGTCATTTCCAAAATCATTTCTGAGTACAGTCAAACCACCAACTAAGAATAAAGTTTTCCATAAGTTGTGTTGGCTCCTTCTCTGGATTACTGAGATGTTAAGTGACCTGCCTGAAGTTAGAGTCAGTATCTCACAGGAATAGAACAACTCAGGCTGTCCTAGTTCCAAGGTCAGCTCTAGCTGCTATTCATAGCAGCCTCTTTAGTCAAATCATCAGTAAATACATTAAAGAATAGAGAATTGAGCACTAATTCCTGAAATACTCCAAGAGAAGTCTCCTTACAAGTTGATAAGGAAACTTCGGTGATTCTTTTTTATATACACTCATTCAACCAGCACCAAATGTACCTAACTGTATTATTGTCTAGTCCGTGTTTCTCCAACTTATCCGAAAGAATAGCATAAGACAGTCAAATGCTCCAATAAAATCAACATAAGCTATGGCTATAAAATCACCTAATCTACAAGTCTAGCAATCCTTTCTGTTCTTTGTCCCTGCTTTCATCTTCCAAGTTATTGTTGTTCTGTTGTTTTTCGGTCATGTCAGACTCTTTGTCCATTTGGGATTTTCTTGGCAAAGATATTGGAGAGGTCTGTCATTTTCTTCCCCAGCTTATTTTATAGATCAGGAAAATGAGGCAACAGGGTTAAGTGACTTGCCCAGGGTTACAAAGCTAGTAAGTATCTGAGGTCTTATTTGAATTCCAGGCCCAGCAATCTATCCACTGCACCACCTAGCTGCACTTATCATCTTCCATACTTGTCTTTTTAAAATCTAAGTTGATCAAAGAGTTCCCTATGCATTTATACTGGTAACTTTAAACAACACTTCCCAAAGACGATGGTAATCAAACTTGGAGAGGGTATGTAGACATTAAATTAGTGTTGAGGTTATCAAACCCAAGTGAAAATACCTGCCAATAGGGAAGAACTTATTAGGGATTCTTGGTTCCCACACTTAAGGCTGTGTTGAGAAAGAAAATTCTAAAGGACTGAGACATCCAACAGACTAAACAATGCAATCTGCCTCCTCGAGCTAGCATGGAGAGAATGTCTAAAGATAAGAATTGAAAGAAGAGGCTAAGTTAAGAAGGAAGACTGGAATTCACTCTGAAGAACATCATAAGCTTTTGAATTCCCTTTAATTTGTTATTCTGACCTTCTTATCTATTATCCCTTAGTTGGGAAGTATTAAAACTTTTAGAAAAAAACTAAAGAAGAAACTTTTTTTATTTTGAGGGAGAAGGAAAAGGGAGAAAGAAATTCAGTTGCTCTTTCCTGCAGAGTAATTCCTGGACAGCAGGAAATTCAGCCCAAATGTTATAAAAGAAAAATCAAAGGGCCACACAAGTCAGACTAGTTCTGGGCAGGTTGGGTTTTGATGGGTATTTTGTTGTTGTTGTTTTATGAATAACTGACAATTTAATTATGCTTTAAGTTTTACTAAGCATTTTCAAATACATCATCTCATTTGATCTTTCCAACAACTCTAGATAGGTTGTACAGGTATTGTTACCCATTATCTACTTTCCTAGGCAACATGTTCAAAAGAAGTTAGAAGGCTCATATAGTGACAGAGTGGGTTCAGTCTGAGGTCTTCTGATCCCAAGTCCATGGCTGTATTCATGACACCACAGGTGCCAGTGATGTGGAGGATTGAGAAACACAGTAAGTACTATGAGTAGACCACAAGGAATCACAATTACAATTGGATATTCTGGAATCTTATGATCAACCTGATCATTATCAATAATTAATTTTTATACCACATAAGTTGCATATGCCAAAAATTACATGTCCCCAAACAGCTATTGTATATAAAACTATAACAGAGATCATAAGGCAAAACATTTCCTAATATTTTAAGAAGATTTTTTTAAAATTTTTAATTTAAAAAAAATCATTCCCTTACCCATTGATTTATTTTGTGACCTTTTGGAAGTCACTCCAAACTTTCCTTAATAGAGATTTTTCAGCTAATACTTCACTAATACTTGCCCCACAGTAGTGTAATTAATGCATGCAGAGCATCCTGGTTACTTTAGGTATTTCTTTTCCAAAATTACAATGAGTCCCAATGACTTCCTGACTTAAGTTTTCTCAGACTGTTTCTGTTTTTCAAACCTGAAACAACTGTCAACAAGGTAGGTAACCATACAGACTATTGTAAATGCTTTCATTTTACTCTTGGTGCGAAAATAGGGTACCACATGGTCCTCATAAACATTCAATGCCTTCATAACCCAAAAATCCAATATCTCATTGGTGTGGATCCTCCTTACATTGGGGCCTTGGTGCATACATATGCATATATTTTACATATATATAAAACATATGCAAATACACATAGGTATATGTATGTATGTAAAGATGTATATTTGTATGTATACATACATCTATACATGTATATGCATGTGTGTATATATATACACATGTGTGTACATATAGCAAATTCAGTCCATGTAAGTCTGCCCAACCTATGCTTTGTCTCTGTCTCTGTCTCTATACACCAAGAAAGTATCTGTGTTCAATAAAATGAAATATAGCAAGCCTGATCAATTTTTTTTTCCTTCCACCAGTAAGTAGATTAAGGGTTTCCAAGAATGCGTTCTGACAAATAAGCTCTCAACAATCTTTGACCAATATAAAGGACACCAGTTCATTCTGTCCTCTGAATTATCTCTTAGCTTGATGGTACACCATACTTTGGTCATTAATAGGATGTATAAATGGGCAGCTGAAAACAGTTTGCTGCAACCTTCCACATCTTGATCCAAAAATTGTTTGTTTAAAGAGGTAAGCCCAGGCCAATTGTTTCTCGTGAAAATAAAAGTGAACATTTTTGCTCAAATATCTGTCTTCCCAAGTTTTTCATTCCACCCTCCATCATTTCTCCTAATTAGGTCTAATTATGAAACTGCTCCAACGACGCTTTTACTTAGGTTTATACTTCAAGATACAGAATGACCTTCACCCTATATTTTTTGAAAGAATAATGGACAGGAGCCATCATTTCTCAGTGCCTCTTGAATATTCAGTAAATATCAAAATAATTGCTCATTTTATGTCCCTCCTTCAGGAATCTCCCCATCACTCCCTTCCCTACAAAAAGTTTCCTAAAAAGCTTGCTAGCCTCATTAAGTATTTAAACTCTAGCGAGCTGTAAGCCTTCTCCTTGTTCATGGTTCAATACAGTGCCTACTCATATCTCTTAACTGAAAACTCTCTGGGGCAGGAACCTGTTATTTGTCTAGTCTTAGTGCACATACATTTCCTGCCTTAAACAGTAAATAATAATAATAACAATTTGGCAAAAGTAATGTAGAAAAACAGCAAGCACAGAACCTCCATGCAAATCACCTTTTAGTAGGTGACAATCACCTGGTCCCTCATTTGCATCAAAGTGGTCAAAGCTTGAAAGTCCCAATTGCTTTGTCCTCTTCATATAAACTACCATTTAAATTCGTTTTTTCATACTGTATTTTCCTGTCCTTTCTCTCCCTGCTGAATTTTGTTTCCCTACACTGGATAATTCATAGTTTACCTGAATACTTTACAGCCAATGACACATTTTACACCAATAATCCTTGCTTTGTTTCTATCAACTTTCATTATTAATTTTGGGCAATGCTCTCATCAGTAAAGCTGCTGAATTTTCTCACATTCTGTTGAATTTTCTGCAATTCTGTCTTGTCTTTTCAAAGGACCATCAGAAGGAAGGTTAATTGTTTATTTTTGTACAAGGACTAGAAAGTGAAAGTATAGATATAAGAGTGGGTAGATTGCTGGACCTGGAATTAGGAAGTCTTGATTTCAAATCTTGTGTAAGAATCTTACTAGCAATATGTCTATATATTATTAGCTATATATGGACAAATCACTTAACCTCATTCAGCATGGATTTCTTTATAAAATAAGATAATAATAGCATCTGCTTTGAATTTTGAGTTCCTGGAGGGCAAAGACTGTCTTTTGACTCTTTTTTTATATCCTCATCAGTGTACAATGCCTGGTACTTAGTAGACTTTTAATAAATATATATTGAAATATATAGAGAAGATCAAATGAGATAATATAAGTTAAGTGTTTTTTTTGCAAATCTTAAAGAACTATATAAGTGCTAACTATTGTAATTATTATTTTAAAATAATGAAAACTAAAATTTCTTAATTTTTTGCTTTCAGTATTTAAGTTTGTGTTGTGACATTTCAGTTTTGCCTTTGACTCTTGCTAAACTTCAATAGATCCATGATTTTATCAATGAGATTATTCCTTTCAATGAAGCAGAATGCAACCCATACATGTGTTCCCATACCTGGCCAGAATCTTATTTATGTGGTCCCTTATCTATGTCTTTCCTGTGTCTTTTCCTTCCACCACAGGGCAAATAACCAACATGCTAGGGATCTTCCTCTCATTTCCTTGACATTGCAGAGATACCAGTAGAATATGGAGTCTGTTGATCACTAGCTGTGTGACCTGGGGTAAATCCCTTAACTTCTCTGTGCCTCAGTTTCTTCACTTATAAAATGAGGAAACTTGGACTAAATGAAACTCAGTGGGAATTATCAAGTTTCAGAGCTAGAAGGAATCTTGAACCTCACTTAGTCAACCCCCTTCATTTTACAGAACAGGAAATTTGAATACTTTAAAAGTGTTCTCTCCATTATACCACACAACCTTCTCCAATCTGAGCAGACAATGTAATGTAGATGTTTTCTATTTCCCTTCTCCATACATTGCAGTGACTTAATAGAATTAAAGAATTAGATTTGTATTCAATTTGTATCAGAAGAAAGAAGAGGAATACATAAGCCAAGGAGTTGACTTAATATTACTTTTATTTTTTCCACTAAATATTATACTTTTAAAGTCTTTCATCCCTCTCCATTTTACACATCTCAACCATTTAAATGAAACCAACCTAAATTCTTAAGTCATTCAACAATACTATCAAAAAATATCCTAGAGCTAGAAGGAAGAAAAACTCTCTGCAAATGAATGCATTTTCCTGATAGAAAAAGGAAAAGGCAGTAACTTTCTGGATATTTGCATCACTTTAACATTACAGTGAGATAAATATGATGTGGTTATGAGAAACCCATGCTTTACCTGATTTCAAGAAAAACAGCCCAGTCACATTTCATTTGAGTCTCATCTCTTCACTAGGGACAGGCTCCTTGAAGTCTCTGTTGCTCAATTTTAGTTTTACAATAGAGGGATTCACACTAACTTCACACCTACAATCTATACTTGTTATGAGAGCAAATGAAATTAGATGTGTAAAGCACATTGAGTTTTTCTCAAGAAAGGTAACATATACACACATTCAGTCTTATCTATAAGGAACTTTAGAGATGATATGCCACCTGCTTTCCATTCAGTCTCATTTCCAAATAAGTTCTGAGGGCACATTGTTATTATTTATGCCCTCTGCACATTCTTTCCTCTTCATTCTGTCACTTGTGGGTTTAGAGAATTACTGTAGTCGAAGTCTGATCTGGTGCAGACTGTGGATTTCCTGATTTTTTAGCTGCTAGACAATATTTAGCATATTTACAGAAAACAGATGGTGGGAGAGTTGACTTAAAATAGCTAGAATAATGGACCCATGACATAGCTTAAAAGGCACACCACAGCTACAGATTGTGTGTATGTGTGTATTAAACCACTGTGTGATTCATACACAGTATTTGAGTTAATCTTTGTTA
The DNA here is from genome assembly GCF_900497805.2 of Vombatus ursinus. NCBI lineage: Eukaryota > Metazoa > Chordata > Mammalia > Diprotodontia > Vombatidae > Vombatus > Vombatus ursinus. The sequence continues at coordinate 65,860,026 of NW_020954596.1, forward strand.
TATTGTTTCGTTTTGTTTTCCCCATTCTTGCTTATAAATACCAGCATAAAGGAGATAAACAATATCAAGTGACTTGTTCAAGGTCGTACAGTGACTCTCTTAGAAATGAACTAATGTTGGTCTTTAAACTTCTCATCCAGTGATCTTTGGAACCAATACATTCACATTTCTGTTTTTGATGTTGTTTTCCTTTATTTCATTTTTTACATCTGATCCAAAGTGGGCTTGTCTTCTTAGTGTGAGACATTGGAGATTAAATATAAATTTATGTAGTTTGCATTTTGTCTTGTGTATTGAGACTAAATCAATGATAATTAACAGATTTGTATTTAAAGATCATTTTTTTCTCAGTTTTGTGACTAAATTTGTCCCTGAGTGCTTCTTGAAAGAGTATGCAAACAAAGCCTTAATAATGAGAAAAGGCTTCATCGTTTGCTTTGTCCCCCAAGGAATGACATTCAACTCTACTGTTGCCTTTCATTTGTTAATACTTATTGTTTCAGTCTCATCTGAGGTTATACCAGAGAATGCAACTTGGCATACCAACAAAGGCACTCAATATTATACAGTGAGTGGAATAGACCAGGTATGTATTATGCATTTCTTTATCTAGGTGATAAAATCACAGGTATTTTGTGCTCTTTTCCTTATCATTCTCACACAGTATTGCTAATGCCATCAGAATCCTATACTGCATATGTCTAAGCCATGTCTTAATGTTATCATTGAGGCTTACTCACAGCTAATGACTAATTCTGTGAAATAGATAAAACCTCAACAAGCATTTTAATGATCATTTTTGCCTTTACCAGTCCCCTCAAATATGGCATCCTGGATCACTCTAATCCTATCTCTTTCTACTTCTTTCACATACCACATCCAATAACAAAAATAAAAATAAATCATTATGTGTAGGTCCTATTTTCTCCTATTTTCTGTCCTTTTAAATTAACTGGATGGATTGTATATTGGATTATTTATATTGCTCCTATAGCTGAAGCCCTGGGGTGCTTTATGATATTGCTATTTATCAAATTATCTGCTCAATATCCCGTGATAAATGGGTCACCGCTATCTTTCCCCTCAAATTACTGATGTGAAAAATGAAGAAAATGTAACAAAAAGACTTCGCTCTATAAGAACCACTGAGGGAGGAAAGAAGTATAGGCCTTAATTCCACTAAGACTGCTTTCCCCCGAGATTCAGAGTTAAATATACAGCATTCCAGAATAACAGTGATCCTAGAGCTTTATGTTAAGCACTGCCACACTGGAGCTTCACGAGAAGAGGGTGGTATATCCCTGTAATCCCTGCTACTAGGGAGGCTGATGCTGGTGAATTGTTAGAGCTACAGAAGGGCTAAAGCAATTGGATGTCTATACCAAGTCTGGTACTGATATGGGGTATTCCTGAGAAGGGACCATTATCAGACTGTGAAGGACAAACCAACCCAGGTCAGATACAAAGCAGGTCAAAGTTTCTCTGCCCATCAGTAATGGGAGTAAGACCATGAGTAGCTACTGTACTTGGAGACTGGGCTTAAAATTTAAAAAAAAATCTAAAAGATAATGAGCAAACCTAAAGATAATGAAGATATTGAGTTATAATATGTAATCAATTGGCATCTAAGGCATACTATAAACTTGAGACTCAGAACTGGGGAGATGATGGAGGAAAAGTTCACAGTGCCTAAGGAGTGAAAAATAGTTAAATCTTATATTATGTGATAGCAGAACATTATATCACCAGTGCCTAATACAGTGCCTTTCACTTAGGAGGTAAAAGTTGTTCTATTGAATTAACTATAAGGATTATGGGAAATGGAGTTCCCAACATTGCCAATAGACCCAGATAGTCTTTGCCCATCTCCCAATTTGTCTTTATGAGGTAAATTTAGGAAATTTACAAGCCAATTGGTTGACCACACTTAGATTTAGGGTGACAGGCCTGGTTCTTCAAGGAATCAGTGGAATGGAGATAGGACAATAGGAGATGGAATATTAGCTGAGTACTGAATTTAATGTCCTCCTCTTTGGTTTCAGACTCCTTTCTACACACACAGTTGCCAAAGTGATTTTCCTGTATGTAAGGTCTGATTAAGTAACCATTCCTAACCAATAAACTCCATTGACTCCCTATTATATCTAGAATCAAATGCCAAAACTAACATTACCAAATTCATCAGACTTGACTTCAAATAACTTTTGGCTGCTTCCAAATATGCATGGAGAGACAGAAAAACCTGGGTTCAGTTTCTACACACATTGCTTACGTGACCTTGAAGGAATAACTTAATTTCCCTGTTTTAGGTTATTTTCTAAGATTATAAATTGAAGGATAGGCACAGACATTGTTAGATGAAGTTCCTCCCTCGGACCGGTGAACGCAAGTCCAATCTCTACCCCTATTTTTTGTCCTAGGTCTCAAATCTACCATCAAACTACAAAGACCATCCATCAAAAGACGGTTTTCTTTTAAGGTGGATCTGAATGCATTTTCAAAACATTTTATTTCCTTTTTAGTTTTATGAAAATCAAATCATTTTATATTCATTTTGTGCATACTATCATATATACATATATATATGTATATGTATATGAAAGTATGTGTGTGTGTGTGTGTGTGTGGTTGTGTGTGTGTGTGATACATAAACATGTAACCTATGCAGTTTGGGGTAGGCAGAGTACTATGAGTTTTTCAAGATGGCTCTTCCTCCTAGTTTCCTAATGGCAGTAGATTATCAAACAGAAAATCAGTATCTTTGCTCTTCTTTTCTTTTTCTTTTTTTTTTTCTTTTTTAGATTTTCTGTCTCCCTATGAAAAGGATGAGGATACAAACAATTAACTAACAACTGATTTAAAAAGCATTAAAGAAATGTCAGTGATTCTTCTGGTTGCAGTAGCATAGATACATAGGACAACAAGGTACCAGGTCCAGAGTCCCAGGAACTCTGCTTCCTAGGATCTTGAACCTGACTTGTTTTTGGAGTATGGTCACACCTCTACTGAATTTATTATAAATAATTTTATAATGACTTATGAATTTGTATCACATATTTAATAGTTCTGATTTTCCTATCAACACAATTCTAAATTATCCAGAAAGAAAAAATGCTAAACTCTTTAAGAGAAAGTTAAAAACCAAATCAATGGAAGAAAATAAATGCTATAATCTCACCATTATATACAGAGCCATTTAAACACCCCTACCCCCAGAACAGTCATACCTACTGGTTAGATTTCACTGAGAGACAACATCTTGAAAACTAATTTCATTTACCTAAAGCTTCAATTAATTTTTTTATATACACAGAAGGTCACCATCCAAATATCCAGGGAAAACACAATTTTAAAAATGTTTGTTGGTATCTTTTATTTTTATATCACCTAAACCACTCCCAGTATGCCTCTCTTGATCCCTCTCAGAGAGAGATCACATATAACATTTTAAAAAAATATTCCAATTTATTATTTATTTATTTTAACAACTTTTTTTAAGAAAAAAAGGAAAAGGAAAAAAATCAGTAAAGTCAACCAATATGTTAAAAAATCTAAAAACATATCCCATACTCCATATCCATATACCTCCCACCTCTGCAAATGAGTGTAGAGGAGATTTTTCTCGTATCTCTACCCATAAATCAGTGATGTTTCTTAAACTTAAGGAAAATGCCATTATTATTTATATTTAATTTGCCACCCCAGACTCAATGAAATATTCATATTAACATGTAACAGATAATTGTTACAGTTTGATGCAGATTTCTCAGTTAAAAACAAAATAAAAACAAAACAAAACAAAAAAAATCTATCAAAGCAGTCTCTAGAGTTGCTGTTTTCCTACATCAAAATTTCCATCCACTGAAACATGAATTTCATTGTAATCACATAAAACACTATTTCAAGAAATAAAAGGACTAGGGTGGAGGTTAGTATATACGTGGGTAGAAAAAGCAATGAGATCTTCTCAAGGAAATTGTTCCCAAATTGTTTGCAAGGACGGAGAACTGTCACTTTCTCTAAACATTATTTGCAATATAGCCACAGCCAAGCCCATTTTGTGTATTTTTATTTGTTGTTGAACTGTTTGTTTTTGCAAGGCCATGGCAATAAAGTCAAATAAAATCTAACTATAATACATCATATTACAAGCCTTCTGGTTTATCTGTGACAATAGAAACAGACTATAAAAACTTCCAAGTTAATCATTTTCCAAGTGCGTCAATATCTATGCTTCTGATATTCAAAAATAGTTCAATTCACATTCTAAAATGATTTCTTAAAACATGCATTTCAATAATAAGGGTTGTTGGGGATTTTCCTCAAAGACATAAAATACTCATGATAACCTAGCCCAAGTATTTGATGATGAATAGGTACAGAAATGTTGCAAAATTAGGAATGCTTTAGTCTTTGGATTTTAAAGTCTGAATGTTTGAACAGTACTTAGTTGCTGTAACATGTTCATTAACTATGATTGCCTTCGCTCCTAATTGTTCTACATACACATCATAATATAGTTGGGGGGGGTAAAACTGATTCTAAGAGGACATTTGGGCAGTCGTCCCACTTCCGATACCACCTGTAAACCCTTTGGAAAGTCATTTAATCTTTTTGGCTCTTGGAATCATCATATATAAAATAGGACCACAGGATGATAGATTTAGAACTGAAGCAACCTTAGAAGCTATTGGGTCCTAATCTCTTAGTTTACAGATAAGGAATTTGGGTTAGATGACCTAAGTTTCCTTCCATCTTTAAGTTTCTTTAATTCTATGATATCATAGTTTAATCATATTATTATCTATCATTCCTAATTGTATTATATATGTTTAAGTCTTGCTTCTTCAGTTACATGACAATCTCAAAGGAAGATACTGTGGTTCATTCTCCCTTTGAATTACCCACTGTATCTAGCATAGTTAGGGGAATATAATTACTTAAAAAATTAACTGAATTTCTGGCACGTACTAATTAGAATACCATTTACTCTTTCCATAGTTCTGGCTGAAATATATGTGGTGATATTTTCCACAATATGTTTATATTCACTGATGTTTAATAGAAGCTAATTTAAATGTAACTGATTAAATATATTCGATTTTCTAATGTATTAGAAGTATACCATATCCAAACAGTACCCTTTCCCTAGGAAGAAAACAAACACTCTTTGGTATAATTTTTTCCATCGAGAGAAGAATAATGGAAGAATGCTTGTTATCCAGCCTATCAGGGCCAAACTATAGAATTTATCCATCAATATTTATACCTTATACAGCACTGTAAATGGATAGCAAGGTGGGTACAGACATGAATAGAAAAGGAAAAGAGAGTTAGGTTACTTTTGGAATGCTACAAAGTTCTTTGAATGACCTCAAGCTTCTCAATGAAACAAAAAGTCATTTTTTTTAATACCAATATTCATCTGGTGACATTGTATAGCCCTGAGATGTGGATTGCTATAGTCCCAAAACAATTGAAAAGGAATACTAGGAGAGTGATGAAAAGGTACTTGAACAACTTAATATATATTTTACTTTTTCCCCATTTAAAAAGAGTATTATTGGGGGCAGCCGGGTAATGTAGTGGATAGAGCACTGGCCCTAGAGTCAGGAGGAACTGAGTTCAAATCTGGTCTCAGACACTTGACACTATCTGTGTGACCCTGGGCAAGTCATTTAACACTGATTGCCTCACCAAAAAAAGAAAAAGAAAAAGAAAAAAGTAATATTGCCTAATAATCAATTAATACTATGGAAAATTGAAAGTTTTACTTATCATAAGTTAAGGTGGAAAAAGTGAATGGAGGAGAAAAAAAAGTCTACGGAGATCAAACTAGATAAAATCAGATAATGTTCTTCCAAGCCTAGTAGCAAGTTCAAAGTAGAGTTCATGTGGTCAGAGAGTGCTGGACTTGAAGTCATAAGGCCTAGATTCAAATTGTAGCTCTGTAACTTTCTTGTTGTGTGACTTTGGACAAACATTTCAGTTCTTTAAACTATAGTTTCCTCCTTTGTTAAATGAGGGAGTTTTTACCAGACTAGCAGTTCTCAAAGTGTGGTCTGTGGTCCACTGGAGCCTGAAATCCTTTCAGGCAGTCCTGAAGGTCAAAGTGATTTTCAAAATAATACTGAGACATTATTTATCTATTGAAAATACTCCTCCCTTTTCCAATGACATGTATTAGTGAAGCCCAGATTTTCTTCATATATTTTAACCCAAACAATATATCACAGCAATCTGACTGCAGAAATAGATATGAGAATTCAGCTATCTTCTATTAAATTATCCATTAAAGAGATTTGAAAAAAAATGTAAAGCAATGCTAATATTCCCATTAAATATTTTTGTTTGGAAAATGGGAGTTTTTTTCATAAAATGATATTTATGTTATCTTGTAATGGGTTTATATTATTATTTTAAGTTAATTAGTACTTTAAAATTTAGTTTTATTTCTAAAGTGGTAAATAGCATCAACAGAAGTTTTTTAGAGTCCTCAATAATTTTTAAGAGAGGAAAGGATTCTTAAGAACAAAAAAATTGAGAACCACTATGTTAAACAATCCACATGGATTTTTCATTACACAACCTCTAAAATCTTGGGATGCTGGAGTATTTAATTAATTTCTAAAGAATGGTGTTACTTTCTCATGGGGACTAGAGAATACACACACACACACACAAATGTCTGTGAATATGTACATATATACACATATGTGTACATTTATATGTATATGTAGAGAATGTCTAAATTCAACTAAGATTTTAAAATACTATATGTAGGATTCTGTATTAAATGTTGAGATGGCATGAATGAAAGACTGCTTGGCCTCAAGAACCTTGTATTCTAATGGAGGCGGGGAAAAGAACACAATATACAAACATAAATATGGTAAAAGGACAACTAAAAAAAAGAGAGACTACCAATGGCAGGGTAAGGGCATTGATGTGAAGATCAGGAAAGGCTTTATGGAGAAGGTATCAACTAAGTTGAGCCTTAGAGAAAGAAAAATTATTTAAGAAGGATAAATTAGGTGGGCATCTATTCCATACATGGAAAAACTCTTGTTATGATGAATAAAAGAAGTATTGAATATGAGGAACAGTCAGTTATTCAGTTACATTATGAAAGGGAGTAGTATAAGATAGAGTGGAAATGTAGATGGAAGCCAGATTGTAGAGAGCCTTGAATGTCAGACTGGGGAATTGGTATTTAATTGGCACCAAAGTGTTTTGTTTTGTTTTGTTTTTGTGACATAGCCAGATTTCTTCCTTAGGAAAATTTTTTTTGGCAGCTGTGTGAAGGATAGATGTGTGGAGAAAGCATGGAGACCAATTAAAACATTTTTATAGAAGTCTAGACAAGAGATCATGACAGCCTGCGGAATGTACATCAAGTAAATATCATAATATTCGTTCATCAGACTTTGCTACAAGCCAAATATAGAACTGAATGGTTGATAACAGGTACCTTAAAGAGTCTTGTAACCTTTGTTCTAAACTTACACAACATATAATTTTTTTATATACTCGGAACAACAATCAAGATATTTTGAAGGCAATTATCTGAAAGTGTTATTTAATTCCAAATGTTCACTAAAACTGAGTTGATCAATGAATAGGTTATTCATCAACTTATTTTACTTTTACAGGTACCTACATGAAACCTTTGAGGTGCAAATGACATATTAACATTCCATCCCATCTCTAAAGAAAATATTGATTATTAATTCATAAAATTATCCCCATGGCAATCACACTATACTGACCATGTTTGTATATTAACCACAAGACTAAATAGCATTCTACCCCCCAACACACAGACACCACAAATTCTTAGGAGAAAAGAGCTAAATTATTTTTCTGCTTATAATACAATAGCAATGCTAGACTTAAAAACATCAAAATTTGAAGAAACAAAAGTAGGATGGTCATATAAAAGAAATTAAGAAGTTAAAGGGCAGAAAAGAGATTAGATTCATGAATGCACTGAATGCAAAAAAGTGACATAAAACATGTAAATGTAAAAATGAAGAAAGTAAAATGTAACATAAGCATTTAAAAAGTAAAAATGTAAATATAATATAAAAATATGTTAAAATGTAAAAATAAATACATCAAAATGGTAGAAGCAAAAGATTAAATAAAAATAAACCAACCTCAGAATGATCAAGGTACCACAATGTTTGGTGATTAGCTCATTTAATATTCTTGTAATGTAGGTCTACAGAAGTATTTATTTTTTTGCCTAATATCCTCCAGGTGTCATTTAACATCTGCAATTAGGTGATTCTTTTATTGTGCCATTGCTGCCCAAATCAATTTTTCTGGGTATGTAATTCTGTCACAAGAAAATAACACATCAATATAATTTTTTTTTTCATTAGCAAGTATTTACTTATTCTCCCTCCAACTTCTTTACCCCTCACTGGAAAAACAAAAATAAAACCCTTGTAATAAATATGTATATTTAATCAAAACTAGTTCCTACATTGACCATATCTGAAAATATAAGGCTCATTCTGCATTACTCCTCTGGGATTATGGTTGATTGATCATTTTAAAGAACAGTTATTAAATCTTTCAAACTTGTTTGTTTTCACAATGTTATTATTATATTCACTGTTTCCACTCCCATACTGATTCTTTTATGATGGCAAATTAAGCCATCTTTTGCCTCAATTCTTATCTAGCCTTTAATCACTGAATGAGAGTTGCCTCAGACAAACTGAGACTGGAGAAAGAACCTTAGCTTAAAAAAGCCAAGGTCTCTCATGGCATTCTGGGCAAGAGCCAGTCATCCTAATCTATGTTCTTGCCTCTGGACTCCCACCACTCTGGAGGAGAGAGTGAGCCTGATAACTTAAATGAGTCATCTCATTTAAATCCAATTCACTTGTAAGTCAAGATATCACCCTCTTGATGTCATTGGTCCTCTTTGAAAACAAAGGGCGAACAAAGAATATTTATGGTTGTACGTTTATATTTATCATGTTCTCAAACAAGTGTCTTCTCTTCTCTTTTTTTTTTTCAGTTTTAAGCAATTGGAGTTAAGTGACTTGACAAGAATCACACAGCTAGTAAGTGTCAAGTGTTTGGTCTGAGACTGGATTTGAACTCAGGTCCTCCTGACTCTAGGGCCGGCGCTCTATCCACTGTGCCACCTTGCTGCCCCCTTCTCTATCATTTGAATGTTTTTCCTTCATGTTATTTTGTAAAGTTGAAAGATTTTTAATTATCAAAGTCTGGTACACATATTATTTTTGAACAAAAATCTCTTGTCTAACTTGGATATAATCCACTATAAAAATTACTTCATATGCCAGATTAAAAACTGTCACGAGCAATAAATACTATAGAGTTTATATAGAAGACTGTAAAGTATTTAGTAGCATATGAAAAATCACAGCCTTCATTCATATTTTAGGACATTTAGGACATTGGCATTCATCCTTTTTTGACTATCTCCTTTTGTATTTCACATGGAGACCAATTCATACAAGCTGTCCTAAATACTGTTTGCGTGAGTACAAACCCATATAGGCCACTGCATCAAACAGGCCTCAGACAAGACCACGCTTTACATCCCACTCAGTCATTCACCTAGACCATCTTCTTGCCTTCCATTCGGACACCTTTCTTCTGTCTCTTGCTCTGAGAAGCGTAATCAAATCACTACAATTGCTAGTTACTGTAAAGGTTATACAAACTAACTCCTTTATCACTCAACTTACCATTCCTGCCATCATTAACTCTTAGCATGACCCTTGGCACATAATAAACACTTTATTTAACAAAAAAAGATGTCAGTTATCTACTTTAATGCATCTTTGATATCCTAAATATTAACTTTGGGTCCAAAGTTTGCATTTCCGAAGATACATACTCACTCATACATCCAAATTCCCACAGACAGATATATCTCTTCTCACAGTTGTAACCATGCACACTCATCTTTACTTGTGCGTAACCCTACCTGTTCAGAGTGGTAACAGGCAAGAGAGCCAACAATAGAACATTAAAAAGTGCTTTGGACCCGGAGATAGGAGAGACCTGGATTCCAATCCTGTTTCTGATATTTCCTAGATTTGTGATCATGGACAAGCCATTTAGCCACTTTGAGACAGTTTCTTCTTCTAAATAGGTACCTAACAATACTTGTAATACCTACTTTTCAAAGTTATTGGATCAAGTGACATAATGTATCTAAATATACAGTTCAACAACTGCCACCTATTGTTATTATTGTGTATCTCCCTTTCAATGAGGAGCAATGCCAGGATTCTTCCGACATACCCTTCATTCCTTGGTTTACGTACAGACACAGACAGGTGCCAGACTGAACTGGCAAAGATCTTTGTGCTTTTGAGCAATTGGCCTGGCTCAATCCCTATGTTCCAGAAGAGATCTAACTACCTGTCATTGCGATATAGTTGTAACTACAGATCAGACTTCCAGATCTCAAGAAATGGATGAATACAAAGACTCAAAGGGTCAATGAATCTAATGGGTCTAATGAACTTCCTCCCTCAATTTCTTCTCACACCCCAGTTAACTGCACATCAGAAATACCTAAGCAAAATCTAATTTGACATTGAGTTGACACCATATTTTCACTTAGAATCATAGGCTACCAGAAATGATTACAGCTCTTAATGGTCATCTATTCCAATCCTTTCATTTTAATAGATAAGGAAACTTACTTGTTGATTACTTTCTCTAATTTATATTTCTTAATAATGTTTTTCCCAGACTGGAAAATTATTTATCCCTTGATGTGCATTATTTAGAGGCTAACTTTAAATATTTCAAAGGGATAAAAAATACCTGTGTTATTTGTAAAGGACAAGCCATGGTTATTTGTTTACAGCATGTGAATAGGACTCTTTACCCTCACATAATCAAAAAATGTTTTGATTTATTTTGAAACTTCCTCTTTTTCCAATTATAATTGATATGAGAATAGATATGAGAAGTTTCACAGATAGAGAGATATTATGTTTTCCTTCTTAGGAATTGTAAGTATACAAATAATGGAGCTAACCTGGATTGTGGTCTATGCTGTAACTATAGAAACATGAACCTTAAGTTCACAAAAAGCAGTGTACATCCGTACATGTCACCCATACATGGTGCCAAGCTACCCAAAGATGGTGTTTTATTGTTCTAATATAATATAATACAAATATAATATAAAATGACCTTAATTCAAGTGATTTGATTAGAAAAGGTACAGTGAGAATGGCTACACTAGACCCACACATTGCCAACTTGGTACATTCCCTGCCATTAATTAAAACTAATGTTAAACAAATTATCTGTACTGGGAAGACACAGAAGTAAATTCATGAAAGGATACAAGTCTGTGGATCCCTTCTCCACAATGATCTGTATGCCAGTTCATCTAGCTAGTGTTATCAACAGAATTGTGTAATCTCCCTTATTTGGTAAGGAGAAGTGCTTCAATAAGGGATTCCCATCTCAGCAATCTCAAGGGTCTCCAGAGTCATGAGCCAAGACAGGAGTATATCAAGCTGAATATCAGCCAATAAAATCAAAACACTTTTCTCCTAGTCTGTTAATAAAAAAGAAAGGGGTTTTTAATGAGAACTTTTAAGCACATGGACTTGGGGGGCAAATTCTATACCAACACATTAAAAATGATGTGTGAATTTAAAAATATAAATTTTGGTAACAACCCTAAAAATGCAGGCACAGAAATATTCCTGAAGAGGGAATTAGATTACAAATTAGTACTTCTCCCAGGATTCAGTGATGGGGAAGAAGAGAGTGGAAGAGAAAGACTTACATAGAATTAGAGAAAGATGGACAATGAAAAATATGAGGTTCTTTCAGGTGGCTCCAAGAAAATAGAAGACCAGATAAAATCCTATAGCCTTCATATCTAAATCCTTGCCACTACTTTGTGTTTAAGTCAAGTCGTAAACAATTACTATGTTTCTTGGAAGACTCCCTAAAGCATTCTCCTCATCTGTTGGTGAGGGTAAAGAACAAAATCACACAGTTTGCATTTCAAGCCCTATGTCATATTTGACTGTCACTGGGTCTCTTCTCTAAGAAAAAAAAGTCAGCTTTCCATTTCCATCAAACCCTGTTAACAACTAAAATCAGTTCTTAGAGCTCATCACATGGCATGTTTCTGATTACCCTTTCCAATGCTTGTCTGAAGCTGAGGGAAGTCAAAAAACTGGGATACCATGGGACTAGGAAGAGAAGACAAAGCCTGACATGGCACCTAACATGGAACGATACCATAACTTAGAATCATCTGTCTACAATTCAGGAATGTTGTATTAGTCTTCTAACTTTTTTCATTGCTTGCTCTGTACAGTTACATAGGTAACTCCTGCAGCTCAGCTACAAGACCCACCAGTGTGCTCATACCACAATGTCCTTGCAGGCGAAAAGACTCCATGACAAAACCCCATGGCCCAGAAAGCCCTTAATTGCTCTCAAATTCCCCAATTAGGCCATACCAGACATACATATTTGCTATCATCACCCGCCCTCTCCCCCATACACTTTCTGCTTCTATTTGCAATAAGATTACTAGGATATTACTAAGATACTAGGATTACTAAGATTACATGGATATCCCATGCAAACTAATAGCAATGGGAGTGGGACAAATCCATTACTAGAGCCCTTTCAAATAGTTAGAAAGTAAGATTTCAATCAATAATTATGATGTTGAGGGGCCCTTTACACCATAGCAGGAGCTTATAATTTATGTATATATGGGATCCCTAGATAGATTTCAGGGGGTCCATGAACTTGGGTGGGGAAAATATATCTTTCTTCTAATATAATTCATTTCTTTTGTAATTCTATGTATTTTATTCATTTAAAAGCATTATTCTGAGGAGAGGTCCATAAGCTTCACCAGCCTGTTGAAACAAGTCTATCACCCACACAGAAAAGTTAAGGATCCTGGCACTAGATACTAGAACACTTGTTTGTGGGAAGGTAATTACTGTTATCAGTTACAGAAACCTATAAGAATTTAAGATGTATTTAGGAAAGCAAAAACACATGGGTCAAATCATGGAGAAAGGAAGGTTGTTATTGGAGAGGAGCATGAGGAGAAAAAGACATAGTGAGTGATCTAAGTCCATTGAGGAGGAGAGGAGAGCTTTGAACAATTAAGCCACTGGAGAAAGTAAATGGGTGAGGCTATAATTGTATTAAGTTGAAACATGAATGATGTTATATTTAAATTATATGTACAGAGAAGAACATTGGCCTGGGCTCTGTAAGGGATGAAATTCAGGCCAAAGTAATATGTGACACTTTGATTAAATAAACAGATTTTCACTGGGCAACAAACATGTCTTAGAAATGAAATTCTTCAATGAGATACAGAGAAATATCTCACAGGCAGACACAAAAATAACTGAACCTCTGGGAAGGACTAACAAATTTTGTTAATTTGAAGTAGACATTAATGTATTGTAGGAAGGACTAGGGACTGAATTTGTGATATAGTTGAAATTGGGAGAAGAGCCAGAGGGGCTTTCCCTGATGAAGAAATTACCACCTTCTTTGAAAGTTCTAGTCTCTAAGAGTTTCTTAGAACACTAAGAGATTGCACAATTGACCCAAAGTCACAAAGACTGCATGTGTCACAGATGGAATTAAACTCAAATCTATATGACTTTGAAACCAGCTGTCTAACAGTGCATAACATATTGTCTTTCCTATGGTAGAGAGCAAGGGTATAACAAAGACAAAAACCAAACCAGTTAACTTTAAGAAAAGCTACATACAGGTTTTGGCTTTTTCAAATGGAAGTCTTACTCCTTTGAGTCTTAATCTCTTGATCTATAAAATAAAGATAATAATACTTGTGTTTCAATAATATATCCCAAAGAGCTTCTGTGAGTTGAGTACTCTGTAAATTGATCAACATTGTATAAATATAAATTCTTCTAAGTAGAGTCTCTATATGAACAAAAGAAGGATGAATTACACATATCTAATTTACCATAGAACTACATACTCTTTGGCCAAAAGGGAGCTATATGCCAGTCAATAAATATGGCTTCCAAAGAAAAACAAATTATTTTATAAATTATGAAATGTCTGGGAACCTAAGCCCAGACTCTAACTTCATACTACTCACAAAGGGTGGCTAAGAATAAAGACTTTAGCCATCACTGCTTATTAAAGGATGTGTCTCTATTGCTCTCTCTAGGCAGTAAGAGTCATGTATCTGTAGTTTGAGTAAGTCACTAGCACCTGACATCTTTACCTTGGCCTGGTAGTCTCATATCTTATAAGTCTCATAACCACAATCTCTTTTCCAAGCCCATTCACCAAGCATAATGAGTTAAGAAAAAAATATTCTTGTTATTTAATTGTTATTTAATATCCTTTATGATCAAGTTAAATCATATGACTAATTCTCAATATATACAACTAAAAATTTTCAAACTAATATGAGGATTCATGCTGAAAAGCAAGAGTAATGAAATGTCTTAAATACTCCATATAAACAAGATCTAATAGTCTTTCAGAAAAGAAAGAATAGTTTACAGTAAAATTGCTTTTTGTGTTAGAAGTCTCCTGTAAGTGTCTCTCCTGCCTGACACATCTATGTCTACTCCTGGCTCTGCTTCCTTCATGGTGTCACAGTTTATATCGAAACCATCTTTGTTGATGATCACAGCCTTGCTTTTCAGCTGTCTCAGTATCCAACTTATCTCAAAGGGCTGTTTCCTCCTGCTAAAGGAGTTAATTCTTCAGACTCGTTTCTGCTTCTGCTCTTTTCAACACCCATTCCAAACTGAAGCTTAAAACCACCCAGCCAAGTCATGGCAACTTTCAGCCTGTTTATACTATTGGCTTTTCCTCATCCAAGCAAAAAAAAGACTGAAAAGTTGCCAAATAACACTGCTCCTAACTTACTTTTCTGAATTTCAGGTATTGGAAGAATAATATAACTGAACCTCTGAGGATTTCTAAATCCTTTGGTTTCAGCTTGGTCCCAAGTATTCAATTTACTTATTTGTTAAACCCCAAATGAAATGAAGCTTTCAGGTACATTATCACCTGTCTTTCATAACCAACAAAAGGCAAAAAGCACATTTTGGTCACTTCAACTGAACAGTTTTCTTGATAGTCCTGACCCTCACTGAGCTACCACTATGGGACATTTTTACAACACTCATAACTTGAGTTTAATGAACATTCTCTGAACTAGGGAGATTAAAATGGAGAACTTTATTCTATTGTAGGTTTTATGATTAACCGATTTTGTGTCCTTTAGAAAGTTACTTTAACCTCTCAGTGTCTAAGTTGTGCCTACTAATGTAAGCATATTTTCAGAGTGGAGAATAGTGGGCCAAACTAATGAAATGATTTCTCTAATAGCTAATGAAAATCTTGTCTAATATTTATAGAGACACTATGGAAGAGAGACACGGAGAGAGAGACACACACAAAGAGAGAACTTCAAGATAGACTTATAGTCAAGTCATGGGCTATTGGGTCCGTGGCTGCCCTTTGAACTTTCCCATAGTGTGTTTTTACTCATATATAAGTATTCTCAATACAAAAAGAAAAAAAAACATATCTTTATCTGGAAACAAAACTTGTTATAAAAGTACAGATGACAAAAAACATTTAAAAAGACCAGAAAACTCCAAAGGGTAGTGATGTCAGTTTGCCAGCCAATAGTGAAGCAAAGAAGGGGGGAGAAAAAAAGGGAGATAAATTCACCAGGGCCCAGTGTGAAAGCACATCCAACCCCCCAAAATAACTCCTTAAGAAAATTAGTGAGCCTGATAAGGCTCCAGTGACTCATGATTATCTTCAGATTGGGTTAGCTTGCTCTTTCTTTGCACTTAGCTGACCACTCGCCTTACTTGTGTTTTTTCCCATCTACCCACCAAAATCCCAGGCTTTTGATTCACATCCTCTTCAGTCCTTCCTTCTAGCCAGTGGGGGTAAGAAGGGGAACTACACTTCTCATCAGCCCCCTTTCTGTTCAGTGGCTATACTAATAACAAGAGGGGAACAGGAGGGGAGGGCAGGGGGTAAGTGTTTGACCTTTCTTTCAAAACCCTTCTCTCCCTACTTTTCCATTTTTTTATACCTTAAAAAAGTTTGTTTGTTTTACTATTATTCTCACCATTATGTAGATGTGGAAACTGAGGCCTAGAAAAATTAAGAGAATTCCTCAGTGTCATATAGCTGTTAAGTATATAAAGGGAGTGGGGGTCTAGGGATTTGAAACCAAAACACTATGAATGCAAGTCCATTATTCTAACAACTCCAGGGGTAGTAACGCATGGCCCCGAGGCTGCATATGGTCCTCTAGGTCTCAATCGCAGCCCTTGAACTGAATCCAAACTTCATGTTTTGGGGGGTATAGCTTATTTTCTCACTCTCCCTGAAGAAGTGCAAAGTACTCCGTGCTTGAGAGAGGAAGAAGAGGTGATCACATTAGAGAACTCTAGAGTGAACCTCTTAGACAGGTTATATAGATAAGGTGTAAATATTAAATTCTAAAATACCATTGAGCAATTTACAAGGTTTCCCTATTCCAAAAGAACATGGATCTTTTCCCTGAAAAAAAAAAATCCATTATAAGACGAAGTGATTTGTAAGTATCATGGGTATAGAGAGTGATCCAAAAATATTGGTAGTGGATGATCACGACACAAATATTTTTGAAGAAATATGCCTTTGGAGGAGTGGGGCCAAGGTGGCAGAGTAAAAGCAGTGACTTGCTTGAGCTCTTCCCCCAAATCCCTCCAAATACCTATAAAAATGGCTCTAAACAAATTCTAAAGCAGCAGAACCCACAAAAAGACAGAGTAAAACAAATTTCCAGCCCAAGACAACCTGGATGATTGATCAGAAAGGTATATCGCTTGGGACAGTACACTCTCCACATTGGAAGCAGACTTTTTCCTTAACAAAGAGTTTAGGACTCAAGTAATTGGCCGGAATCATGAGTAAGCATTGCAAAAAAAGTCAGACTATATTATCTTACTCTGGTGACAAAGAAGATCAAAACATACAACCAGAAGGAGACAACAAAGCCAAAGCTCCTACATCCAAAGCCTCCAAGAAAAATATGAATCAGGCCCAGGCCTTGGAAGAGCTCAAAAGGGATTTTGAGAAGCAAGTAAGAGAAGTAGAGGAAAAACTGAGAGTGATGCAAGAAAATCATGAAAAACCAGTCAACAGCTTGCTAAAGGAGACCCCCCAAAAAAAGTGAAGAAAATAACACCTTAAAAAATAGCCTAACCCAAATGGCAAAAGAGGTCCAAAAAGCCAATGAGGACAAGAATGCCTTAAAAAGCAAAATTGGCCAAATGGAAAAGGAAGTCCAAAATCTTAGTGAAGAAAATACTTCCTTAAAAATTAGAATAGAGCAATTGGAAGATAGTGACTTTATGAGAAATCAAGACACTGTAAAACAAATCCAAGAGAATAAAAAATTAGAAAACAATGTGAAATATCTCATTAGAAAAAACAACTGACCTGGAAAATAGATCCAGGAGAGAGAATTTAAAAATTATTGGACTATCTGAAAGCCATGATCAAAAAAAGAGCCTAGACATCATCTTTCAAGAAATTATCAAGGAAAACTGTCCTGATATTTTAGAATCAGAGGGCAAAATAGAAATCAAAAGAATCCACCAATCTCCTCCTGAAAGAGATCCCCAAAAGAAAACTCTTAGGAATATGGTAGCCAAATTCCAGAGTTCCCAGGTGAAGGAGAAAATATTACAAGCCCCCAGAAAGAAACAATTCAAGTATGGTGGAAACATCAGGATAACACAAGATTTAGCTGCTTCTACATTAAGGGACCTTAGGGCATGGAATATAATATTCCGGAGAGCAAAGGAGATAGGATTACAACCAAGAATCACCTACCCAGCAAAACTGAGTATAATCCTTCAGGGGAAAAAATGGTCATTCAGTAAAATAGAGGACTTTCAAGCATTCTTGATGAAAAGACCAGATTTGAATAGAAAATTTGATTTTCAAATACAAGACTTGAGTGGAACATGAAGAGATAAACAGGAAAGAGAATATCATAAGAGACTTATTAAGGTTGAACTGTTTACATTCCTCCATGGAAAGATGATATTTGTAACTCATGAGACCTTTGTCAGTACTAGGGTAATTGGAGGGAAAAAATTATATGTACGTATATATAGATATAGATAAGAGATAGAGGGCACAGGGTGAGTTGAAAATGAAGGGGTCATATCTGGATAATAAAATTAAGGGTGACAGAGGATTATACTGGGAGAAGGAGAAAGGGAGAGGTAGAATGGGGTAAATCATCCCACAAAAAAAAGACAAAACAGAAAAGAAAAGACTCTTACAGTGGAGGGGAAACAGGGGAAGGTGAGAGGGAATGAGTGAATCTTATTCTCATAGGATTTGACTTAAGGAGGGAATAACATACACACTCAATTTGGTGTGGAAATCTGTCTTACCCTACAGGAAAATAGGGGGGGGAAGGGGACAAGAGAGTAGGGGAATGATAGAGAGGAGGGCAGATTGGGAAAGGGAGTAATCAGAAGCAAATATTTCTGAGAAGGGACAGGGTCAAAAGAAAGAATAGAATAAATGGGGGGTAGGATAGGATTAAGGGAAATAGAGTTAGTTTTTCACAGCATGTCTACTATGGAAGTGTTTTACATAACTGCACATATATAACCTATATTTAGTTGCTTGCCTTATCAATGAGGGTGGGTGGGGAG
>NW_020954596.1:65878874-65881171 GCF_900497805.2 Vombatus ursinus
GGGGGGGGGGGGGGGGGGGACGGAGGGAGAAAATTTAGAACCCAAAGTTTTAAAAAACACATGTTTAAAAAAAAAGTTTTCACATTCAACTGGGAAATAATAATACAGGAAATGGGGTACAGAAATCCATGCTACCCTACAGGAAAATTGAAGGGGAAGGGGATAAGAGAAGGGGGGAGAGATAGAAGGGAAAGCAGAATAGGGGAAGGGGTATTTAGAATGCATCACATCTTGGAGTGGGGGGAGGGGCGAGATAAGGTGAAAATTTGGAACTCAAAATCTTGTGGAAGTAAATGTTGAAAACAAAGAAATAGATAAAAATTACCATAAAAAAAGAATCCTTGCCTGCTGAAAAGCGTAACAATAAATCTTTACCACCTTGACTTAAAAAAAAAAAAAAAGGAAGGTATATCTCTCGAGCAGGGAGAGGAGCATAGTTCGGTGTACTGCGCCGGCCTCAGCGAATCTGGCACAAGCCTCACAGGACTGAATCACAGGCAGCTGTGGCAGTTTCCAGACTTCTCAACCCATGAATGCCAAAGATTACTTACAACATCAGTAGGAAAAGTCTGTTTCTGAGGTGATGAGAGAGAAAAGCAGTGGGTCCCAGCCCCAGTCCTTGAGTGCAACCCCAGGGTAGTGGCTGCCCCCTGAGCTTCTGGCCCACAGACTGAGGGGGAATCAAATAGGTGATCAGAGGAGGATTGCAGGGATCTCTCTGGTGGTGCAGGATTCTATTGCTTTGCCCATGCTTGGATCTGGGTCACAGTTCTAGGTGGTGGTCCTGGGGCGAGGAGGAGTGCTGGTGTGGTGGAACTTTTAGTGGCAGCAGAGAAGAAATCCTCCTCACAGTTCCAAAACAGAAAAGAGTGCTTGTGGTCACTCATAGACCAGAACACAGGCCAAGAAAGGATTAAACACCTCACACTTGATCATAACACCTTGGAAAAACTAAAAATTTACAGGTCCCTAGAAGTATCTCTGAAAACAGCTGCACAAAACCCCTGAAGCTTAGAACAGTACATTCTCCACACTGGAAGTAGACTCCTACTTCAACAAAAGGTTTATGACTCAAGGCTGGGATCATGAACAAGAAGCACAAAAAGAGTCAGACCATAGAATCTTACTTTGGTGACAAAGAAGATCAAAACATACAACCAGAAGAAGACAACAAAGTCAAAGCTCCTATATCCAAAGCCTCCAAGAAAAATATGAATCAGTCCCAGGCCATGGAAGAGCCCAAAAAGGATTTTGAGAAGCAAGTAAGAGAAATAGAGGAAAAACTAAGAGTGATGCAAGAAAATCAAGAAAAACAAGTCAATAGTTTGCTAAAGGAGACCCAAAAAATACTGAAGAAAATAGCACCTTAAAAAATAACCTAACCCCAATGGCAAAAGAGGTCCAAAAAGCCAATGAGGACAAGAATGCCTTAAAAAGCAAAATTGGCCAAATGGAAAAGGAAGTCCAAAAGCTTACTGAAGAAAATACTTCCTTAAAAATTAGAATAGAGCAATTGGAAGTTAGTGACTTTATGAGAAATCAAGACACTGTAAAACAAATTAAAAAGAATGAAAAAATAGAAAAACAACTGACCTGGAAAATTTAAAAATTATTGGACTATCTGAAAGCCATGATCAAAAAAAGAGCCTAGACATCATCTTTTAAGAAATTATCAAGGAAAACTGCCCTGATATTTTAGAACCAAAGGGCAAAATAAAAATTGAAAGAATCCACCAATCACCTCCTAAAAGAGATCCCCAAAGGAAAACTCCTAGGAATATTGTAGCCAAATTCCAGAGTTCCCAAGTCAAGGAGAAAATATTAAAAGCAGCCAGAAAGAAACAGTTCAAGTATTGTGGAAACACAATCAGGAGAACACAAGATTTAGCACCTTCTACATTAAGGGACCACAGGGCTTGGAATATAATATTCCAGAGGGCAAAGGAGATAGGATTACAACCAACAACCACCTACCCAGCAAAATTGAGCATAAGCCTTCAGAGGAGAAAATGGACATTCAACAAAATAGAAGATTTTCAAACATTCTTGATGAAAACACCAAAGCTGAATAGAAAATTTGACTTTCAGATACAAGACTCAAGAGAAACATGAAGAGGTAAACAGCAAAGAGAAGTCATAAGAGACTTATTAAGGTTGAACTGTTTATATTCTGCTTGGAAAGATGATGTTTGTAATTCATGAGTCTTCTGTCAGTATTAGAGTAGTTGGAGGGAAAAAATTATATGCATGTAGATAGATAGATAGATAGATAGATAGATAGATAGATAGATAGATAG
>NW_020954596.1:65881181-65975097 GCF_900497805.2 Vombatus ursinus
TAGATAGATAGATAGATAGATAGATAGATAGATAGATAGATAGATAGATAGATAGATGGATGAATAGATAGATAGATGGCACAGAGTGAGTTGAAGATGAAGGGATATCTGAAGAAAAAATTAAAGGATAAGAGAGGATTATACAGAGAGGAGAAAGGGAGACATAGAATAGGGAAAATTATGTCACATAAAACAGATAAGAAAAGGCTTTTACAGTGGAGGGAAACAGGGCAAGGTGAGAGGGAATGAGTGAAACTTATTCTCATCAGATTTGGCTTAAGGAAAGAATAACATACATACTCAATTGGGTATGGAAATCTATCTTATCCTCCAGGAAAATAGAGGGGGAAGGGGACAAGAGAGCAGGAGGATGATAGAGGGGAGGATGGATTGAGGGAGGGGGTAATCAGAAGCAAGCACTTCTAAGGAGGGAAAGGGTCAAAAGAGAGAATAAAATAAATGGGGGGCAGGATAGGATAAAGGGAAATATAGTTAGTTTTTCACAACATGACTACCTTGGAAGTGTTTTGCATGACTACACATGTATAACCTGTATTGAGTTGCTTGCCTTCTCAATGAGGATGGGTGGGGAGGGAGGAAGGGAGAAAATTTGGGACCCAAAGTTTTAAAAACACATGTTAAAAATTTGTTTTCTCATGCAACTCGAAAATAAGAAATACAGTGTAGAAATCTATCCTGCCCTACAGGAAAATAGAAGGGGAAGGGGATAAGAGAAGTGGGGGGAGAGATAGAAGGGAGGGCAGATTAGGAGAAGGGGTAGTCAGAATGCATGCCATCTTGGGGTGGGGAGAGGGATGAGATGGGGAGAAAATTTGGAACTCAAAATCTTCTGTAAGTGAATGTTGAAAACTAAAAATAAATTAATTAATAAAAAAGAAATATGCCTTTGTAATATCATCCATGGGGAATATTATAGATAATAAATCTATATTTTCCCTGCCTCAGCAGGCCATGGACAATATTCTTGATGTCCTAATGATAAAAAACCTTTTGTTATAAACTGGTTTTTATGCACTCATTTGATTTTAGTTAATTCATTTCTCAGCTAGAGTAGATAGATCATGTCCCCGTAGCCATAGGTAAAGAAAGTGTATGTTGTTGACACAACCCATATGGACAGGAATATGCCCTTGATTGAAAATACAATGTATATTCTGGCTTTTGAACCCACTTGTACTCAAGCCCATCTGTCATGGTGGCAGCCTGCCCATTACAAAATTTGCTGTCAGTCTGAAGTAGGCAAAGGGGTCAACTTAAAAGAAGTTTGAAGAGGAAGTTTGTCTCCCAAATCATTGCCCATCCCCCAAAACTCCATTGAAATGCACACAGTTCTTTCCAAAAATATGTTTAAATGCATTCATTATGATTTGAGAAGAGACAGATAGCAAGAACTAAGTACATTTGAGATTTCTAATAATGTTTGTTAAGGCTTAAAAATATCAGTCTCTATGGTGAGTGTTAACCAGACGTTTTCTTCATTACCAGTGTAGGCCAAAAATGTTTTAACTTATAAGACTAATATTTCTATATGACTCTGTTAAAGTAAATTAATGTATTAAAGATGAAGATAATTTGTAAGGTTAAAAAAAACCCCTAAAACTGTACTGCCCGATAACACTTTTATGGAACTCAGTAATAACTGTTCTTCACAATGGCTGAATAATATCATTCAAATATTGAGTGATTTACTCAATCTTTAGGTCACTCCTCTAGCTACCTAGGAGTCTTCTCCTTTATATTTCTGCCATTAGAGCTTTTAAGAGGTTTATGCCTGGCCTTTTGTAAAAAGCCTCCTAATTAACCTTCCAGTTTCTGAATACTCCCCTCAAATTAACCCTTCAAACCTCTGCTCCAAAACCTTAAGTGAGTGGTTCCTCAGTGTATAGCAAATAAAGCTAAAATGTCATCATAAAGATGCTTAGATTCTGTGAATTTTTCTTTATATAAGTGTAAATTAGGAGAAAATCTATTCTTGCTTTCCCAGTTTTCTAAAAACTCCAAGGCATGTTCACATGTTTCTAGATTTAGAAAAGGATGTTCACAAAGTTGTTCCTTAGAAATTCAATTATGCACCTAGCCAATTTGCAGAAACAAGTCATTAATCATCTCTTTGCCTCTGTGTGGCACTGAATTCCATTTACTGGTAATGTCTATCAATTATTGACAAATTGTTTTGTTTTGTTTTGTTTTAAGGGCATTTTCTGCATGTGTTGACACTTTGATTTTCAACCTCAAGAGTTTTCTTTTAATGGAGAACTGTCTTCATCAGGGCTCTTAGCACGTCAAAGTAGTGTTTGTTAACCTTGAGAAAATAATAAGTTGTGCTTTTCTTTGCTCCTTTCTCCAAACAGATTGTTTTTAATACCTCATCCAGTACTCTCCCAAAACAACAGCTTTCATGGACGATATTGCTTAGAGTTCACATTAGTACCCTACCCCACTCCTGTCAGAAATCAGTTTTCTCTGCTCAGAATTCTCATAAGATTAAAAAAAAAAACTTTTCCTGTGTACTTATTGTGTTTTGCTTTATTTTGCCTCATATTTTTATATATATGTAATCTCCCCACCAAGATTGTAATTTCCTTGAGGTCAGGGACCATGTCTTATTTATCATTTGATTGCCTCAGTATCTAGGACAGGGCTTTGCACTTAGAATATGCTCAATAAATGTTTGTTGAATGAATGGTGAATTGAAAAATGTATGAATCCTCTGGGTATTCATGGACATCATCCAACTCATAAATTTTAGCCATGATAGATGCATGAAGTAGAGAAGAGAGAGATACAAGAGGCTTCAGGGCCTTAATGGTTGAAAAGAATTCCTCCTATCATAACAGATCATGTTTCACTAACCATTGTTCAGTCCTTTCTTTGAGCACCTGCTTCAGAGAAGCTCTGCAACCCTGCCTTTTTAAGCCCTTATTGGTCTTATGCAATACCTGAAAAATGAGTTGTCAATGTTAGTATGTCTGGTGGGAATCAGTCCAAAAGTATTCTTTGGGTCTACTTAAACTCAGTCATGCATAATTTACTGGATAATCACTCGTGTCCTAATCAATAACTCTATCTACCTACTTGCTAATCCAGTTCAAAAACTCAAGCCTGAACGGGCTACATCATCAGCCTTGGCCCTAGGCCAATCTATGTAGCAGGTGTGGTTTGTCTCTGGGCCAGTCCCCCATTCCTTTATTGACCACGCTATCTCCCACCAAGTACTTGGTACTTGTAGCGATCATCTCCTTCATCCCTTTGTATGACAGATGAAGAAACTGAGGCCCAGAGAGATGAAATGATTTGCCTAGGGACCCACAATTAGCAATAGCAGAACCACTTTAAAACTTTTTTTTTTAAATTATGCTGTGTTGTCGCTCACATTCCTCATGGGCTGCTCGATGTCTCCCTCACAGTGACTCACCAGTTTCTGTCACAGCACCATAAATTTAGAGCTAAAAGGAACCTTCAGAACCCTCATTTGGCATATGACAAACTGAGGCACAGGAAGGATAAATGACCTGGCTAGGGTCACCCAGCAATTAAATGTCTAAGGCAGGACTTAGACATGAGTTTTCCTGAGACCAAGGCCAGTAGTCCATCTATTCTGCTATTTCCCTTTGAATAGTAATTAGTTAATTTGACCAGCTACTTCTTGCTGGTATATTTATGGAACAGGCTTAGTGTTGAGAAGCTCACATTGCTCCTGAGGAGCATCTGATTTTAATGACTAAACAGAATTAAAAATAGCTAATATTTTGTAGCACTTTAAGGTCTGCAAAACATTTTAGATATAGTTTCTTATTCGATCTACACAATAACCTTGTAAGTTAGTTACTATTATTATCCATCCTTTTGCAGATGAGGAAACTAAGGCTGAGAGGAGTTAAGTGACTTGCCCAGTTACACTGCTAGTACTTGCCTGAGGCCCCAAGTCTGTAACTCCACATTCTGTACACTATGGCACCTAGTTGGCACAATGGACATAATGCTGGTCCTGGAATCAGAAAGAACTGAGTCCAAATTTGGAATCCAAAACTTCAAAGGGAAGTCAAAAGACTTCTTAGCAGTGTGGCCTTGAGCAAGTCACCTAACTGCTGCCTATATCAGTTCCCCCAGCTTTCAAATGGAGATAATAACAGCACCTACCTTACAGAGTTGTTGCAAAGATCAGAACGTGATAATATTTATAAAGTGCTTCACACAGTGCCTGGTACATATTAGGCGCTTAACAAATATTTACTTTCTTTTCTTACCCTATACAACCTAACTGCTGTTCTGGTCAGAACAGCAAAAACAAAATAACTTTTTTTTTTTTTTTTTGGTGCAGCTCTTAGGCCAAGGGAGACGATGTGATAATGCTAAGATAGGTTGGTGAAGGTGATGTTTTTCTGAAAATAGTCTTTAGGTACCATTCAAATCACACAATGTAGAGAATTCCTCCACTTTCTATTCAGAGTTGATTCTGGCTAGTAGGTTAGTAGGGAAAGAATTGCAGCTCTTATAAAAGTCATAATTCAGACTGAATCAAGTTTACTTCTTCTTAATATAAATAAACTCACACATTCCCACATTTATTCCTCTCTAGATTCTTTCAAACACAGACAAAAAACGTGTTTCACAATATTGCTGTAACAAATCTTTTCTAGATTGGGAGAACCATCCGGTTCATCCAGGAGGATTCCTATGTTGGGACCTCATGTTCCTTCATGGGTAAATGACTTAGTGGTAAATGAAATAAAGTGATTGAATGACAATTAATTCACCAGTGACCACTGGCAGTAGGAAATGGCAGTGGGGCTGGGGGGATTGACTACAAATATTTTTTTTTAATTGGTACTGAGCTGAATGGCTAATTAATAGCTAAATAATTTTCTTTGAGGGTTTTTTTAAAACGTGAAAATGGATTTCCACAACACATTGTAAATTTCCTCTCTTTTTATCACTTTTCTAACAATACTGTTCTGGTGGTGCTATATCAATCACTTCAAGTCATGTAATACCAAAGTATCCAAAGAATTGAAGTTGTGGGGCACCCTGGGGATAATGGAAGTAAACACAATGGACATAAATAGGCTACATATCGTTAATGAGGGATTTCACAAGAGCAGCAGTCTAAAGGATGTAATCACAGAAATGTACGATTGGAAAGAGAAGGGACAGATAGCTAGGTGATGTAGTAGGTAGAGCACCAGACCTGCAGTTATTTGAACCTGAGTTCAAACCTGACCTCAGACACTTCCTAGCTATGAGACCCAGGGCAAGTCATTTAACCCCGATTGCCTCCAAAAATAAAAATACAAGAAAGAGAAGTGAATTGGTCATAGGATGGTTCACATATTCCATTGGTACCTACAAAATTTCATGGCACTTAGGTAAAGGGTACCAACATATTGGGTAGATGAACAGTAGAGGATTTTGAAAAGGATCATATGATCCTAATGGTAACTATTAAGGGTGACTTAGTATGTGATAACCACTGTGCTAGGCACTGGAAATAAAAGTACAAAGAATGGGACAAAACCCTCTATTTGCAATAAGATTACTTTCTAATGGGGGATATAGAATATATATACACACATTTTTATACATGTATTTATAAACATGTATATATATATGTGGCATAAATGTAAAAAGAATGAATACAAATGTACACAAAGTGAATCAGTACAAATGTATACAAAATAGTTCAATACAAGTTATTTTGGGAAAAAGGACCCTACCATGAGGAGGGTACGGGAAAGGTTTAATTCAAAATAGTGGTTGAATTGTGACTTATGAAAGAGAAGGGCCAAAGAGGCTGAGGTAAGGAGACAGTACATCCCAGGTGTCAAAATATCTTGCAGACTGAATTAGGGATTCAATTTTGTTATGTAAGTTCTTATCCATTCCATAATTCAGAAGCTTTCCTTAATGGACTATTAAAATAAACTCATTTACTTACTGTTCTAATGAGCAACATTCTATGTGTTTGAAAAGAAGGGAATCTATGAAATATATTATCATACCTGTTTTGAGCAGAAGGTACTTTGGTTTTTCTGTTTGTTAATAGGCTCTCTTCAGCATAGTTTCATGATCTCCCAGGGTCTGGCACTTTAAATAAAGATTGAATCAATACTTATACTGAGTCCAGTATATGAGAAAATTTGCTTCAGTTTCTTATATCATTTCCAAATCAGTTTCAGCTTAGACGCGGCAATTTTGAACATGTTAAATTTTTATGTTAAAAAAAGATATTTAAATATATATTTACCTAAATTAAATTAAATTTTGAAATCATCTTCCAACTTCCTGGATTTATATATGCCACACAGTGGAATAAGCATCACCAACAGCAGAAGATTAACATAAGAGAGACACTTCAGTCAATTTTCACATTAATAGGCAGGCCAGTTGAAATTACTCCCCAGACTTGATTTGGCCTGCAGCCAGATGGCTGATATCCTTAATAGAGAGAGCATCTGTTTACCCTAATGTGTTAGTTTACTGTGCTTGAAGGCTATCAGCATGAGACACTTTTGCCCAGGTATTCTGAAATCACTGAATAATCCTTCACATTAAGAAGACAGGAGTAGATGGAGGAATCTTATTTTATTGTCCCCAAGTTAGGCCAAACTCAGACAAGGGAGAAAAAGAATTATAGACCAGGGACCACACAAGACTCTCATTAATTCTGAGTAAACATTCCTTTTTGTTCATTCCTCCATGACATCGGACAGTGGGTAGCTTTAAGTGAAGAGCTGAAAGCTTAAAAAAAGAAAAAAGAAAGAAAGAAAGAAAAAGAAAGTGAAAAAGAAAGCTAAGCCACTCCTTGGATTTATATGTCAAAGTCATCAAGGAATTAACTAATTAATTAAGACTATTAACATACATGAAGTATTTCTAAGAACTCATTCTTGAATAGACTCTCAAAATAACAGCCAATCCTTTGAGCCAAATACTATACAGGTTTTGTATAAAACCTATGGGTGGGTAGCATGAAACCAGTGCTGAAAGCAGACTAACACTTCATGAATCTCACAAAATCCTAAATCAAGAAAAGCATACCTAGAAAATGTTTATCACCAAAAGTCCTGAAATAACAAGGTAAGAGAGGTACTAGTGAAGGTCAAAATATAGCCCAGCTCCTGTACTATATTAGGTAATTAGGCAGACCTTCATAAATAATTATTGGATACTGAAGTAGAAGAAAAACAAGTATGGATAGAGACAGAAAAGGGTCATTACTTAAATGGAGAAGGTCTCATTGTTTTGTGGGATAGGCTAATGAAAAATGGACTTGCTCACCACAACAAGAATCAGGGCATGAACTAGAGCCATAAAAGTTTTATGGGGCCTCTCCACAGATACCACATTGCTTTTTGTGCTTTTGTTCTTTGCAATATACTTGAGAGGAAACTCGAAGTGCGTTTCCAGCATTTCCAAAGGATGGTTTCCAACTTAATTTTATTTTGCCTTGGTGCTGAAGTATTGAATTCTTTTGACAGGTTTACTGGCTGCTGGTTTAGGGGGAGGTATACCAACATTTCACATTGCATTGTGAATATAGAATATAAATCAGGATTCATAAATATGCCCATTTTGGGTACTCAATTGACTGTAAAATAATTATGCTCTCCTGACTAATTTTTGTGCTATGGAAAGAAGTAAGACTTTCTAAGGAAAATGATTTTTTAAATGTGAATTTGTATCCTATTTACCTCAACAATACACACCATGAACAAAAAAAAATTGACAATTTCAACTTACATCTATAGGGAACAAAGTTGCCTAGATTTTAGTCATTATTGATTCTTCTGGCTATCTTCTTCCCCTAATTTCTACCTACCACACCATATTGATTTAAAGGCACAGATAGAGCAGAAGTCAATCAAAATATGGAAGCCTCTTTTATACTGGCAGAATTTCACTAACTTATCTATAGTTAATGAAGAACAATACTGTTGTTTTCTTATCCTTCACCCTGGAAAGTTTGAATTTTTAAAAATATTTCCAATCTGTGAACTTAAGGATATATTTATGATGTAAAAATTCCATACACCTTTTGGGAATTTGTAGTCATATCTATAACAACTTTTCTTTTACTATCATCTTAGTAGGCCTTACATATAAAACATTCAGACCTTTTTTTTAATTTTTTATGGCACGTTCCTAATAAATGGAAAGAGATAAAACAAATTAGAAAATAAGTCAAAGATTACAAATGCTCTTTTTTACTCTTTCCATCTCTTCCAAAGACAAATCAATTATAGGTCCATAAGAGGTTCAATTTAATAGTAAAATGAACCATGATAATTTTTATAAACTAAGATATTGTAGTCATACTTGACGTTCATTGGCCTACCTAATATTAAATTAATCATGGGTTTAAGATCATGGGTTCCAAAGATTTAGGTCTGATAGGGAATTCAAAAGGTCAAGACAAGTCAAGTCAAGAAACACTTATTAAACACCTACAACATGCCAGGCACTGTACTAAGTTCTGGGAAAACATAGAAATGCAAAAACACTATATGAGAGGGAACCTGCAGCCAAGTACAAACAAATATACATAAAAGATATTGTCATGTGTAGATAATCCCACAACCAAGGTACAAAAATTAGGAGGACTAGGAAAACCTTACTCCAGAAAGTGGAATTGTAGCTCAGATTCAAAGGAAGCCAGAGAAACTAGGAGACAGAGATGAAAAAGGAGAGAATTCCAGGATAGGGACAACCAATGAAAATGCCTGGTGACAGAAGATGAACCTCATATGAGGTTCTCATATGAGGAACAGGAAGAAGGCCAGTGTTACTGGAACATAGAGCACTTGGAAAGAAGTAGGGTATAAGAAGACTAGAAAGGTAGGAAAGGGCTAGGTTACAAAAGTCTTTAAAAAGCAAACAAAGGATCTTATACTTGATCCTGGAGGCAATAGGGAGCCACTGGAGTTTATTGAGTAAGTGGGGTTGCATGGTCAAACATATGCTTTAGGACGATCACTGCGATAGCTGAGTGGAGCATGGATTGTAGTGGGGAGAGATAAATAGGGAGTCAAACCAGAAAGCTACTGTAATAGTCAAGGCATGAAGTCAAGAGGGCCTGCACCAGTAATGGCACTATCTGGTCCAATCTTTTCATTTTTTTTTAATGAGGAAAATGAGACCCAGAGACATAAAATGACTTTCTGAAGATCAGTGTGATTCAGAGTCAGAATTTCTACCAAGGTCTTTTGATGACAGAGACCCCAAAAAAGAGCTAATACTCTTTCCCCCTGTACTACATTCATCCAAATCCCTTATTTTATGAATAATGGTGACTGAGGCTTTGAGAGATGACAGGACCTGGCCAAGTCATCTCACTATTAACAGAGCCAGTATTCGACTACTGGTCTTCTGACTCTATGTCCAGCTCTCAGTCCTACAATCACACAACTGGCTCTGTTCCCTATTGCATGATTGTATGTTCCATAGCATGTGATTCCCTTAACCTTTCACTCCTAATTGTGAGATATTTACATCTATAGAATTTCCTTTCCTGAACCTTCATAAGAGATCTGTGAAAATAACTTTCAGGAGCTTTAGTCAATCTTGCAAAATCTTTTAAAGGAATGAGTCTCTCAAACTCCAGAAAAGTTGAATAATTATTTTTGTGGTATCTCTATTTCAACTAGCCACCAGTAACATAGAACATAATGAATAAAATCTCAAGACCTTGATGTTTAATTGTCCTGTATTTGAAACACTTATCTCACTAATTTTTTCTCATCCCTTTAGTATTTTGAAATAGCCACTGAACTCCCAAATATCTAAGGTGAACCTATGACCCTATGCGGAGACAAATTTTTCCCTCCAACCACCATTGAAATCTATTGGACGGGGCCTTTGGAATTTATCTTTTTACATTTTCCCTTGTGAACTCCCAGGAAGCAAGGGCTCAATGTAGATTCCTTTCATCCAGAACCAGAATGGCCTCTTGTACAGGGGTTGGCACAAGCAAATTATAGCTGTGATTCTGAAATCTTGTTCCTTAAAATTTCCTGGAGGGGATTTGGCACAACGATTTATAAGTAAAAGACAAAGTTTATAGATTTCCTCTGGCCCTAGGTTTTTTTTTTTAATTAGTCCCAGCTTTAAGGAACAAAGGACATCTTCAAAGTAAATATCACGTTAACTATTATATATAAATATCTTAAAATTTACTGCCTAGAGGAGCACTTATCTGTGGCCAAAGTGAAGAGAAAACACCAACATTTTTTTTCCTGAGGGTTGGAGAGTCATACCTGTACATTCATCAATGTGGGAGATTCTATTTGTGGAAATTCTGTTCCCCCAAGGCATATTAGTAATCTTCTGAAACTCAGAGTCTTAGTTTCCTATGTCACTAAAAGATTAAATGACTTAACCCACAGTCACTCAGGTAGTAGGTGTCCAAAGCAGGACTTGAATCCAGGTCTACATAACTCCAAAACCAGTTCTCCATCCATTATTACCCTTTTTTCCTAAGAAAATTCTTAGATTATCAATATGTCTATAGCTACTACAGATATCCTCATTACATTTAGAATAGTAATAAGGAGGTATAGCCCAACTTCCTCCAGTTCAGGAAACCATGGCCCAGAAATGTTAAGTGATTTAGAATTTGAACCCACGTCTTCTTATTCCAATTCCAGCATTCCTTCCACTACATTCTTGATCACTTAAATTATTTGCCTTACAACTGTCTTTTCCTCTTGCAAACGCGGATAACACAAGCTAGTCACTGTCACTGGCTTACTTTGATATTCTAAAGCACTTTGGATGTTAATGACATATTCTCTCCTGGATCTCATTCTCTTCGTCATTATCAATTCATCAGGGGCTCACAACATGCAGAACATAGCACTCCACTAGCTGGTTGCTTGGTAATCCTAGAGTACCCATTACTGATTGATATAATTTCCAACCAAAATGTGTACAGCTTTGAGTTGCCTTTGATCTAAAGATACAGTCACAATCTCTGTTCTCTAAGGTAAAGTTCTTTTGGGAAAATAGTCTAATCTAACCCTCTTTAAAGTCAAAGTCATATTAAGTATATAATCTGTTCACCACTTTGTTGCTGAGTGCCCAATTTTTAGTAACTGATTTAACCATGATTTCTGGGAAATTGTTACAAAAATAATCATTTGATTCATAACATGTTTAAAAACCACATATCTCTGCAAATGGATATTCTACAAAATCTTAAGACTACACCATACCAAATATTGGAAAGAGTGACTAATTTAAAACTTTTTAAATCCAGGTGGCAGACAGCATGGTACTATGAAAAATGCCCTAGATTGGAAGTCAGATGACCTGAATTCAAATTCCAACTCTGTTATTTCCTACCTGCTTGACTTTGAGTCTCTTCACTTTTCTGAGAAGTTTCTGGTCTGTAATACATGAGGAAGAAGGACTAATTGATCTCTAATGTTTCTTCCAACTCTAAATCTATGATGATGCAGTGGGTAGATGGCTAGAGCCAGAAAGACCTTAGTTCAAATCCTGCCTCAGACATTTACTAGCTGTATGACCCTCAGCAAGTCATTTAAACTCATTCAGTTTAAGTTTCCTCATCTGTAAAAGGGGGATAATTAAAACATCTATTTCACTGGGTTGTGATTAATTGAAATAATGCATATAAAGCACTTTGCAAACCTTACTATGCTACATGTCTGTTATTTAGTAATAGTAATAGAAACTGGCATTTATATAGTGCTTTAAGGTTTATAAAATACTTTGCAAAAATTATCTCATTTTATTCCATAAGGCAAAGAGCTTGGATTGCAACCAAGGATCAACTACCCAGAGAAAATGAGCATGATCTTTCAGGGGAGGAGATGGATATTGAATGAAATAGGGGACTTCCAAACCTTCCTGATAAAATGACCAGAGCTCAACAGAAAATTTGATCTTCAAATACAAGAATCAAGAGAGACATAAAAAGGTAAACAGGACAGAAAAATACAACATGTTGCTAATAAAGGCAAACTGTTTACATTCCTACAAGGGAAGATGACACTTGTAACTCTTGAGGACTGTATTGTTATTATACCATGTTCAAGAGATATACATAAATGGATATAAGTTGACTTTGATGTAATGATAAAAAAAATCTAATCAAGTGGACTAAATGGATCCAAGTAAGTGGATTAATCTGATTTAAGAAAATAAAAAAGGAAAGGAAAGGAAAGGAAGAGGCAGACAAGGGTAAATTACATTACAGGAAAAAGGCACAAAAACCTATTACAGCAGAGCGAAAGAAGGAAGGCAGATGAGCATTGTTTGAACCTTACTCTCATCAGATTTGGCTCAAGAAGGGAATAACATAATCAGTTAGGTATAGAAATCTAACTTGTCCTATAGGCAGTAGGAAGGAAAAGGGGAAAGAAAAGGGAGGGGGGATAGAAGAGAGAGAAGAAGTAGTAAAAGCAAAGGGGAAGAAAAGGGAAGGGGCTAATAGAAGGGAGGTGTGACTGAGGGAGGTGGTAGTTAAAAGCAAAACACTAGTGAGGAGGGAAAAGGAGAAAGGAGAAAGAAAAGCATAAACAGGAGGGGAAAAGGATGGAAAGACACAGATATAATCATAACTGATTTTTTTTTTCTTCTATTGTGTTTTGTTTCCTCTTTCTGGTGGTTCCTCCTATTGGTTCTAATTCTTACCTACAACATCACTAATGTGAAAATTTGTATAATCGGAATATATATGTGTAGCCTATATCAGACTGCGTGCAGTCTTGGGAAGGGAAGTGGGGGAGGGAGAGGGAGAAAAATTTAAAACTCAAAAGTTTATGGAAGTGATTGTTGATGACTCAACATAAATTAATTAAAAATTTTAAAAAATTTCCTCCATCATTTTCTGAAGTCTATACAATCAACAAATCAATAAACTGAGTCCTGATTAGTTGTTACATTTATTATATTAATATACCATATTAATGATAATATAATGTAAATATGGTATAATTTAGAGTAATAAATAGAATAAAATAGTAACAAATATTATCTCATTTTATCCTCACAACAATCCTGGGAGTTAGAAGGCAATTTATTCCTGTTTTCCAGATGAAAAAGCTGAGACAGACTGAACTTAAGTGATTGACTAGGCATCTTGTTAGTCTGCAACACTAAGACTCTGCACATTTCAGTAGAATTATTAGATTAAAAAAAACTCAACAAACATTTGGCAAGAGCCTACTATGTGCAGTGTCCTGTGCTAGATGGTAGATATAGAGAGATGAGGATCAATACTTGAAATCAGTATGAGCAACAAAACCAAGTCCCAGAAATCCAGATTTTGGCTAAACCTGGGCCAATTTGAGGAATACAGACACATACAAGCTTTAACTAAATCGTTGCTGAGATAGAATTAGAAACTGGTTCATCATCTCTCAAACTTCCACAACAGAAAAAGAGAGAAGCACTGTAGAAGCTGAAAATTCATTGAAATTGCCCAGTCTCCCTGCTTTCTCTACTCCTTTGAATTCCACTCAGTGTGCCATGGACAGCCAGAATCATACTGTCTCAAGCCAATGCATGGAAACAACCAAAGAAAGCTCCTCTCAATGTCGCTGTTTCACTGCTTCCCCTGTGTACCTAAGGAAACTCAGGGGTGGAATGGTTAGCTTCATAGAGTCTTTTCTTCCATCTCTTCCTGGGAAATGAGTAAATTCAGATGATAACAAACTGAAAAAAGAATTTTAGTTAAACACGCAAGGTCATGCAGTCAAAAAGAACTTGAAAACAAGATTTACCTCAAATAAATTATCATGAAGATAATCAAGAATTGAATATAGTCTGAAAATAGCTTAAAAGAACACTCTGTGTGCTTAGTAAATAATTATTGATAAAACCTACCTTCCTTTCTTTGCCATCATTTTGAATTTCGAACATAAACAGGGTTGTGAAAATGAAATGCCCGTAGGTAATCTTATTGGATGATTTCCTTACTGGCAGGAGCTTACTGAGGTGAATTTCAAGAACTTCACTAGCAAATCTTTCAAAAGTAAATTAAATGTAATTGTCCTTCGTTGAGGTAACACGACATAGAGGTTAGTGTTGGGAGTTACCTATCCCGTTATTTCTAACCAGCCCCAGAAAAGACCATGTTTCACATCTCATCTAATTGTCTACCCTAGTCATCTTGCCCACCAGCCTGCTGCTGTCCTATTTCTTAGGCTAAGATAAGCATTCTCCAGGTCCCAACCTCAAGATACCAAGCTCTAGGATCCTGGGAAAGTTAATCTACTTAGCTTTGGAACTCAAGTCCTAAAGCTAAGCTGTCTTGATTGGTGAATTGAGTTAGTGAGGGAGTGAATGAGTGCATATCCTTATCTGAGGGGACCACTCTTCACATACAATCCAGATGTCTTCTTCAGCCATCTTGTCATCATCTAAATAGGCATGCCAATCTCTGCTGTCCATTCCTCATCTTACTTTGGGCACAGTAATCAAAACAGTGTTACTGCTTCTGGAAAACACATACCAATCAACTATTCTGTGGTTCAACTCACCATTCCTGTGACTCCCCAAACCAAAACTTCCTTCTCTGGGAACCAATCTATTAGATGGTTTACCTCTAATATTTTATAATGTAATTCCTAGAGAGTAGGAACCGGTTCACTTTTGTCTTTGAATCCCTATACCTTAGCACAGTGTCAATAGCAAGTGCTTTAAAATCTATCTTTTCCTTCCTTCCTTCCTTCCTTCATTCATTCATTCATTCATCTATTCATACACATCCATCTATTCATTTGGGTCCTGCCCCTTATACTTACTAGCAATCTGACCCTGCACAACTCAACTAACATCTTTGAGCCTCATTTTCCCTACCAATAAAATGGAGATAACAATGCCCATCTCAATGGATTGTAGTGAGACTCAAATGAGATGATCTACCTAAAACTTTTTTTTAAGATCTATTATTTTAATGAAAAATTTTAAAATTTAAAAAATTAAAATTTAATTATTAATCTATTTAAATTTTTTGGGGGGAGGAGTAGGTTGGTAACTGTTCTGCAAATTAAAGTATTAGAGGATTTCCTGGGGGCAGTGGGAGGTTTACATGATGCCCAGGGTAACTCAGTCAGTATTTGTCAGAGGCAAAACTTGGAACCAGGCCTCCTGGACTTCAAGGCTGGTTGTTCATTCCTGTGATACACTATTTCTCTAAGAGAATAATACTAGTTATTAATTATTGTACTATTTCACATTGAGGGAAAGAAGCTGTTTTTTTTCTTATAAATATAATAGCTAACGTTTACATGGCATTCTAACATTGCAAAGGGCTTTATAGAGATAATCTTGTTCAAGTCTCACAACCCTTTTTACGCAAGTATAATAAAAACAACAATAATAATAACATCTAGATATAAAGCTTTAAAGTTTATAAAAAGCTTTACAAATACTGTCTAATTCTATCCTCACAACAACCCTGGAATATAGGTGGTTTTATTATCCCCATTTTACAGATGAGGAAACTGAGGCAGATAGCAGTTAACTGACATGCCTTGGGTCTTACAGCTAATAAGTATTTAAGGCCAGATTTGAAATCAGATCTTCCTAAACCCAAATCCAGTGTTCTATTCACTGCACCACCTAGCTGACTGTTTTATATCTGCCTCCCAAATTCCAGATTTAAAAAAAAGGTAAAACTCAGATTGGTTAAGATTCCCTTATGGTCACAAAGTTAGGAAGAGTCAGAGATTTTTTTTGAACATATCTTCATGTCTCCAAGTCAAGCACTCTATCCACTATGCCATATTATCTCTCCATATGAATATAATGTAAAAGCCCCTCAAACACCCAAATGGCATGAGCTAATGCAATCATCTTGCCCTGGAAGAAATAGATGCTCACTTTCCTGCCCCCAGGAAACAGGAAGTGCCGCACATAACACCTCACTAATATGAATGGGCATCCTGTCTAATAACTCAGTGACAAGAAGAAAATCAGCTGCTTAGGATCAGGAAGACATAAGCTGGGAAATGGCTGCCCTGCCTGCTTAATCAGAGTCCTTTTGCTCAGGCTGTTGGGGAGCAAATGAAGATAAAGTTGTGCCCTGGATTAACAGTGTCAAGGTCAAATTCACAAATACTGTGTCGAAATGGCTGAAGTTCCAAGAGAAAAAGAAGACAACAGTGCTAGAATAATGACAATATTTTAAGTAGGTAAAGATGGTTGTAAAGGGAAAAAAAAAAACAGATTAGTCTCTTTGATGAATAATAAATCTTTTTGCCCTTTGAGAAGGCATCTCTTACCCCTGTGTTTGTCACCCATTTCAGATAATAGAGGACCCAAAATATATCCCATTAGCCAAGTACTAGATGACATTAGCAGATCAGGGTTTAAAATTCACAGGAATAAGAGGCTGATGCAATAAATTATTTGTAGAGGGGATTTTGAACAAGCCATCTTCTTTCTCCTCCAAACACAATAAATTTTTTAAGATCAGAGTGTATGTCACATGAAGTTCATAAAGTAGAAAATGACACTATTTACCTTCATCATATAAAATGCAGGGGAAATTTATGGCTGTGCTCCTTGGAAATCTGTCTGACTTTGACTGCTGTTTTGTGTAACATTTTAATGGCAAGAAGCTAATGGGGGACATAAAACAAGCTATGCCAACAAAAGTTTAAAAAAAAATCCCTTCCACTTTACTCACTAATTTCCTAAGTAATGTCACTATTATTGTTCTAAGTATGACATAAAGAATAACATATTAATATTGCAACAATTAACATGTAGAATTGAGTCACTGCAGATTTTAGACAGGATCACAACAGAAATCCCAGACACCACCTCAAGAGAAAAGACTATAAAAGGTACTGACTTGCATGGTAGTTCTCCTATGGCCTGAGGTGTGTCTGCAAATCTGCCTCCCTTCTTCCTCTCCCCTCCATCTTCCCAGCATAAGGCTAAAGGTCATATTTCAAAGAATGACAGTTTAGATTAACATAAAAGGAAAGGATTTGCCATAGCAAATCATGATAATGACCCATTTAATTCAACATTCTGCCTCCAGCAGTAGTCATTCTAAGCTTCAAAAGGGGTGGGAACCTTACTAAAACATCTTTGTTTTTTCTTTCAGTAAAAAATTAAGGCCTCCTTTTTAAAATCTGAAGGTCTTAAAGTCTTCCATAACTTGCAAAATGGAGTTTTAGTAAATATTCAGAAGACCTGGATTTGAATTCAGAATTTTGGAAAGTCATTAAACTGTTTGTAATCTTTTCACTGAAATTCTATCATTGGTCACATACCACAAGGAAGTTAAAGCAAAAACAAACAAGCAAACAAAAGCAAACAAATAAACAAACCTCATATACACCCCCAATATGTTCACAGAAACACTGCGATAGCAACAGAAAAAAAGTGGAAATAAAGAAGGGATTCAATATTCAAAGAATGGCTGAGAGAACAGTAGGTTTAAGAATGTAATGGAATACTCCTGTACCAAAAGCATGGAAAATGAGGACTTTAGAGAAACATGGGAAGACTTTTATGAACTGATAAAGAGCAAAGAAAGTAGAACTAGAAAAATATCATACACAGTGACTACATTAATGAAAACAAGACCTACACTAAAGGCAACTAAGCTCATATTAATTGCAGTGGCCAATCTTAGTTCCAGAGAATAGATAATGAAACAAATTCTCTGTAAAAGAGGTGGAAATTATGAGTTCATTTGTCACATACACTAGTAGACACACTAATTTCATTGGTTAGTTTTGCTTAATAGTTTTTCTTTATTATAAGTGAGGGTTAAATGGGCAAAGTACTAGGGACAGGGTATATATGGAAACAACCATGCCGCCCCCTTCCAAAAAAAAAAGTCACTAATAAAACATTTTATCTCTAATAGACCCCAATAGACCTAATAAACCACTCCCTAACAATAAAAACATGGACACCTATATAAACCATATAAAAATAAGTACTCACATGTGTAAAATGAGTGTCAATGTGCCAGACTCCTGAACAACCCAAACCCTTCCATCACCTTAGGGTAGGGGGATTAAATCAGAAAGAGTATTTTCAGGAAAACACAGTATCCACTGAAACTAATCCTGACTCCCTCAGGTGTGGATGTCCCAACTTCCAGATAATGGCCAAAATTAGTAGAAATAAAACACACCCAAGACATACAAATATAAGAAATCTCCTGATATCATTCCTAGAGGAAATAGTTTATTAGTCAGAAAATTTAAGTGGCTCATTGTTGACAACATTTAAGACAACATATTAATACCTCTGTGTGGCATTTGAAACTCTAAATAATATGACTCCAGCTGATAGCTTTCAGACTTATTTCACAGTATTTTCACATACTCTATATTCCAACCAAACTAATGTACTTGATCCTCACCAAACAGGATGTCCTATTTCCCAGCCCTGGTATAGGCTATCCCATATGCTTGGAATTTCCTCATTCAATACTTGTAACTCTTAGAATTGCTAGATTCCTTGGAGGTTCAACTCAGATGCCATCTCCTATGGGAAATCTTTCCGTCCTCATCCCCCAACTACATGTGACCTTATTCACTTTAAGTAAAAGTATACCTATATATGATCACTCATTATTACTATATATTACTCATATATGGCTACATATACACATATGATCTATACAATCTATGATACATCACATACATATATATGCATACATACATACTTATTTAGTAGGATAGAAGTTCCTTAGTAGAATAGAAGTTCCTTGAGGGGAGGGACTAATATTCATTGTGTCTTTGTAGCCTCAATACCATGCACAGTGCCTTGCAAATAGTAAAAATTTGATAAATGTTGGAATGAATTGGATTGAATTGGAACATTAACAACATAGCATATATAACCTCACACATGAGAAACATGTCTGCTTCCCAGTTATGTCCCCAATCATTCCTGGCCTCTATTTATATATTCTATATCTGCTCTCTAGACAGTAGGTGGCACAGTGGATAGACCACCAGGCCTGGAGTCAGGAAAACCTGAGCTCAAATCTGACCTCAGACACTTACTAGCTGTGTGACCCTGGGCAAGTCACTTAACCTTGTTTACCTCAATTTCCTCATCTGTGAAATGAGCTGGAAGAGGCAATAGCAAACTACTTCAATTTCCTTGCCAATATAACCTCAAATGGAGTCACAAAGAGTCAGACATAACTAAAAGCAACTGAACAACAATGAACATGTGTTCTCTACTCATCATCATATTTGAGAAACACTTTGGTTAACTTAAGCTTAGGTAGAAGACCTGTTTTTCAACCAGTTCATACTTGGTTCTATTGATCCTTAAATCCATCAGGGCATGTACAGCCAAACATACATCTTTCTGGTCCTAGGGCCTCACTTTGCTTTTATCTGACAGTTATAATAATACTTTCACTATATATCTCATGATGTTTCTGTAAGGAAAACAAATCTTATAGACTGGTTAAGTGCAACAGATTTCAATAGTTCAAGCACTAGAATCTTTGATTTTGTTGGTGAGATATTCCCTCGATCAACAGTCTGCAACTCCTTTATGTCTCAGATGACTGTCTTTATAAATTGCAATAATTTAAAAAATCACCTGGGCACTGAGCTAGGCTGGTCCTCTGATGACTAACATATACGTCACCTTTGGTCTTTACTCAAAGCCTTTCTGAGTTTACAAACTCATAGGTCTAGAAAGAATCTCAGAAGCCATCTGGTCCAACCCTCTTATGTCGATCTTAGTCAAATATTTCAGAACCCAGGGGCATCCCCTCATCCCAATGAGGCTACAGAATAGGATTTTAGTGTGGAATTTTTTTGTGGTCCTATCATTTTACTGGTGTTGGTTATGCTCAGTATGAGAAAGCTCCATGTACCAATGCAGGCTGCCACCTGCCCCAAGTCATAGAGAATAAGGAAGTGGCCTTGGGCATTGAGAGGTTAAGTTACTTGCCCAAGATTATACAGCCAGTATGCATCAAAGGCAGGGCTCAAACTCAAAGCTTTCTGACTCTAGGTCAGTCTCCTTTTCGACTTTGCCGTGATGCTTTTCAGTGGAAGTGATAATATGAGCTATTGTAGTCATTAGCCCTCTAACCTTGTAACAGATATTGGGAATTGTTACAAATGATATACTACTGATCTCCTGTGCTTTTGTCAATAGTTATTATGTCATAATTTTGAACAGAAATAGAACAGCTCCAATTAACAAATGTTTCCAATCCTTATTTAGCATTCATACAGTACTTTGAGAAATCTGCTAAGTGTTTTTTTAATCTGTCACTAGATGAAATTCATTATACTTTTATGCTGTAGATGCTTTTCATATCACTATTTTATAATTGCAAAATATAAGACCCAAAAAACTTCGGCAAATTTCCTTATTTAATAACGCAGTCATATTTTTCCATTTGTATGTGTGTTCTATGATACCAAGTACATTACCCAGACACTATATTTTTGAATACTGTGGCATATAGTGGGTTACTGTCCATATTGTCTGACTCCCATTCACTGTCTACAATAAGCTCCTTCGCAATATGATTTATAATATCTTGGGTCCTGTCTATGTGTTTTATAGTAAAGGCTACAGATAATTGTTTCTCATGCCATCCACAGTCATTTTCCCTTGCCTGTCTAAAAATGAACAATATATGGCAGCTTTAAAAATATATGCATACAAGCACTAAAATCTCTCATTATTTAGAATCCATGTCCAATTGAAAATGTTTAAAATATCATCTTTCTCACTGTAGTAAACGAGATCTCACCAGGATGGTTCTTATTGTAGTAGGCTGATCTCACCTAAATTTGAAAGAAATCACTTTCTCCTTCTTGATACTTTCTTCTCCCTAGGTTTTCAGGACATAACTCTTTTCTGGTTTTCTTCCTACTTATCTGACAACTCCATCTCTGTCTCCTTTGTTGGATCTTCCTACAAATTATTCCCTCTAGTCAAAGGTGTCCCTCAGAGTTCTGTCCTGTGTCCTCTTCTCTTCTCTCTCTATACTACTTCACTTGGGGATGTCATCAGCTCCTGTGGACCTAATTATCATCTCCATACTCAAATCTACTCATCCTCCCTCAGTCTCTCTGCTGACCTCCAGTCTACCATCTCTCACAACCTTTCAGACATCTTGAACTTATTGTCTAGCGGACATTTAAAATTAAATATGTACAAAATGGAATTCATCTTTCCCTCTAAACCTCACCCCTCCTACATTTATTACTATTGTAGAGGACAACACCATTCCTCCCAGTCCCTAAGACTTGAAACATATGTCATCCTGGATCCTCACTGTCTCTCATCTCCTATATCCAATCTGTTGCCAAGACCGCCTGTCAATTTCATCTTTGCAGCATCTATCAAATATGTCCCCTTTCCTTCTGACACTGCTGCCACTCTAGTGTAAGCTCTCATCACCTCATACCTTGATTTTTCA
Organism: Vombatus ursinus; assembly: GCF_900497805.2. Taxonomy (NCBI): domain Eukaryota; kingdom Metazoa; phylum Chordata; class Mammalia; order Diprotodontia; family Vombatidae; genus Vombatus; species Vombatus ursinus. The sequence goes on from NW_020954596.1 coordinate 65,902,609, forward strand.
ATAGCCTGTTAGAGAGTCTGTCTGCCACAAGTCTTTATCCACACCAGTCCATCCTCCATTCAGTCACCAGTGACTTTCCTAAAAGGCAGGTCTGATCAAGTTATCCCCCTACTCAATAAACTCCAGTGGCTTCCTATTGCCTCAAGGAACAAATACAAATGATCTGTTTGGCATTCAAAGCCCTTCACAAACTAGCCCCTTCCTATCTTGCCAGTGTCTTTATACCTTACTCATCAACATACACTCTTCAGTCCAGTGACACTGGCCTCCTGGCTGTTTTCCCAACAAGACACTCTATCTTTCTCCATTCTGAGCATTCTCTGGCTGTCTCCCATACCTGGAATGTTCTCCCTCTGCTTCAACTATTGACCTCCCTTACTTTTTCTTTTTAAATCCCAACTGAAACAATACATTCTACAAAAAGCCTTTTCAAACCCCTCTAATTCCAGTTCCTTCCCTTTGTTTTAAATTTATCTTGTATACAGTTTGCTTTGCATATATTTGTTTGCATGTTGCATCCCCTAAAGATAAGCTCCTTGATGACAGGAATTGTCTTTTGCTTCTTTTTGCAGTCTCAGGGCTTAGCACGGTGCCTGGCACATAGTTGGTGTTTAATAAATATTTATTGATTGATTTAAATTAGACACATAGTTCAACTAACAGTTCACAAAAAGAGATTAGCTTTTCTCTAGCAGAGAATGGACATTCAAAGGAGAAATGTTCATTGAGGATTTACCCTTGATTCAGCTGAGCTCAGATTTCCTGTGCCAGTGTTGGTCATGAAGTTCTTCTGTTGTCAGGTGCCTGAGGAAGGAGTTAGAGCCCCCTGTGTCTTGTATTCAGGACACTAGAAAGTTAGGCCTATAGCCCAAGGATAGTTTTCATACTTTTTAAGGAAAAGCTAACCTGACCAAAATTAATTAGGACCTTAGGGTACTCTTTCCAACACATTTGTGTGAAACATTGAACTTCCTTTCTACAGCTGTGAACTCAATAATCCCTGGATTTCTCAATTTACCTCCATCCTGTGCTATTGCTATCCTAGGTATCACCCTCACGCAGAGATTCTCCCTTCTATGCAAGTCTGGTTCAAATGAGGGAATTTGAGAATGTCACAAGTGGAGACAACGGTCTAGAATAATTGGGATATAAGTTTAAAGGTGAAAGGTATGTCATCTGGTCAAACATACATTTTAGAGATGGTGAAAATAAGGCCCCCCAGAGGTTAAGTGACTTGCTGAAAGTCACAAAGCAGAGATGACTGCAACTCAAGACTTCTGGCTCCAAATGTAGAACTGTTTGTCCTGCACTGATACTGTCTCCCCTCATATTCTTCACTTTGGAGATGGGCAAGGTTGTTATAATAATGATATAACATCATTGATTATATTTATTGATTTCTAATGTATCAGTATTATACTTAGATATAGCTTGATAAAATAACTTCTTAAGTGAATAGAAAAAAAAATAGACACCCTCCTTCCCCGTACGATTCTTTTCATCAGAAATTGCCACCTATTTTAATTTACCTCTTTAACAAAATAGCTAGGCACAGATCCAAAGACACATATTACAACAGGAACATAATGTGATTAAAACAAAGAGCCAGCAAAGCATTCTAGGTGACTTTTCACAGGGAAGTAATCCTTCAATCAGCCTCATTTTTGACTTTATAAGCAGAGATTATACTGAGTCAGTTTGGTATAGTGGAGAAAGGGCCAGCCTTGGAGTCAGATTCAAGTGCTGCCCCTGATGATTAATCCTGGGCCAGTTACTTAACCTCTCACAGTCTGTGGGCAACTTTCTAAGATTATAAATTGCAAACAAGTTGCTGAACTGCATCTGTGAAGTGAGATTTCACACCAGGAGTTCCACAATGGTCTAGCTCACAACAGGTCCAGGACAAGCTGGAGGAAAATATATATATATATATATGTATGTATATATATTAGCAAGAGACTACATACAACAGAACATACTGTAAATCCATTTGCTCTTTATTACCTCTAGAGTCAAATATAAACTCCCCCTTCTGACATTTAAAGCCCTTCACAACCTGGCTCCAATCTGCCTTTTCCAGCATCATTATCCATTACTCACTTTCACACTTGCTAGAGTTCAACTAGACTGGCTTTCTCTATATACCTTCATAAGACACTTCATCTCTGACCTCCATGTTTTTTCTTTTCTCCTCCTTTGTTCCTTTTTAATATAAAATTTTATTGATATCTTGTTACACCACCTTGATACTGTCAGTTCACCTTGTATCTCTCCCCTCTCCATATGAGAGAGCTATCACTTACAACAAAGATTTTTTTTTTAAATAGGAAGGGAAAAATTAATCAAAGACAATAGATAGATTAAAAATATCACATTACACTCAATTTTCTACACCTGGAAAACCTACTTTTGGAAAGGTGAAGTGAAGGTAGGTGCCTTCTTTTATCTCCTTTTGGACCAATCTTTGTCTTTTTAATTTTAGAAAATTCAGTTTAGACTGTTTTATTGTTGTTCTTTTTACTAACATTATTGGAGTCATTGTATAAGTTCTTTTCCTTTCTCTGTTTACTTCACCTTACATCAGTTCACATAAGTCTATCCATGCTTCACTACTTTCATAATTTCTTACAATATAGTCACTATCCATTACATCCATCTACCACAATTTATTTACCAGTTTCTCTAGTCCCGTCCCACTTTGTTTCAGTTCTTCTTCCCACCTCATCCCACCAAAAGAAAAGGTATATATTTTAAGGTAGAATCTCTAAGTCAAAGGATAAGGACATTTTAATCACTTTATTTGCTAATTAAAATTTTTTTTCCAGAATGGTTATACCAATTTACAACTCCATAATCAATGTATTAGTGTCTCTCTACTAACCCTTCAACATTGACTATTCCAATCTTTTGTCATCTTTGTCAACTTGCTGGGTGTGATGAGAAATCTCAGAGTTGTTTGAATTTTGTATTTCTCTTATGCATCAATGATTCCAAGCATTGTTTCATCAAGGATTTTTTTTTAATAGTTGGAGGTTTTTTTTGTATCCTTAGATATAGAGATAATATAGATATGTAAATATAGATGATATGGATTTAGATACAGATGTGAATGATGTTTGGCTGGCCTGGACCTCTCTGCAGAATGAAAGCCTGAGGAGAAACTCACCAGTGGAAGAAGGGGATTGGCATGGTGGAGAGATGTTCCAAGGTAAGAAGGTCTCAGGAGTTGAGGGGAGTTTCAGGGAGGTCAGTTCTTCTTTGTTAGGGTCTATTATCACTTCATAAGCTCTGAAACTGCTAGACCACTTTCCTTTACATTTTTTTCATTGATTCTCTTGGTATTCTTGACTTTTGTTATTACAGATGAATTTTGTTACTCTTTTTTCTATCTCTATAAAATATTTTTAATTTTTTTATGAATTTTAGGCAAATACTAAAATAAATACATAAGAAAAGAAAACAATTATAAACTTAAATATTAAACTAAAATATAAAATAAGAAAAAAAGTCATATGCATAGCAGAACATAGGAAAGGATTCAGAATATATAGCATTAACTTTCCATTTCAAGAAAGTCTATATATTAAATACTGCTCATTATATTGAAAGCTTTCCATCTTTTCTTTGCTTCCTTTTAGGTTTTCTTTTATTCTCTGCTGTACACTTTTTACTTTGCTCTTTTTTCTCTCTTCTTCCCCTCTCCTTCTCCTAGGTTACAATTAAGCATGGATATATTTGTATATAGATACTGATATATACATGCATACACATACATACATATATAAACATACACTTTCCCTAAGAGATTATACTTCTAATATTTGTTTTTATATTTGTGCATACCTCTTTTTCCCTGTCTCTCCTAACTCCTCTTCTTTACCTCTACCTGCTACCTTGCCCTCCTATTACTTAACCTACTCACCACCTCCAAAGATCCCTCCCTTACCCTCCCATTCCTGTTGATCTAAACATCCTTCTACATCCCCCTTTTAACCTATTCCTTCACTCTCCCCTCTAAAGATCCCTCCTTTATCCTCTCCCCACTCCCTATCCCCTTAGAGTTTTATTTCTTTTTAAATTAAGAAGACTTTTATAGTCTTCTAGGTGTATATGTATTTTTCCCTCTTGAACCCATTTTTTTCTTGTTTGTTTCTTTTTTGTTTTGTTTTTTAACAAAGTCCTGAAAGTCTGACAATTCACTAAATATCCATTTTTGTTATTTCATTCATAATTATGCTTAGATTGCTAGGTATGATAGTTTCAGCCAAAAGCCCAGTTCTTTTGCTCTTCAATATATAGTGTTCTGAGACCTGTGGTCTTTCAGTGTTGCTGCTGCTAGGTCTTGTGTGATTCTATTTGTGGTATGGCCATATATTAATTGTTTTTTTTTTCTTGTTGCTTGTAATATCTTGTCCTTAAGCTGTGAGTTTCAGAATTTGACTGTAATATTCCTGTGAGTTTTCCTCATAGAATCTCTTTCAGATGGTGATCGGTAGATTTTTTTCTATTTCTACTTCCTCCCCTTGTTCTAATGCTTCAGGAAAATTTTGTTTAATTATTTCTTATATTATTGTATCAAGATTCTTTTTTATGAGATGTTTCACATTTTCTTCTATTTTAATTATATATGTATATATACATATATACATACATACATATATACATACACATACACACACAGACAGACAGACACACACACACAGACACATATATGTCTTGATCTCTTATAACTTTGCTGGCTTCCCCTTGCCCAATTCTGATTTTCAAGGAGTCATTTTCTTCCTTATGGTTCTGGATCTCCTTTTCTAATTGGTTAACTTTTTTTCATAATCTTATTGTTTTTCTTGGATTATTCTTATTTTTCTTTTTAGTTTTTCCTTAATCTCTTTTATTTGATTTTGGGGGAGACTAGGCAATGGGGTTAAGTGACTTGCACAGGGTCATACAGCTAGTAAGTGTTATGTATCTGAGGCCAAATTTGAACTCAGGTCCTCCAGAATCCAGGGTCAGTGCTCTATCCACTGTGCCATTTGATTTTTAAAGTCTTTTTAAGTTCTTCAACAAATTCTTTTGGGGCAGGGTACCATTTAAAATATTCTTTGGAGTAGAAGAGGGTTTCTTTGGTTCAGTATCCTCCTCTGAAGATGAACCTTGGTCTTCTCTATTCCCATAATAGCACTTTATAGTTGGATTCTTTCTCCTTTGCTTGTGCATTTTTTTTTTAGTAATTTAGTTTTTATAATCATTTCAATGAGTTATGGGGATGGTGCTTCTGGCCTCAGATCCTCTTCAGTTCTCCCCTCTGATCTTGAACTCAAACCAAGCCCTCCAGCCTACTGTAAGCTCCCACAGCCAGTGGCATCCCCACCCCACTGCTTCTGCACTAACTGGGCATGTGCTGGTTCCTTCCCCCTTACCCCCACCACATATACCCTGCAGCACAGTATTCTTTGTCAGCTGATGTTCCCTAGATCTTCCCCAACTCAGACACTCAACTCCTCTCACTATCCCAGGGTAAAAGTTCCTGTGGCTGGGGCCAAGGCAGACTCCCAACCTAGCTAACCCTAGGGCTTGCTGCTTATTATTTAAGTGTTCCCTACTTTGGAAGTGTTTACTTTTCACAGAAAGGAACCCTCCCCTGGGATTTTTCTCCAGATCTTCTTGATTTTTCCAGGAGGACCCTAGTTCTGCCCCTATTCTTATTTATTTTCACCTCTCTATGCTCGCCCTGAGGTGCTATATTCTCTCTTTTGTGGAGAAAAAGCTTGAGAGCTTGCAATTTTCTAACCTACTCCACCATCTTCCCAGAATCCTCTCCTAAAATAATCCTTTCATTAGTTGATTAGGATAACATAGGAAAAATAATAATTTAGGTAGAATTGTCATTTTTTATTATATTGTCTTGGCTTGCCCATGAGCAATTAATTAACTGTGTAGATCTGTTGTTATTTAAGTGAAATGTTTTGTAATTGTTCTCATATAGTTTCTGGGGTTATCTTGGCAGGTACATGCCCAAGTATTTTATAATGCCTGCAGTTATTTTAATGGAATTTCTCTTTCTATCTCTTCCTGCTAGGTTTTGTTGGTAATTTGCATAAATGCTAATGATTTGGGGGAGGGCTGGGCAATGGGGTCAAGTGACTTGCACAGAGTCACACAGCTACTAAATGTCAAGTGTCTGAGTTCAGATTTGAACTCAGATCCTCCTGACCCCAAGGCCAGGGCTCTATCCACTGCACCACCTAGTTTCCCCAATACTAATGATTTTTGTGAATTTATTTTATGTCCTACAACTTTGCTAAAATTGATAAATGTTTGAATTATCTTAGTTGATCCTCTAAATATACCATTATATTGTTTGTAAAGAGTGATAGTTTTGTTTCCACATTGCCTATTCTTATTCCTTCAAATTCTTTTTTCTTGTCTTGTTATAGCTAGCATTTCTAGTACAATATTGAATAATAGCGATGATAATGGACATCTTTGCTTCTCCCCTGATCATATTTGGAAAGCTTCTAGACTATCCCCATTACATATAATTTTTGTTCTTGGTCTTGGAAAGATACTACTTACTATTTTAAGAAAGGATCCATTGCTTCTTATGCTTCCCAGTATTTTTAATAGGAATGGGTGTTGTAAAAACATTTTCTGTTTCTATTGATATAATCGTATGATGTCAATGTTTTTGTTATTCATGCAGTCAATTATGCCTATAGTTTTCCTAATGCTGAACTAACCTTGAATTCCTGGTATAAATCCCACCTGGTCATAGGGTATGATCTTTGTGATATATTGCTATGATCACCTTACTAATATTTTATTTAATTTTTTTTGCATGTTCATTAGGGAAACTGGTCTACAATTTTGTTTCTCTGTTTTTGGTTTCCCTCTTTTAGTTATCAAAACCATATTTGTGTTATAACAGGAATTTGTTAGGACTCTTTCTTCACCTATTTTTTCAAATAATTTACATAGTATTGTGATTATTTATTCCTTAAATATTTCATGTAATTCATTTGTCAATCTGTCTGATCCTAGGATTTTCTTTTTTCCTTAGGGAGCTTACTGGTGATGGCTTGTTGATTTTTTTAAGATGGGGTTACTTAAGTATTTTATTTCCTCTTTTGTTAATTTGAACTATATATATATATATGTATAGATATATGTATTTAAATATTCATCTAGTTCACTTAGATTGTTGGTTTTACTGGCACATGACTTGGAAAATTAATAAGTACTAATTGCTTTAATTTCATTTTCATTGGTGGTAAATTAAACCTTTTCATTTTCAATACAGTAACTTCATTTTCCTTACTTTTACTTTTAATCAAACAGTGGTTAATCTATTTTTCTTTCTGCAAAACTAGTTCCTAATTTTATTTATTATATTAATGGTCTTTTTACTTTCAATTTTATTAACCTCTCTTTTGATTTTCAATATTTCCATTTTGTTGTTTAATTGGGGATTTTAATTTGATCTTTTTCTAGTTTTTTTTCTAGTTGCATGCCCAATTCATTGATCTGCTCTTTAAAAAAATCATGTGTTTAGAGATATTTTTTCTTAAGTACTGCTTTGGCCGCAAATTTTAGAATGTTGTCTCTTATTCTCTTTATTGAAATTATTGATTGTTTCTATGATTTGTTCTTTGACTCATTTATTCCTTGGGATTAAATTATTTAGTTTTCAATTATTTTTAATCTATGCTTCCATACTCCTTTAGTGGATGTAAATTTACTGCATTATGGTCTGAAAAGGGTACATTTCAATATTTCTGATTTTCTGAATTTGTGAGGTTTTTATACTCTAATACATCATCAATTTTGGGTAAGATGCCTAGAATAAGTGAGAAAAATATATACTTCTTTCTACTCCCATTCAGTTTTCTCCAGAGATCTGTCATATCTAACTTCTAAAATTCCATTCATCTCCTTAATTTCTTATTTATTTTATGGCTAGATTTATCTAGCTCTGAGAGAGAAAAGTTAAGGTCACTAACTAGTCTACTTTTACTATCTATTTCCTCCTATAAATCATTTATTTTTTTTCCTTACAAATTTAAATGCTATGCTATTTGGCATATATATATATATATATATATATATATATATATATATTTAGTAAAGGGTATGGGGTTTTTAGGGAAGATTAACACCTTGTGTGAGGGTTTGCTAAGCCCTTTTTAGGGATGCTCATCCACTTTTGAAGTCCACCCATCACTCAACTCTCACCTGCAACTCCAAGAAGTTATAACATGCACAGCAGCCACCCCCAGTAAAACTGTCTCAGCAGATGAGTTAAAAGAGGTCAAGGGTAACCAATGAGTCTCAAAGCCATTGGTGAGTTAGGGGGATATCTACTCTAAGCATGTGAAAACTTCCCTTAGTGGAAGGGGTGGATAAGAACAATTCATTCCAATGGCCATGAAGATGGCTGAAAAAGGCACTCTAGAATGAAAGAGTGAGGCTGATGACTTTGTGCAACCCTACCTCACTTAAATTCAATTCATGGATGACTCAAGACATCACTTCATGATGTTGTTAGTCCTCTTCAAAAACAAAGGACGAAGAACATGGTTATTATTGATATTACTTCACTGTCCATGGTGATTTTTAGAAAGATGTAATTTTTCTGTTTAATCAGGTCTATTTTTTATTTTGCTTTGTCTGATATCACAATTACTATCCCTGCTTTTTTATTATTATGACGGCTGAGACATAATATATTATGCTCCAGTCCCTAATTTTTAACTCTGTGTGTGTCTCTCTGTTTCAAGTATTTTTCTTGTAAACAATATATTGTTGGATTCTGGTTTCTAATCCATTCCCCTATCCACTTCCATTTTATGGATGAGTTCATCCCATTCACATTCATAGTTATGATTATTAACTATGCATTTCCTTCCATCCTATTTTCTTCTTTCTATCCTTCTTTCTCTCTCATTTTATCCTGTCCCTCCTCTAAAATCACTTTCGCTTTTGACCGTTGCCTCCCTTGATATGCCCATTCCTTTATCACCCATCTCCTTTTCCCTTATTCCCTTCACCTCCCACTTCTCTATTGTGTAAGACAGATTTCTATTACCAATTTAATATGTCCGTATGTTTTTCCATCATTGAACCAATTCAGATATGAGTAATGTTCAAATATTGCCATCTTCCCCACATATAACATTTTCTCCTCCACTGTGAAAGTTCTTCCTTGTGAGATAATTTTCACCATTCTTCTTATGCTTTCCCCCTTATCCTAGTGAATCCTTCTTTCTCATGCATCCATTTTTTTTAGATCATCCCAACATAAATGATTTATTCTTGTGCCCTCTTTCCTATGTAGTCCTAGCTGTCCTAATAATGATAAAGTTCTTGGGAGTTACATGTATCATCTTCCCATATAGTAAACTGTTTGACTTTATTGAGTTCCTTATGATTACTTTTTTCATGTTTATTTTTTATGCTTCTCTTTAGTCTTAAATTTGAATGGCAAATTTTCTATTCTACTCTGGTCTTTTCATCAAGAATATTTGAAAGTCCTCTCTTTCATAAAATTTCCATTCCCTCACTCCTCTCCAAAGGATTATACTCAGTTTTGCTGGGCAGGGTTGGTTTTTTGTTTGTTTTGGGGGGTTTTTTTGTGTGTGTTTTTGGTAATCATGGCTCATTTGCCTCCTGGAACATAATATTCTAAGCCATTGGCTCCCTTGCATGCTTGCTGCTAAATCTTATGTGATCTTCCCTATGACTCCATGATATTTAATGGTTTCTTTCTGACTGCTTGAAGTATTTTCTCTTTGACCTTTGGATCTATGGAATTCTGCTAAGATATTCCTGGGAGTTTTCATTGTGGGATCTCTTTCAGGAGGTGATCTTTCAATTTCTACTTTACCCTCTGGTTCTAGGATATCAGAGTAGTTTTCTTTTTTAATTTCTTAAATATAATGTCTAGGATCTTTCTTTGATCATAGCTTTTAATCAGCACAATAATTCTTCTTTAAAAAATATTTATCATTTTATTTTCAATATTCACTTTGATAAGATTTTGAGTTTTAAATTTCATCCCCCTCCTTCTCCTGCCCCCTCCCACAGACAGCATGCAATCTGATATAGGCCATACATGTACAATTATATTAAACATATTTCCATGTTAGTCATGTTGTAAAGAAGAATTAGAACCAAAAGTAAAAACCACAAGAAAGAACCTCCCCTAAGAAAAATAGTATGCTTCAATGTGCATTCAGACTCCATAATTCTTTTTTCTGGATGTGGAAAGCATTTTCCATCATGAGTCTTTTGAAATTGTCTTAGATCATTGCATTGCTGAGAAGAGCTAAGTCTATCAAAGATGGTCAACATACAATGTTCCCGCTACTGTGTACAATGTTCTCCTAGTTTTGCTCACTTCACTCAGCATCAGTTCATGCAAATCTTTCCAGATTTTTCTGAAGTACATCCAGTCATCATTTCTTATAACACTATAATATTCCATTACATTCATATACCACAACTTGTTCGGCCATTCCTCAATTGATGGGCATTTCCTTAATTAACAATTCTTGGCTACACAAAAAGAGCTGCTATAAATATTTTTGTACATGTGGGTCCTTTTTCCTTTTTAATGATCTCTTTGGGATACAAAACTAGAAGTGGTATTGCTGGATCAAAGGATATGTACAGTTTGATAGCCTTTGGGCATAGTTCCAAATTGCTCTCCAGTGTATTTGGATTAATTCACTACTCCACCAAAAATGCATTAGTGTTTCACTGTTCCCACATCTCCAACATTTACCGTTTTCCTGTTTTGTCATGTTAGCCAATCTGATAGGTGTGATGTGGTACCTCAGAGTTGTTTTAATTTGCATTTGTCTAATAAACAGTGATTTAGAGCAATTTTTTTTCATATGAGTATAGATAGCTTTAATTTCTTCCTCTGAAAACTGCCTGTTCATGTCCTTTGATCATTTACCATTGGGGAATGACTTGTATTCTTACAAATTTGACTCTAGAAATGAGGTCTTCATCAGAGACACTGGCTATAAACATTGCTTCCCACCTTTCAAGCAGTACAATAATTCTCAATCTATTTTTCCATGTCAGTTTATTTTTCCTGATAAGATATTTCACGTTTTTCCTCACATATTTCTTTCACATATTTCTGATAAGATATTTCACATTTTCTTCTTTTTTCTTCTTTTGACTTTATTTTATTGTTTCTTGATTTTTATGGTATCATCAGCTCAATTATAGTTTTAATTATATTTTTAACTAAACTTTTGTACCTCCTTTTCCATTTGGTCAATTCTGCCTTTTAGGGAGTTATTTTAATCAGGGAAGTTTTGCATTTTTTCCATTTGATCAATTCTGTTTTTTCAAGGGGATTTTTTTGGTGCCTCTTTTTCCAAATTGTTAATTGTCTTTTCATATTTTTCTTGTATTATTCTCATTTATTTTTCATAATTTTCCCTCCACCATTCTTATTTGATTTTTAAAATCACTTTTTAATTCTTCCAGGAATTTTTATTGGGCTTGTTTTCTTTGAGGTTTTGCTTATAGCTGTTTTGACATTATTTTTCTCTCAAGTTTATATCTTGATCTTCTCTCTCACCATTATTAGATAGGTTTCTTTCTCATTTGTTTGCTCATTTCCCTAGCCTTTTTCTAGATTTTGAACTTTATGTTAAAGTCAAACTCTGTTCAGAGGGTAAAGTTGACGTCCGGGTGGGACATCGACTCATTTCAGACTTTTTAACACTCCTCCTTTCAAAGCTAGCTCTCAGGGCTTGAAGTTTTGGTGTTTCCAAGGTGTTGTAATCTGGGTAGAGGTATGATCACTGCTCTTTTGCAAATTGAAGTGATACTGTTCCTCAGGGACCCTGCTCCCTGATGACTGAAAGAGTTATTGCTCCTTAGGGCCCTTGCTCCCTTGTGACAGTAAGTACTCCTTTCCCACCTGGAATTGTAATGTGGAAGTGAACATAGGCAATGAAGTTGTTAAACAGTGCATGGTCCTGTGCCCAGTGTTAGCACGGGCATCCATTGTAATCTCTTTCTGGCCATGCAGGCTTCTGACATCCTAAGATGTCTTGGACTGGAAAAGAAAAAAAACATCTCACCTTACCTTTTGTTGACTGCTACTTCAGAATCAATTTGAGACATCATTTTAAAGTTGTTTGGAGAGGAATTCTGGGAGACTTTCTCTATTCTGTCATCTTGACTTTGCTCACTGAAATAGTACATGCTGTATTAGTGATCTAAAGATCATTATTTAAAAACAAGCAAAAACTCTTTTGTTCACTTCAAACTGGATTTTATTTGACCTAAAGAGAAAGTATAGTTTAGGATTAGGGAAGACCTAAATTAAAGTCATGCACCTAATCTTCCCAATCTTTGAGATCCTGGACAGATCATTTAATCTCTGTGTGCTTCTGGCAACCTTTAGATTTATCTACTAACTCCTAGTAAGAAATTTTTTTCCTTCCACATCAACTGATGATGAAATTAAAAGGAATGTGCTTCAAAGCAGAGCAGGTGGGATTTGCATGAGACATTAGAAAAATAACTTCCTGGCTAACAGCTGTGCAAACTGAGATTCATTAATAAGAAAATATGTATCTTCTTCTCTGGAGATGTTTAGAACACTGCAAGTTTCTGAAGCCCGGGGAAAATTTGGGGCGTCCAGGGGGAACTGGCAGATTACTTGCTATCTTTTTAGGATGATTAAATGCAAAGGAGAGGCACTGTATGATTTCTTGATGTCATTTTCAGGTCATGGTTCTATTTTTTGGATAAGACACAAAACTCCACGGTATTCTGAGATTCCGTCAAAAAGAAAACTTCTTAAGCTTAATAAACAGCAGTGTTCAGAAGTTCAGGTGGCCTGTCTTGGAGTCATTATCATCATCTGTAGCACCATGGGGAGAGAGCTGCTGACAGCTAGTGCAACTCTGGGGAAACGTTATAGTCTCAGGTGGCTTCTAGTTCCTCTGCTTTCTTACATCTCTGAGTACAATGCCTGCTCAAAGGCCTCCCTTTGATAATCACTACCTATTCTTTCATCCTGAGTTCATCTTACCCAGATCAGCTTCAGAAGACAATGTAAATTTCTAAGTTCTCCTATGATGCTGCTGTCCCTACAGTAAGCATACTGCACTTCCACGGGTTTCCTCAGAAGTTCCACAGTAAGATGGCAGCTGAGGCATGCTGGAAAAGCCAACACAGTCAGAAGCAAAGCCAGGAGGGAAATGAATATTGGTCATCCTGGGCGCCTCCCCAAAATAGAGGGCCAAGGAGCCTCCAATGGAAGAAAGGGTCAGCATTATGGAGAGAGATTCTGGGGTAAGAAGGTGCTTCACATTATAAACTCAGATTTACAAAGGTCTTGGGTGCTGACTTTGGTGGGGCCTAATCTCCAAGTACTTCTCTCTTTCTTTTTAAGCTGTTTTCCTTAACTGCATTTTAAAAAATTTTTTGTTGCTGCTACTTGCAGAGTAAGAACATGAAGTAACACTCTTGTTTGTTCTGAGGTGCTGAAGCCCTGTAGGCAGGTGGGTATGTGCCCTGGGCCACATTTTCATGCTTTGCCCCTCTGCTGCCTGATTCCCTGCAGTGCCATGGTCTGCCTTGGCTGAGATTTTCACTGTAGCAAAAAAACTGGAAACTAAGGGAGTACATATCTCTTGGAGGCTGGCTAACCAAATTGCAGCACATGAATATAATTGAATATTATCATGCCACAAAGAAATGATGAAATGGAAAGTTTCAGCTGAAAGTAGGAAGATGTGTATGAATTGATAACCTTTTGGAATAAACAAAACAAGGAGAAAAAACATTCAATGATAACATTATAATTTTAACAGTTTTTAGGAGGGAGTTGCCTGGAACAAAAACAAAAACAAAAATACCCTGGGTTTGTAGTTCTTCCCAGTTTGAGAAGAGAAGAAACTAATAGGAGATCAGTCCTGAGATAAGAGGACAGAGGGACAGAAGTTTTCGCATATGGCTACTCAAAATGTAGAATGAGGCATATTTATCCCTGTCTCTGTCCATCCATCCATCATCTATCTATCTATCTATTTATCTATCTATCTATCTATCTATCTATCTACATTTCAACTAGGTGGCACAGTGGATAGAATCCCTGAAGTCAGGAAGGCTTATTTTCCTGAGTTCAAATCTGGCCTCAGACATTTACTACCTGTGTGACCCTGGCCAAGTCACTTAACTGCATCTCACTTCCTCATCTGTAAAATGATCTGGAGAAGGAAATGGCAAACCCCTCCGGTATCTTTGCCAAGAAAACCTCAAATGGGTCATAAAGAGTCAAATACAACTGAGAAGACTAAACAACAACAACAATATATACTTGTGTATATTAATTCACTTGACTATGTGCATTTGTTATGAGGCTTTTTTTGTTGTTATTAATTTTGGGAAAGTGGGAGAAAATATATTCTTATAGGGGAACAAAATTTAATTTAATTTAAAAAAATAATTTCAGGGGGAAAAAAGCAAAATCTTGAACATCCATATAGAGACATGTTTATTTTTTTTTTCTTGTCCAGGAAGCCAGGGATCAAGGACAACAATGTCAGACCTTTATTCACAGATTCTAGGATGAAGGAAGCAACTATAAGTTCCCTACAGGTATGAAAAACCACTTGAAAGACCTGTTTTTTATGGGGCCTTACAAGAAATACTTATCATAGGCCTGGGATTCCCATAATCATAGATAAAGATTTTGGAATCCAATTTCAGAGAGGCCCACCCCTTTCCAGCTTTATCATACCAAATCCATAGAACAGAAACCTAGGATGTAATTGAGCATCTAGCCAAGATAACATAGGAGCCATCTGACTCCAAGGATAAGTCTCTGAAAAAGGGCAAGGATTGTCATTTAAACAAATGCAGAGAAACTAAAAAAGAATTTAGTCTAGTTCTCTACAAGTCTGCATATAAGATCACAATTAACTGTTAATGATTAGTTAGTAAGTACCTACTATTAATAAGTACCTACTATTTATTAAACATCCACAATATACCAGGTACTTTCTAGGTGCTAGAGACACAAAAACAAACATGAAACCATTCATGGCTGCAAGGAGTCTGCATTCTATTATTTTTATTGGGGGATTGGAAGTGAAACGGAACAATCTGAATGTTTCCCTGTAGTGCTTTATATAAAGCTCTGTAAGTCATTTTAAGTGAGATCTGTATTGTTTTGTTTTATTTGAGGGCACAGGATAGAAGTGAAGGGAAAGATGTAGGTTCATTAGAAAGTAAGCTCCCTGAGGAAAAGAGTTTTGGTCTTTGCATCAGTAGCCTAGCACATAGTAGATGTCTAATAAATACTCAGTGTGTTGTATTATGTTTCCACGTGGTGACCTGGATGTTGGTGTGACAATAGTGGAGAACTCACGGAGGGTGCCAGTGAGCCAAGACTTCATCTTTGCTGGTAATGACTCAGTTTTTAACATCATATAATATTCCTTTTGCATAAGGGAATTCAGGGCTTAATGCAACTGTCCACAAAAGACAGAGCAAAGTTGTAAAATGCAAATTTCAAAATAATGACCGATAGTGACTCAGCACAGAGTAATAAATTTTGCTACTTGTTTTAAATATTCATAGAGGATGATGGGAATGATGTTTTTGACTTTATATTTTGTAACCAGACTTGGTAGAAACAGGAAATGCATTTTATGTATATTTATAGTTGTTTAAACTGCCTCACTCAATCAAATGTAAGTTTCTTGAAGACAGGGACTGTTTCATTGTAGTTGTCTTTCTATCCCAAGTGCCTGACACATAGCAGGTGCTTAATAAACACTTGCAGATGGATTAAACCAGCAAAATACAGGGTCAGGAAATGTTTCTATTACCAACTCTACCACTGTCTTTAAGTAACTTTGACCTCCACGCAGCTGACAAAATGATGTTTCTAAAGCACAGGTCTGACCATGTCACTCTCCTTTTTAATATACTCCAGTGGCTTTCTATTATTTCTAGGATCAAACACAAAGACCACTGTTCAACATTTAAACTGCTTTATAACCTGGATCTATCCTATCTTTTGAGGCTTATCATGCATTGTTCTCCTTCACATACTCTATAATTCAGTCAACCTGATTTTCTTGCTCCTAGTTATAGACAACATCCCACTTCCTTTCTCTGTACTTTTGCATGGATTGTCTTCCATGTCTCAAATGTACCTCTCTTTACCCTTATAATCTCAGTTTCCTTCTGAGCTCAACTCAAATGACACCTCCTACATAAGGTGTTTGCTAAGCCCTCAGCTATTCATACTCTCTACATCAAATTGCATTTATTTTGTATGTGTTTACATGTATATATTGTTCCTCCTGAAGGAATGTAAGTTCCTTGAAGATAGGAGCTGTTTCACATTTATTTGTCTTCTGGAGTTACATCTGAGATCTAGCAGATGGTAGATGTTAAATTAATGCTCTCTGAATATTGGTTCATCACTAATATTTTATCATTAGTAATACTATTATTACTGAAAACTTTAATGCTATCAGCATTACTGATATTATTAAGGGTTGGCTGCCAGAAGTGAAATTTTTTGGTCTCAGAACTTATGAAAACCTATATCAAGGTATAGAATGCTTGTTATCTGAATCAATGGGGAGCTTACTTGTTCTAAAGAAATCACAGATCTTTGGAAGCATTGAAATGTAGTATGTGATACAGGGGAAAGAATGCTGAATTTAGAGTCACTGGATCTGATTTCTATTCCCTGCTATGCCAAACTGTGTGCCCTTGATCAAGCCTCTTACCTTTCCAGAACTCAATTTTCTTTTTTTTTTAATTAATTAATTTATTTTTAGTTTTCAACATTTACTTCCATAAGCTTTTGAGTTTTAAATTTTTTCCCCCTCCCTCCCATCTGATATAGGTTCAATATATACATTCCTATTGAACATATTTTCACATTAGTCATATTGTAAAGAAGAATTAGAACCAATAAGAGGAACCACAAGAAAGAAGAAACAAAATAAAACAGAAGAAATACAAAGAGCAAATAATATGCTTTGATCTGCATTCATACTCCGTAGTTCTTTCTCTGAATGTGGATAGCATTTTCTATCATGGGTCTTTTAGAGATGTCTTAGATCCTTACATTGCTGAGAAGAGCTAAGTCTGTCAAAGTTAGTCATCACACAACATGGCTGTTACTGTGTACAATCTTCTCCTAGTTCTGCTCACTTCACTCAGCATCAGTCCATATAGGTTTTTCTGAAGTCCACTTGCTCATCATTTCTTATAATATTACAT
This sequence comes from Vombatus ursinus, assembly GCF_900497805.2. Lineage (NCBI taxonomy): Eukaryota > Metazoa > Chordata > Mammalia > Diprotodontia > Vombatidae > Vombatus > Vombatus ursinus. Next base: position 65,919,892 of record NW_020954596.1, read on the forward strand.
TACATTCATATAACACAACTTGTTCAGCCATTCCCCAGTTGATGGGCATCCCCTCAATTTCAAATTCTTTGCCACCATGAAAAAGAGCTGCTATGAATATTTTTTGTATATGTGGGTCCTTTTCCCATTTGTATGATGTCTTTGGGATACAGACCTCGAAGTGCTATTGCTGGTTCAAAGGGTATACACATTTTTATAGCCCTTTGAGCATAGTTCTAAATTGATCTCCAAAATGGTTGTATCAGTTCACAACTCCACCAATAATGCATTAGTGTTCCAATTTTCCTACATCTTCTCCAACATTTATCATTTTCCTATTTTGTCATGTTAGCCAATCTGATAGGTATGATATGGTATCTCAGAGTTGTTTTGATTTGCATTTCTCTAATCAATAGTGATTTAGATCAATTTTTCATATAACTATAGATAGCTTTAATTTCTTTATCTGAGAACCGCCTGTTCATATCCTTTGACCATTTATCAGTTGTAGAATGACTTGTATTCTTATAAATTTGACTTAGTTTTCTGCATATTTTAGAAATGAGGCCCTTATCAGAAACTTTGCTTGCAGAAATTCTTTCCCAGTTTTCTGCTTCCTTCCTAATCTTGGTTGCATTGAATTTGTTTGTGCAAAAACTTTTCAATTTAATGTAATCAAAATTATCCATTTTGCATTTCATGATGTTCTCTATCTCTTATTTGGTCATACATTTTTCCCTACTCCATAGATCTGACCGGTAAACTATTCCTTGCTCTCCCAGTTTGCTTATAGTATCAGCCTTTATATCTAAATTGTGTACCCATGTTGACTTTATTTTGGTATATGGTGTAAGATGTTGGTCTATGCCTAGTTTCTGTCATTCTCTTTTCCAATTTTCCCCAGCAGTTTTTTGTCAAATAGTGAGTTCTTATCCCAGAAGCTGGGTTCTTTGGATTTATCAAACAATGGATTGCTATAATCGTTGACTACTGTGTCTTTTATCCCTAACCTATTCCACTGATCCACCACTCTATTTCTTAGCCAGTACCAAGCAGCTTTGATGATTGCTGCTTTATAATACAATTTAAGATCTGGTATGGCTAGGCCACCTTCCATAGCATTTCTTTTTATTAGTTCCTCTAATATTCTGGACCTCAGTTTTCTAATCAGTAAATGAGGGAGTTGTATTAGATGACCTCTAAGTTCCTTTTTGGAGTAGCTAGGTGGCACATTGGACAGAGCACTGCATCTGGAGTCAGAAAGACCAGAGTTCATATCTGACCTCATACCCTTGGGTGACCCTGGGCAAGTCATTTAACCCCTGCCTGAATAAAACTGGAAAAATAAATGGAAAACCACTCCAATATCTTTGCAAAGAAAACCCAATGGACAGTTGGTCCATGAGGTCATGAGGAGTCAGACACAACTGAATAAATGAACAATGAAAGTTACCTTTCATCTCTAGATAAATAGTCCCAAGAAAAAGAATAGTGCCCCTATGTTACATGCTCAATAAATGTTGACTGACCAAACACCCTCCTGAACATCTTGACAGAAAAGGCTGTCCTCCACAACTAGAATGCTCCCCTGCCTCAACTCTGCCCACTAATTTTGCTATCTTAAGTGTCAACTAAAATCCCATCTTTTACAGAAAGCCTTTTCCAAACCCTTTTAATTCTAGTGCCTTCCCTCTCAATTAACTCCTATTTATCCTGTGTGTAGCTTGTTTCTATATATGTTTGCATGTCATCTCCTCCATTTGATTGTAATAAGTTCCTTGAGGGTAGGGCCTGTCCTTTCCCTCTTTTTGTATCCCCAGCACTTAGCACAGTACCTGAAACATAGTAAACATTTAGTAAATGTGTATTGATTAATTGATTCTATCTAAAGCTTCCTTAATTTCTGCTTTCATGTTCCATAATTGGTTTAAATGTGTTAACAGCAGAAGGTAGAGACCTACACAGGAACAGAATGGGTGAATTAAGTATAAAATGAGCTCCAGTTGTTTAATAGTTATTAATACTACTTTACTTCTATTTTTCACAAATCGGGCTTACTCTGTGCTTCAGTTCTAATCTTGTAGTTCCTACTCACTTTGGTGCCTCTTAATTGGTTTATAACCTGTAATCTATTTAGCCTTTCATTATCCAATGTGAGTGTATTTATTCATAAATGGTCATAATTTGTAGTCACACATTATACAACACTTGCCTGCTCCATATTCACCCAGTCCTCTGGCCTTATTGGAGTTAATTGGAGTAAATATCAAATTTAGACAGGCATAAACACAATAAAATAAGTTTTTTTTAATAGCAACTAATTAAGCAATAAAAAGAGATGGTGAGTGCTATTCAAAGGATGGGTGCTCCTGGTACCAGAAAAGGTGAATTGATAAAGTGCTTTCTTTTTCACTTGATTAGATATAATAGTCAATGTTAGGCATTCATTAACAAAAAAACCCTCTCAAAAAAATTAAGAGGTCTGTTTGGAAGCTATCAGGAACATTCATATTACAAAGCAAGGTTCTTATTAAATCCATATTACTATTTAGTGAGAGCCATTCAGTTCTCAGGAGATAGATCCTTGGTGGAGATCATGAGTCATGTCCATGGACACATAGCCAGGATCCGAAGGCAGGACTTGAACCAAGACCTTCCAAACTTCTCTACTCACTACTCCAAGCTTCCCTTCCTGCTTAAAAATAGGCAAAGAAAAATGTATTTATTTTAAAGAGAGCTATTGTATTGATTTACTAATGAATTCACTAATTGATTTACTAATGAAATCTAATATAAGCATATCAGTTCTATCATATCAGTATTCACCAGAAGTCTTGACCTTTGCCTTGTCATTGGACTTGGATGAATCTGAGAGAGTGAGGACAACTTTGTGGTACTTTACCTCACTTAAATCCAAGGCTAGACAAGGCATCACTTACCCTGTGATATCATTGGTCTTCTACAAAAACGAAGAATGAACAGCAACATCAGTATATAGCAGTGGATTTCTGCCTTTAGACTAAAACAGAGGCAAAATTGAAAGCATGTGGGACTCCCTAAGAGAATCAAGTATGGACCCAAGTGTACTGTCACAGTTCCATGCTTCACACTCTGTTGATACAACTTCTACCTATAATAACAACAGTGACTCTTCAGACTAAGCACTCACAGAGCTGCTTGTTTGACATCATTAAGGTCACTCTAGAATTAAGGCAATACTATCAAGTGGCCCCACAATCAATCTTGTATCAAGATATCTCTAATTTATGATGTATTTGGGGATATGTAGTTTAAGAATATCACAAATATTGATCAATTAATCAGCAATTCAAAAATGGAATGACCAATCACCTTGGGTATATTAGAAGAAGCTTTGGAAACTGTATATTGAGCCTCTCAATATACTGAGGGCCCAAATGAGATGAAAATCTAAATAATCCTCATATGGATATATAGATAACGCTGAATGTAGTATGGTTTTCATATTAGCTTCAGGTTAAGAAAGAAAAACAGAACATTTTTGCTTGTTTTAGCTTCTCACTGCTTTTCCTTCAGGCCACCAGGATTCTATTCATTATTCTGAGACAGTATCTTACTGAAAAATCTCTTAGTAGTCTGATAGTACTCATTTAGCTTTCCAGTGGTGTCTAATGAATCAAGGAAGTAGATGGCATTTAAGGCCTTCCTCAGTCTGGCTCCTACTCACCTTTACAATTTAATTTCAAGTTATTTCCCCTTCATATTATCTATACTCCAACCAAACTGAAATATTAGTTGCTACCCCAAAAAGATATTCAGTCCCCCACTTCTGTGCATTCATACAGACAAATGTTCCATGCCAGGAATGACTCCCCATTTGTCTCCTCTTCTCCAAATTCTTGTATTCTTTAAGCTAAACCCAGATGCCACCTCCTATATGAAATTCCCTGAGTCCTCTGCTCCCTTCAACATTTGTTAATTCTCCCTATCTTTTCAAGTCACTTTGTATTTACTTCTCTGCTTATGTATTTCATCCTCTAACAGAATGTAAATTCCTTGAAGGCAACTGGTATATTCCTCAGTTTGTCTTTGAATCCTTGTGCCTAATACTATGCTTTGAAAAAAAAAAGTAGATGTTTAATGTTTCAAGATTCATAGTGGCATAATAAGATGATTTAATTACCAAATACTCCTCAAAATTCTTTTATTTTTATTTTAATGCAACATTTAACCCATACATTGGATTCTATTTGATATCCCAATTTAATGATCTTAATTTTGATCTTGCCCTATCCAGGAAACAAAGCTTATCCTATCATGCTTTCATCCTCGACTATGCTTCACTTTGAGTAGATTCAATCAGTATCAAAGGAGATTACTCTCTCTACCTTTGGGAATTATGTCCCTTAGTTAGATTCCTAACCTTTGCTTGCTTTTCATTCAAATATTTTCTCTTTCTGTCTCATGCTTAAACTTTAAAATGCCATTTTTTTTAAAGTCCCCTGATCTTTGATCATCCAGATCTGCTATAAAATTAGGAGGTGTGTTTTGGATTGATCAAATAGTTTTCTTCAAACTTTATAAAGAAATCAACTCACTTAACACCTCAAACTCTAAAGAATGTGCTGATACTACTTTCCCCCTAATCTTGCCTTTATAAATTTCAATTTTCCTTTCTAGCCAAACTTTCCTAAATAAATCTTTCAAAAAAATTAAAAGTATGAAATACGGGCAACTAGCACCAGGCTTCACATGTACCCCACCTCTCACAGTAGGCACTCTTATGCTTACTGCACCATTTTTTTTAAGATATCACTATAACTTTCCATATTGTTGGTTGAACCTGCCTATGTAGTAAAAGCCAAATAGTCCTTTTCTATCTATACTTAATGTGTACTCTTCATCTTCTTCAGGAAGGCACATCAATCCTTTATATATTGAACCATGATACAGTAATGAAAATATTAGCAGAGAAAAACAAATATGGATTATAATGACTCCAAGACTTTAATGGATTCATGAACTAATCAATGTTAACACAAACTCCATTGCTAGAGATCTCAATCCATCCACACCCTCCATTCTCCCATACATCCTTCTTAAGAATCCACCCAAAGTGCTAGAGACCTTCATCTGTGTCTTTTGAACATTATGTAGATACAAGTGCAGCAGTAAAGCTTTCTATTTCTTATTTCTCACTGTTTGGTAATAGTTGGACAGCTCGTATCCTTTTCCAATTATATTTTTATGATTACATCTTTTATTTTCCTTCTTCCATTAAAAAATCTTTGGTGACAATAAGTCACAGTCTATTTATACCCACCATATGTCTTTCCATATGTCTTTCTTTCCCACTGGTTCATCTGACACTTCGCTTCTTCAGAGATTGGGGTATTCCATAATTTGCATCAGCAAATAATGATGGGGTTTTATTTTCTGAGAGCAATTTGGTATCATTGAAAGCTCTGCATTATTTCCAAAGGCAATCCATCCTGTTCTCATCTTCCTAATCAATTCCAAGTCTGGCTCCTTATGTATCAGTAGGATTTATACTTGCTATAATGTGTGATACCTGAACTTATTTCTGAAGATAACTGGACAATAGAACAGTGAGATTGTATTCTCTTGGACCTCCATGTTTAATTCTTATTACTGATAGTCTCAAATATGATTTTTAAAAAGTGGCAACAGTTTTATAGGCCTGGGAGAACACATGGGCATTAATAGATGCATTTTCTAAGGACCCAGATATTTTAATTTTTTTCTCTATGAATCTATATATTGATGATTATATACATATATGTATATATATGTGTGTATATGTATATGAATCCTATCTCTTTAGCCAACCATTCTAAATACTGTTTCATTCTCAAAGCTTACATTTCCATAAAGTTCATTTTTGTTTGTATTGTATTTTATTTTTAGAATATGGTGCTAAGACTTTTTTTTTAATTCCTATAATAATTAACTACAGTACTTAAACCTTGAATATGACTACTTAAAGAGTTAATTCTCTCATTTTATGCAGATAAGATTAAGGCAAAAAAATGCCAGTTAATGGGCTTAACCTTTAGTCCTTTCAATCACATACTTGCACTTCTATCACAAAAATAATTCAAATAGTTTAACAATGCCAAATCTTCAGAACAAGGAGCAAGAAGATAGGATAATATATTGTTAAAGTACTAATGAAACACATGAGATAGTGCTTGTGAGGATAAAAGGCAGATAAAGCATGCTTCTTAGACCTTGCTTTCATTTATTTTTTATTAAATAACCACAGTAGCTATTGCAATATCCAGCACTCAATAATTAAGTACTTATTTACTAAATAAATGAAATTCATTTAAAAGTAAAATGGAATTTTATCCCAAGACTCATTATTCCTTTTTCAGATTACTGGATGCTATTCATTCATTGTTAGCAAATTCATTATATTGTTGACTTAAGTGACCAATTGAAATCTCTACATCTCATCTATTTTGAAGATAAACCAAAGAAACGTATCAAGAAAATATTTCTCTAGGTACAAGAAAATAAACTGTTCAAATACTGTGATGACTCATTGTGGTGTGGAAGTTATTGTATTGTCAAGGACTAAAACAATGAAACACGGGCTCTGACAAGTACAACTAGATTGAAAATCCAAAACAATGCTATCGATAGATGAAGTCTGCTATCCAAAGGCCAACCCTAGCTCACTATGGAGAGCTTCATTACAAATAAGTGAATCATTTCATTATGAATTCTTTAGCAACAGAAATATGAAAAGAAAAAAGAAGGAAGGAAAGAAGGAAGGAAAGAGGAAGGAAGGAATATAGTAAAAGAAAGAAGGAGGAAGGAAGGGGGAGGGAGAATGCATAAGCTAAAAGGTAACCATGAAAATTATTGCCCCTTATCTCCCAAAAAATATTATAAATGAAGAAATAGAGAAATTTTATGAATAATTTGAGGAGATCCCTAATATCATTGAACCTATAGTTTGATATTTAGTAATATCAACTTGCAAGTGGGGAAAAATGAGTATGGGGGAAAAAGTTAGAAAGTATGGCTCAGGTTTGGGAAATAAAATAATTTTAAAGAATACTCAGAAGCTGTCTTCTTATACACCTGAATGATTCTTTCCAGACTGTAGTTGGAAGGCTCTACACATACCAAGCATTGTAAAACACCCCCAAAACTGAAATCAATTACATCTTAAGCCCAAGAATTGAATGGTGATGAGCAAATCACATCAGTATCAGTCACCTGGGAGTAGTCATATTCTCATCTGGGAAATCTGTGCCCAAAATAATACAATCTCAAAAGAACTGAAGGATTGTCTTATTAGACATGCAAAAGGGGCACAGGAACCCAGTAATACCACATCTAGATCTGTATTCCAAAGAGATCATAAAAATGGGAAAAGGACTGACATGTACAAAAATATTTATAGCAGAAATATTTAATTAAATAATTAAAGAAAATCATCCTGAAGCATTAGAACAAGAAGGGAAAATAGAAATAGAAAACAATCCACCAATCACCACCTGAAAGAGATCCTATGAGAAAAACCCACATGAGTATTACAGCCAAATTCTGAAACCCCCAGTTCAAGAATAACATATTAAGAGCAACAAGAAAAAAAATTACATATGATAGTACCACAATTAGAATCACACAAGGCCTAGCAGTGGCGACATTGAAAGATCATAGGTCTTGGAACTCTATACATCAAAGAGCATAAGAACTGGGCTTTTGGCCAATAATATCACACCCCACAAACCTAAGCATAATTCTGAATGGAAAAAAGAAATATTGAATGAATTGTCAGACTTTCAGGAATGAGTTACAAAAACAAACAAACAAAAAAAAAAGAATGAACTTAATGTAAGATTTGAGAGAAACAAGAAACAAGGTACATACTGAAGACCAATTACAAGGGACTCTATAAGGACAGACTGTTTGCCTTTTATGTATGTAAAATATAAAACATATGTTTAAGATTGTTATTAATAATTGGGTAGTTCATAAAAAAGACTGGCATCAACTTGAGCTGTTCAGGAACAGCTAAAAAAGTAATTATCTTATATAAATGAGGTGCAAGAAGAACTGATACAAAGAAATTAGATGGAGAAGGAGGGATATTAGTTCTGGAAACTTACTTTCTTTGGGAATCCAAAGGGAAAAATACATAGACATCTAGAAGAGTATAAAAGTCTTTTAACTTTAGAAAGAAATAAAACACTAAGGGGATAGGGAGGAGGTGAGGATAAGGAAGGGATGTGTAGAGGGGAGGGTGAGGGGATAGATCAAAGGGGTATATAAAAGGGTGTTTAACTTTATGGGAATGGGAAGATAAGGGAGGGATTGCTGAAGTGGGGATAGGTTAAGTAATAGGAAGCTAAGGTAGCAGGTAGAAGTAAAGTAGAGGAGTTAGGAGAGATAAAAAAAGATATGCGTAAACATAAAAACAAAGATTATGAATAGAATCTCTTAGGGAAAGTATATGTATATGTATATATATGTGTGTGTGTGTGTATTTGTATATATGTATATATAAAGTATATGTGTATGCATATATCAATATCTATCTATATCTATCTATTTATCTATCCATCTATCTATCTATCTATATATCCCAGCTTAATTGTAGCTGGGGGGATGGGATGGTGAAGGGAAGAAAGGGAGAAAAAAGAACAAAGTAAAAAGTGTATAACAGAGAACAAAAGAAAACCTACAAGGAAACAAAGATGGACAGCTTTCAAAGCAATGCATAGTATTTAATATGTAGGCTTTCTTGAAATGGATATTTATTGTTATGTATTTTGAATCGTCTCTTTACATTCTGCTGTGCATGACATTTTTTTCTTTTCTTATTTTATGTGTATTTTAATATTTAAGTTTATAATATGTTTATTTTCTTGTTATATATTTAAGTTTTAGTATTCAAGTCTAAAAAAAGATGAAAATGAAATTATGAGCTCATTGATCTTAGAAAAACATGTATAGACTTGCAAGAAATAATGAACAGTAAAATGAGTGAATAAAGAGAATGTTGCATACAGTAACAACATGGTTTTAAGAATAAATTTGAGTGACTAAGTTATTTTTACTGTTATAAATACCTAAATTAACTACAAAGGACATATGAAGGATGATGCTATCTGCATCCAGAGAAAGAACTGATAAACAGAAGTATGTATAGAATGGTTTTACATATGTATGTATGTGTGTGTATGTGTATACACACATATGGGTCTAATCATGGTCATTTCTAGGGTGGGGGAAGAAAAAAAGGGAAGAAAAAGAAAGTTACATGATAGCTTTATTATATATTTAAAAGGAATAACAAGTTGTACATAATAGATTTGCAGTTTCATGTACAATCATCTATTCTACTTTTTATTTTCTGTTCTACTATATAATGGAAATGCTTGTTTTATTTCTTAAGTTCAAAATAAAATCAATAAAATTTTAAAAAAAACCCTCCAGCTCTACAGGATGCTTTCAGAAAAACCTGGAAAGACAAATGGAGTGAGCCGAACCAGGAGAAGTGTGTCCACAGTAACAGCAATATTGTACAATGATCAGTTGTGAATGTCTCAGTTATTCTAAGCAATACAATGATCCAAGACAATTCCAAAGGATTTGTAATGAAAAATGCTATCCACCTCCAGAGAAAAAAACTGATGTAGTATGAATGCAGATTCAAGCAAACTTTTTTTTTCACTTTGTTGTTGTTTTTGTTCTGTTTCCTTTCACAACATAATATGGAATTTTGTTTTACGTGACTCTTTTGCATGGATAACCTATATCAAATTGCTTGCCTTCTCAATGAGGGAGGAGGTGAGGGAGGGAATAAAAAAGAAAATTTGTAACTCAAATTTTTTTTTTAAAATGAATGTTAAAAATTGTTCTTACGTGTAATTGGGGAAAAAATGTATTTTTTAAAAGAACTCTTACTCTACAAGTTTGGAGTCATGCCATGCTGCCCTTCAGTGCCTGCAAGTGACAAAAGAGAATAGTATTTTTGACAATACAAACTCCTAGTCATGACCTCAATAATCCTCACCATAATAACCAATAATAATACATTATGTTTCTTTAATTTGTTTTTCATAGTTCTTTCAAATACTATTTTTCATTTTGTCTTATAACCATATTGTGAATCAGTCAAGGGAAGGTACTATCTTTCTTTTATCAATAAGGAAACTGAGTTTCACAAAAACAGAGTAGGAAAAGTCCATAGAGTCCAACTAGTCAAGTCCTCTCATCTTACATATGAGGAAACTGAGGCCCAGGGAGATCAAGTGACTTATCTTAGGTTACATAATTATTAGGTGGCAGACTAGTATTTGAATCTTGGTCAGGTGACTGCAGACCCAGCAATAGTTCAACTATACTGGGCTGCCTCTCTGAAGGAGGGGTTAAATGACTTTCCAGAAATTATACAGTTAGTAAGTGGTGGCCCTGTGAACAGAGCCCAGGTCTTCTGAATCCTTGTGTAGAACTCCTACTATATTGCGTACCTCCTGGCACTGTACAGTACTGTTTTCTGCCTAGAGTAGACAACTTTTTGGTGTCCGGTGACACCTTTGGCAGTCTGGCGAAGCTTCTATAGTCCTCAAAATAATGATTTTTTTAAACTGCACAAAATAAAATGCAAACAATTTTAAAATAAATTAATTACAGCTATCAAAGTATTTTTTTTAATTCACAGACACCAGATTAAGCACTTGTGTCCTATAACCACACTCCTTGTGGCCCACTGAAAACAGAGTGCTCTGTGGGTCCATTGCGCCAAAATTCACAAGCACTTTGATTTCAGCAGTGTGGGTACTCCCTCCACTGATAAAATTACAATATTACCATTTAGTAAACAGTCTATATAAGTTGTTCTGATAAAAATAATAATAACAAAAATGGTAAATAGCCTTCTGCCTACCTCTCTCGTTTCTGAAATTCATTTTCTTAGATGACACATTCCCGTGCTCCCTCAGTTCCATGAATAATGCTTTTCTAGCTTGGTAGGGTACTAACAGAGTTACTAGGTGACACAGTGCATAGAGTGACAGACCTGAAGTCAGGAAGATTCATCTTCCTGAGTTCAAATCTGTCCTCAGACACTTATTAGCTGTGTGACCCTGGGCAAGTCACTTAGCCCTGTTTGTGTCATTTCCCTCACCTGTAAAATGAACTGCAGAAGGAAATGGCAAACCACTCCAGTATCTTTGCCAAGAAAACACACAAAGAATCAAAAAGAGTTGGACACAACTGAAAACGACTGAATAACAGAAAGATTACTAGTAGAAACTTGCTCTGCTGGCCTCAACATCTGGATAAAGCATTGGGGCTGCTCCTAGGGCTCCTCATCACCATACAGCACTCTGGGCTTCATAGCTACATTTGTTAAAGGAAGACACTTGCAGGAAAAGAATACTATGAGGAAATCTTGGGCCTTGGTGACCTGACAGCTCTACATATTTGCCTGAATGGTTGCCACCAGGTGGGGGCTGCTTCCCCGGGGGTTCAGGGACATTTGCCTGCTGCTGTATTCTCCTCCCTGCAGACCTCTCACTGTTATACTACCATTTCATTAAGTGTAATAGGGCATGGAATGCCCATATTTTATTTTCACTAATAAATCCTCTCTCTTTCTTTATACTTTTTCCCACCAACACAGAAACAGCTAATAGCACAACTTTTTAACAAGCATAACCCCATTTATCACTGTCTGTGCTCTCATTTGGTTTCTTTAATTATTCTCCATTTTGCTAATTGTGATTATCCAGAGTAGCACGATTTATCATATTTCTCTACTTCTTAAAAGACTCATTTACAGATCTTGTTCTTTCATGGGTTCTTATTAACATTTTTAATTGCAGATGCTTCAAAGGTCCTTCCATACTTCCATTTCCTTCTTAAAGTGTAGGCAGTCTTTTTCTTTAATGCCCTCAATTATTTTTCTTATTTATGCTGCTCCATTTGGCTTTTTAAATGTAATTTGTGAACCTAAGCCTTTCTATATGTGAAACTCAAAACAGTTTTTTTAATATAAAAATTTCATTGTGAGTATAATGGAGTAAGTTTCATCTTGAAGAATGTCAGAACAAAGATAACTAGAATATTTTATTTAATTTCTAATAAAAAGTATTAGGCTCAATTCAGTTAGCCACATTGCAAAACACACCCTAAATAAATAGATACACAGAAACTTAATTTAAGGTATAATTGAAGGGGTAGGTGGAGAAAAGTCTATTGTGAAAAATATCCCATTTAGGCAGAGTTCTTTGTCTACTCCCCACTTACTACTTTTGAGATGAGAGCCCAGACAAGAACAAAAGTGGCCTCAAAAGCTCTTTAGAACATTGAAAAATGGGCTCGGTTTGAAACAAAGCAAAATCCAACAGCTTTAGCTATTGTTAAGTTGGATATAGATTCCATTTGAAAAGAAAACAGGAAAACCAAACATAAAATTCTTTTTTCATGGCTATCCATCATTTATAGTATCTTGAGCAAAAGGAAAACAAAACAAAACAAAACAAAAAACTAACAAACATTGACTCACAGAAATTGTTATATCAAACTCATATTCATGTTCTAAAAACTGAGTATTAACTCTTTTAGACTCCCCAAAATCATTACTGGCAATGATCTGCTGTGATTACATGTTGGAAATGATCAGCTTCCATCTTGAAAAAAGTTAACACAGCGTCCAAAACAGGGGAGTAGAGAGAAGAATGGATGAATCACTCCTTTCTGACCCAGTGAAAAATGGCTTGGGAGCAAAACTTATGGTGGGCAGTCAGAATCATCAGTGGCTCAAGTTTTCCAAAACAGTTATGAATAGGTCTAAGAGAAGAAAAGCAATACTTAAAGGCTATATTCTAATTATATAATTATATATATATATATATATATATAACTATATAATTATAATACATTGAGATAAGCTACTTCCACTACTTCACTTTTCACTTTCCATCTTCACATTTATGGTGCTTTCTCTCTCTTGATAAGGTAACATTTGGCTGTAATGCATTGGCTACTTCTAAAACACATTGTCCTCTATGGCAGGTGACAGTATCGGAGGAATGTTGGAAGCATGATGTCTTTCTCTCTCTCTCTCTCTCTGTCTCCTGTGCTGCACCAAGATGATTTCCTCCCTGTCCTTGCCCTACTTTCCCTCCAAGTGGCAGTTTTACTAGGAGTAGCTTCATAGTATCTTGGGGTTTCCTCTCATGGAGACCAAATCCTTACCCATCAATTAAAGTTGTTTTAAAAATTGAAATTTAAAAATTGAAAGACTCTGCCAGCTATTCCAAGTACAAAAAAATTTCTACTTAGGGTTCTGCAAATATCTCACCCCAAAATGTCAAAATTAGGATTCTCCCATAGCCATACCAATTCATCCCTTCCCAGTCATTGGTGTAGCTATGACAAATCAGAGAAAGAGTACAGGTACAATGGCATTTTGCCGCTTCCTCATAAATTCAGGAAACTACATGACAGTAGGGTGAAGGGTCATAATCTCTTCTAGAAACAGACTTTTGTCTGTCCGAATTTTCCTCTTATCTCTATTGAAAACCTTTAGGGATGACTAATCAAAGTCCCTAATAATCTTTCAAATACAGACAAATATAACTCAGTTCTCTGATACTTGAAATACTTTTTTATTAAAACCACAGGGAAAAGGGAGAGCAAGCAAAAACTGCAGCTGTTTGTAGAATCAGAGAAAGTATGTTAAGTGGGTTTCATTACAAGGGGTGAGATAGAAATACAAACTGCAAACACAACGGGAGGTTCTTTTGAATTCATTGCAGTGCTTTGAGATTATTGCTATTTTCGGACTCACAGGTATATATACAGGTGCTGCATCCAGGAGCAGCACACATCAAAGAGGGCCTGAGGTTTTCTGGAGAGCCCAAGCTAGGATCATAATAGCATAAACAGTGCTCAGGAGAGCCCAAATCTTCATGACTGTCAGCAGCCACATTGTCACTGTTGGAAAACCCAGAGGCAAGCTGTTCATCTTTGTTAATGATTTCTTATCTATAGTTCAATGTTCTTTACTCCTGGGGACAGGGAGAGGGAGAGGGGATGCCAATGTTGAGGTGAATAGCCTTCAAGTTGAGTTATTATTTCTCTGTTGTTAAGATCTGTATTTGTATTTGTGTATGGGTTGTGTGTGTACCCAAGGTAATACTTCCTTTATGTTCTGAGGCCCTCTGATCATCCAGTTGACCTAAGTCAGAGGTGACTTCCAATTTTAGTATGCTATTGAAAGCAGTTTAGATGCAATATGGCATACACATTGCAGAGAGTGCTTGAGGTTGGAGTCAGGATGACCTAGGTCCCAATTCCACTTCTGACACTTAACTAGCTATTTGGACCCAACCCAGACAAATTCCTCAACTTCTATGTGCCAGAGGCAATTTCCTAGGAGTTATGTACTGAGGAGAATTCTCACATCAGCCAAAATTCACAGATTCTTCTTATGGTCACATATTTAAGTCAAAAATGCAGCATGGCGCAGACGAAAGGTTTCTAAAGTCAGAGGATCTGGGTTCAAGTCTGGGCTCTCCCACTTGACCTAATGGTGGTTCTTTCATGTCTCTGAAACTACTCTTCATCTATATAATGAAAACAATAACAGTTGCCTTATGTACCTTCCAGGCTGTTGTGAGAATCAAATGAGATTATGGGTGTGAAGTGTTTTGTATGCTTCAGAATGCCACACAACTGTAGATTTTTCTTCTTTAGGATGCATGTTAATAAAGGTTAACATCTCTCATTCATCATCTTCTACTCTCATGACTATCACCCTAGTTAAGGTGCTCATCACCTCTGGCCTAGACTGTTGGAATGAGTATCCCTACATTGAACAACTGCCCCCTGCAATCCATTTTCCACACCAATCAAATTGATTTCCCTAAGACATAGGGAAGTCATATCACCTCCTTCCTCATTGGTTTATTATTAAGTGTAGGATAAAATACAAATTCCTTCTTTTTCTTTTTTTGGGGGGTGGCATTTAAAGCTTCCCCCACTCTGACTTCAGGCTGCTTCTGTATTATTTCCCTTCATGCATTCAACCTCCAGTCATGCTCACCTTCTTGCTGTACCCTATACGTAATCATCCAGAGACAGTCTCCATCCCTTTCTACAGGTTGTCACAATGCCTGTTCTTCACAATGTTTACATTCTAGAATCCCTAGTTCATTTCTAGGCTCAGCTCACATGCCATGACTTCAAAAGGACATTTCACATCCTTCTTGTCATTAGCCCCTCCAAATATTTGTATTTATTTTGCATTATATATGTATCATATGCATACATACACACAGTATTTCTATGTATGAAATCTGTAAACATGTTATGTTTCCCCAGTAGAATGAAAATTCTTTGAAAGTAAGAACTCTCCTATCCTCTCCTTCCCTCTCCCTCTCCTTCTCCCTCTCCCTCCCTATTCTCTCCCTCTCTCTCTCTCTCTCTCTCTCTCTCTCTCTCTCTCTCTCTCTCTCTCTCTCTCTCTCTCTCTCTTCCAGTGACTGAAATATACTTTTCCATATTGCCGCCTGAGGAAATCCTCCTGTCTAGGCCCAGTTCATATGACATCTCCTCCAGGTTGTCTTCTCTGATTCCCATAATGAAAGTGTTCTTTTTCTGCTCCACTTCCCTTATAAAGCTTTGACTAGACATCTTTTTTGTCTGTTTCACATTCTGTTACATGTTACACTTATTTATATATGTGCCATATCCACAGTTAGACTGTGAGCTCCTTGAGGATTAGGAATTGTGTTGATATGTATCTTTATAACACCTCAACCATATACCTGGCTGCTAAGAAATATTTAATAAATGTTTATTGAATTTAATTGAAATCCTCACAATGCTGTATAGCCCTCTTGGGCATTCAAAGGTCGTATAACATTTACGATCACAGAAGACATTCTGCTTTGTATCTCAACACCCTCCCCTCCCAACATTCCCTTACCCTCTACTCTTTGTTATAACATAAGTCCCACATCACGCACACATCTTTCTTGAATAGTCTGAAAATAATTCTTTTCCCAAGTTGATGCAAGGGCAGCTCCAACAACAGAACTCTAGAACAGGTACAGCTAAAAGGCAAAAGTATGTCAGGTGTGAGAAGGTGCAACGCAGGGTCTTCTGATGGCTACAATCTGGTCCTTCACTGGAAAAAGATTGTGAATCTACTGCCATCATCTCCTCAATTAGCTATTGCTGCTGTGCTCAGCAGTGACCTGCTGTGCATTGGTGTGAGAAGGAGAAACTGTGTCTGCTCTTGGCCTGGGTAGATCCCATTACAGGGGATTAGACAGACACTAATGGAGTTGATGCTGCTGCCTGGTGGTCCTTTCCCTGCCAACAGTCAGTGCCAATAGCCAGAGAGCAGAGGGTTTAGGTGGTAGTGCCAAGACATCGGCATAACTGAGGTTTGTTACCACTACTTTCTCATAATAGAGGCTGAGGGTAACAGGCAATCAGGAGAACCATAACAGCAGGGCTTTCAGATTCACCTGGAGTGAGCGTGTTAAGAATGGCAGGTGTCATGCTCACTTGCCAATGCCTTTTTTGTTCCAAAGTTATCGTTGAAATATGTTTCTCGTGCTATAAAGTTTGCTCCCAGGGAAAATGCAGGGAATGATCCTTATTTTCCCTGCCACTGTCTTTCTATAGCTCTATAAGTCATAGATGAGGTTTGCATTCTGATTTCTTGCCTAACTAGAAGACTAGAAAGGGAGTAGGAGGAGGAACCAAAGTGGAAAATTTATATATATATATATATATATATATGTATCTTTTCATATGAAGACTTCATCAGTACCAGCTGCTGCACCACAGCTGACAACAGTCACAGACACCAAAAGCCAACTCTCAGTAACAGTAAAGAGGCACAGTGATGGCCAAAAGCAGCCTTGAAAAGTGCAAGCCCCAAAGACTGAGAACTGTGCAAATACATGTGCTCGCCCACATTCTTTGATTTGAAAGCGAGGGGCTCAAAATAAAGGATTTACCTCAAAAATGGGAAGTTCAGGCAGAAAAAAGAAACACTTAATTCAACAAACATTTATTAAGTATCATTCATTAAAAGTAAAGTGTCTAACTGTAAGACATTGTACTAGGGAGAGAGAAAAAGAAAGAAGGAAAGGAAGACAGAGTGAGAGAGAGAGAAGAAAGAAGAAGAAGAAGAAGAAGAAGAAGAAGAAGAGGAAGAAGAAGAAGAAGAAGAAGAAGAAGAAGAAGAAGAAAGAAAGAGAGAGAGAGAGAGAGAGAAAGAAAGAAAGAAAGAAAGAAAGAAAGAAAGAAAGAAAGAAAGAAAAAGAACTCTACCCTCCAGAAGCTCACATTTGACTGAGGGATAAGATGGTTAGGATGATGTGAGTGCCAGGTAATTTGGGGAGTGAGATATGGGGATTAAATAGTGGGATTCAGAAAAGGTTTCATGTGGAAGAGGGCTTCTAGAAGAGTATTGAAGGAAAGTAAAGATTCAGAACCATGGAGGTGAGGAGGATCTACAACGTAGGCATGGGTGGTAGCTTGTTTGTGTGGTACCCCATGTCTTTATAAAAATAAAAATTTTTAAAATCATATTTCCTGGGGCATCTAGGTGGTATAGTGGCCCTAGAGTCAGGAGGATCTAAGTTCAAATCCAACCTCAGGCTCTTACTAGTTGTGTGACCCTAGGCAAGTCACTTAATTGCTATTGCCTCCAAATGTGTGTGTGTGTGTGTGTGTGTGTGTATGTGTGTGTGTTTCCTAACTCTCAAGAAGCTATTGCCCCAACTCAGCACTCACAGTTTTGCATGTGGGGCCCTGTGGTTACACTGAGGGTCTGAATCGCTAAAACAATTCCTACTAATGAGTTTACTTTTAGCAGTCAGCCAGTAGACTCAACTGGCTCACAGCAAAGGAAATTACTAAGATGGTAGAATGAGAGCAGTAACTGCAAAACATTTTCATCATAAACCTCGGACATACTCTCCCACAATACAGATGAGAAGAGTGGGAAAAAATAGAGTATCCCATCAGAGAGGCACACATAGAAGGAATATATAAAGCAAGGTAATTTGGTCCTCCAGTACTTCAGGGCTCTGGGTCTTATATCTTCCCATGGAGTCCTCACATGTGTTTTTTTTTTTTGTTTGTTTGTTTGTTTTGTTTTGTTTTTGTTTTGTTTTGTTTTGTTTTCCCTTGTGGACAGTTCTCTGTTGCTGCTGTTGGGCAGTTTGCTCAGGCTTGCTCCTTAACTCATCTTCTCTTAGCAATTCAATTCTCAACTGTGAGAATTTTTTTTTCACCTTAGATGATATTTTATTTTGCATTTCATATGTTTTCTAGTTGTTCTTTATAGAATCCAAAATCAGCTCTTTTCTCTGTGGCCAGAGTATCCCTCCTTAAAGCTGCTTCCTGCCTTGAATGCTGCTCTTCTATATGACTTGTACCCATGAAAAGCATGTCTCTGCTCCCTGCTGTATTTTTTTTCTGACTTGTACCTCAAACTTTCTTGAGCTGATAAACTCTAAAACTATTTGAACATCTTTTGAGGGTCACTGGGGCTTGGCCAATCTATTTATCCAACCTCTCCTCATGAAATCAAGGAATATTTTTCACATTTTGTAAAGGAAATGTATGGAAGACATGTACATATTTACACTTAGCTTAATACTTAATTATCTGCCTTTACTTTCTGCGATTGCTTCTAGACTTGGGTTTTGTTTAGAGACCAACTATCCCCGCAAAAAACACACACGTGTAAATATATGAAGATGAAAAATAGAGTGTCATTATCTAGTTTATCCGGGCTATAGAGTTCATTAATACTGGCACAAGATAATGATCAGATATATAGATCTTAGAATCATTTTTATGGCAATAATAATTGAACTCAATGTCTGATAAAATTACCAATACAGAGAATGTCCAGAAATAAGAGAAGAGGGGTTAGAAAATAGATGTTTAAGGGACATCCATGCTTACGAGGCAAGAGGTATGTGCTGAAATTGTATCTTATTCTAGTCCTTCTGACCACTACCCTTTCTAGTCAGTATAGTAAGTAATTTTATATGCAGCCAATTTAAAGTAGCAATAACAGGAATTAAGATTGCAAAGGGGAATCTAGAAGTCATGTATAAGCCATCCCAAAGATCAAAGGATCTTAATTTGCAAATTGTATCATATCTTACCAAAAATCACATCCTGGTAATATGTGCTGAATCAGGTGAAGCCATCTAGGCCTTGTTGTCAGGGTCTTTTGGTGCTATGATATGTATATCTCAGATGAGTTCCAGACCTCTGCAGTAAGACCAGCAGAATGTCAAATGGTGCTGATAACTTCAAGATGACATGGATATATTAACTCTCAAGTTTACTGATGATTTGTGATGATTTGGATATGTTTATGAACTAACACCAAAAGGGCTCTGATAAGAGTTAGTCTCCCCTCTCCCCCAAAATAAAATTATGAAATGAGACCTCTAACTCTTGCCCCCCAAACACCCTTCAATCTCCAACTGGGTCCATGCTATCAAGTGTTCCCTACTCAAAACACTGTTATGTGAATGATTTTCTGTGTCTCTCCCCCTTTCCATCCTCTTCCCATCCTGCCTCTCTTCTTTCACCACCTCATCCTTGTCCCTATGACATCTGCTTCTGTACCATCACCCTGTTGCTATTTGTCTGTATTTTCTGTGCCTTTTGCCTGTCTACCCTCTGTGCCTTATTAATGCATGATGATTGATTCACTTCCCACTGCCATCATGGTGTTTCCCAGAAAGTTCCCAAAGAATAAGTCATGATTGTCCCCCATTTCATAATTTCACAAGTTTATTAGCAATTCAAGATGGAGGTTGACAGCAAAGGAGATTGAGAAGGAATGATCAGACACATAAGAGGAAAACCTGGAAAAGATTACAACAGAAGCCAAGGGGTAAAGAGAATAAGGTAGGGATAGAGAAAGGAAGAGGGGTTGACGGTTTTAAAAGCTGCAAAAAGGTCAAGGAGAATGGGAACTGAGAAAAGGACATTGGATTTGTCAGCCAAGATGAATGCCTATTTCTTGGAGTTAATTTAAACTCCTCAGGTAAGATCCTTAACTAGCTCTTTTCTTCTCTTTGCCCTCAGTCTTCAACCCAGTTTTAATAAGGCAAAAATCCACAACTTCATCATTATGTGTATGCCCTTCTCCACACTGAATTGCTACGTCTAGTAGTGAGTCATATATGTGTTTCTATGGAGGCGTGGTATAGTGGATAAATAGCTAGACTTGGATTAAGAAAGACCTGGGTTAAAATCCTGCCCATTTTACATACTGTGTGTCTGACCACTGGCAAATGAGTTAACTTCTTGGTGCTTCCCAGGCAACTCTCTGAGAGTACAGGTTAAAAGCTAATTGCTGATGTGTGTCAGTAGAAGGAGTTTCCATATTGGGAGTTCCCAACACTAACAAAATAATAACTACAAACCAAAATAAAAACACAAATATAGGGATGAGAGCAATAACATTATCTGTTCTACAAGGTTACTATAGTAGACTATGGTCCATAGTTTTAATTTTCTGGTCCGTACTAGGGAAAAAGCTTTGAAAAGCACTATAAAATTACAAGCTATTATTTTTTTCCTGCATAAGAGGAACCAAATAAATAATACTATGTGTTCAAATGACAGTTTATAATTTTTCAACATACTTTTATATCAATTATTTCTTTATATCAGCACAACACTGAGAAAACCTGAGTGGAAACATAGATTTTATCTGAAAGTAAGGAATGGATTATTAGAGTTAAAAAAAAAAGAAAAATTATTAGAGCAAATATGCCCAAGGGCAACAACTACTTAGTGTCATAATCAGGTCTCATGGTTTTTTCTCCACCACCACACTCTACTGTCTTCTATAGTATGTCGTAATGAATCTATGAATACCATTTTTATTACCAGACTATCCTGTAATTATGAATGTAACAGGGAGATACTATGTGTGCCCTTCAATGGCATGAGTTCACTGTGAAGGAAAAAAAATCCTCTTTGGGGATTTGAGGTTTCTACTTCCTTGTGACAAGGCTAATCTAGCCTGGCACCCAAGCCTTTGGGCTGATGACAAAGGTGGAAACCCCACAGAGCTAATTGTCCTCTTGAATTATTTGAGTGAGCTACTTGTTAACCTTTTCTTCTCATAACTCCAGGAGCTAGCCAAGTGGCTGAAAATTGATTCCATAGCTGAAATGATTCAGCACAACAATAGAAGAAAAATGGAGGAAGAGGTGATTAACTTCAGGTAGGTTATTCCTCTAGTGTTTTTTATTTTTCCGCTCTTTCCGTTTCATAGAATGAGGGTCACAGATTTAGAAAAAGACATTAGAATTCATCTAGTTCAATTTAATCCTTTTACAAAGGAGGAAACTGAGGTTCAAAGAGCTCCTTTACCCAAAGTCATGTAAGTAAGAAGTAGCAGAGGCTGGAACCCAGGTTCTTTGGCTCCACATCTAGGATTTTTTTCCTAGACCACACTGCCTTCTGGATGAAGACACTACAAATGAGAGATTCAGTTGTTTGTCTAAACCACAAAGAAATCAATAGCATAACTAGAAAGAGAATTGGGGTCCCTGACTCCTTTATTCTTACTGAAATCACATTCTCTCAAATTAAATAACATTAGAGTCAGGATAGTGGTACTCACAATTATGTGCCCCTGGAGCCATTTTTGAAATTACTAATAACAAAAGGATGCACATGATTACTGCATACTCTGTAGAGTGTAGCATAATATAATATTTTAGCATAGAAACTGGAGGTCTTGAAGAGCTACAAGTTGCACATAAAAGACTTACACGAGTTCAAGAGCCACAGTTCATTCAGATGAAGAACAGATATTTTGCTAATGAAATTTTATTCCTTAGTCATTCCTTAGTTAACACCTTCATGACTTCTCATCTGGACTTCTACAGTAGACTCCTGATTGGTCTCCTTACCTCAGGTCTCTCCTTTCTCTCATGCCCAGAATACAATTTCACTTCACCTGTGCCTCTGAATTCCTTATTTCCTTCAAAACTACTAGCAACTTCCATGATCTCCCACTTTAGTATCCATTCTCCAAAAAAATTACCTTAGATTTATTATATATATATATATATGTATTTCATATATACATTTTTATGCATCTGTTGTTCCTCCCCATACCCATAGGACATAACTGCCTTGAGGAGAGGAGCTATTTCATTTTCGTCTTTGTATTTCAAGAACCTAGTGTAGTGCCTGACCCACAACAAGTGCTAAATAAATTTATTTATTAATTAATTAATGTGAACATTTATTAGGTAATGTTAATAATTTCAGATTTTACCTGCACCTTATGTACCTTTATGCCCGTTAGTAACATTAAAAACAATGGACACTTATAATGCGATTTAAGGTTTGCAAAACACTTTATACACAAAAGTTCATTTGGCTTCAAATATAAGATCCTCTGTCTAACTAAGCCCATTTCCAGGAGCAAAAATTGAGACTCCTGCCCACAACCAAAACATGACAAGATTTAAATCCAGGTTTGCCTGACTCAAAAGTCCTACTAGCTTATGTCCCTCAGTCTCTCATGTTTCTCATATGTTTTGATTAATTGATTTTATTCTTCTGTTACACTATATGCTAACTATATGCATTTAAATTTGATGCTTGACCTGGGTGGTAAGTTTCTAGGAGATCCCTGACTCTGCATCTTACTTTGTAGAGAACCTAATAATCTCATTTGTTAATGAAGGTGAATAATGTCTATCTGACTTTCATACCATAAAACCCAAATTTATCCTTATACTTAAGTTTTTAAAAAGCTTTTCATTTCTACTTTCTCCTTAACAAAAATTACTTATTGTAAATTTCTAAACACAGATTGCTTCCAGTAGGTACAGTGAATAGTCTCTACTGACCTTTGGAACACTTTTCTTTCAACATCTCTTTGCATTATTTTATTTTTCTATTCAAAGATTCACTTGAAAGTACCGCTATTAGAACATTTCCAATGGGCCAATTGTGGCACGATGGGACTAATTTCCGAAATCCCAATTAAAATGATTTATCTACACAATTCTTTTTGTACATCTCAGTCATTCATGGACACTTTGTCTTTGTATTTGGGCACTTTGGACAGCAGTAGGACTAATTCTAACAAGCCTGCTAGAAGATCAAACTGTTTATACATTCCACTAATATCCACAAGGTCAGACTTTTTCAAGTATAGCTCTTGAGCATTAGTCTAGTCCTTACCACCTACTTCTCTATGATTATATTTAGATAGAATATTGGACTTGAATGAAGGCCTGATTTCAAATTTGTCCTCAGACATTTATTAGTTTTGTGTCCCTGGGCAAGTCACTTAGCCTCTGTCTCATTCTTCTCATCTGTAAAATGAAGATAATAATATAACCTACCTCCCAGAGCTGTCTTGAGGATAAAACAAAATAATATTTGTAAAGCATTTTGCAAACTTTAAAATACTATACATATGCTATGATTATTGTGGTTATTATTAATCTCATGAGGCAAGTGCTTTCAAGGTGGCACAGTGGATAGAGTGCCAGACCTGGAGTCAGGAAGACTCATCTTCAAATCTGGCCTCAGGTACTTCCTAGCTGTGTGACCCTGAGCAAGTCATTTAACCCTGTTTACCTCAATTCCTCAACTGTAAAATGAGCTGGAGAAGGAAATGGCAAAACGCTTCAATGTTTTTGCCAAGAAAACCCCAAATGGGGTCACAAAAAGTCAGACAGGACTGAAAAACTACTGAACCGAAAAGGAGAACTCAGTTTTCATTTTCATCAAAAGTCAAACATTCAGCTGCAGAAAACTGCAACTCTTTAGAGATTATAGTTTTTTTATAGCAATAAAAGCCTTCAGATGCTGCACTCTGTATAGTCTTACTTAAGGGGAAAAAACCTTAACCAATTAAACTCCTGAAATAATTGGTTTTTTTTATTTTATAAAGTTTAAAGGATACATTGGAATATGAGACTAAAGAATATGGATTTTAAAAAAATTGTGCCATTTTCAAATGGGCCCAGAATGCCTGGAAGGTATAGGTAGTTACTTGACCATTCCTCTGCTCAAGGAAGGATTCTCATTTCCACCACTCAAAGAATCAATATTCTTTCTTCATTGGGCTTTACTCTGAGATCATAACTTTGTCATTTTTACCTCTCTCTAGTGTTCTTCAGCATATCACATGTAGTCATCCATTTAGAGTCCAAAAAATATTTTATGACAGTGTGTGTACAGGGATTAATCTTGTTATTCAATTACACTTGATTCCTCTTAACAGATACATACATCGCTTTACTTTTCAATGATAGATGTGACCATCTAATTCTGTTGGCCATATATTCCACCCCACTCAACCTTAAGCAGCTTAGCTCTTTTTTTCTGGCTCCATATTCCAACCCTTAGTTCTTTATCAGACTGCACTCATATGGCCACTTGAACTCTTTGTAGTCTATTCTCTGCCTTGATTTTACCTAGAACTTCTTTATTATACTTCTGTTCTCCAAAATAGAAAGTTTTACCTATGGCAATTTTGTAAAACTTTAATTCACTTTTTAAATGATCTTTTAGGCCTACTCAATTCACAAAAGCAATAAAGTTTTTTTTCTTTTGTTCTTCATTCTCTCCTTCTCTCTGACCCTGAGATGCCTATCCCAGCATTGCTTTTTTCCAATGAAACATTAACATTCTCAAATCCCAATGTACATTTTGATTATTCCTGACTCATAGACAAAGAAAGATAAATTCACAGACATTTGGGAGAGGTGAGATTGCCAAATGTTTCAACATAAAATTTCCTTTTCAACACAAAATCTTTAGACATTAAATTACTACAAATGACAAGTACATGTCATGATTTCAAAGATACGATTTCTGCACTCAAGTAAAATTCAGAAACTCATGCTATATTAGCAACATCACAGCCTTGTGAAAAGCTGTGTGATTGTGGAAGAACAAAATACAAATACAGTTTGATTGGATATACTTAGGGTCTGAGCTAAATAGTTTTGTCTTCTATTTTTCTGCCCCACCCCCCCATTCTGTAGACCAATTCTGTAGACCAAGTCTTAAGCCAGAGAAGAAGCTTAAGTGGACCACAAAAAAAAAAAAAAATGAGTGAACAAAAAAAAGATAAGGAAAGAATTATTGGGGTGGAAAGAGGAGCAGGATCAGGTATGCTTAGCATTTTGAAGAAATTTTAACCCACTTTTAAGTGGAATGGAATTTTAACTCTCTGAAAAATAACTGGAAAGCCTCATTTTCAAAGCCTTCCCCAGTCCTTACTTGGTATCAGTCTCTCTCTACTCAAATTATTCTACTTATCCTATCCTATTTATCAATTTACATGTTATAACCCCCAATAGAATGTAACTTCTTTGATTACAAAGGCTGATTTTCATTCTTTTTTCTATTTTTATTCCCAGTTCCTGTTACAGAGACATGCAAATAGAGGATCCTAAATAAGTACTTGTAGAATTGAGTTTCATAAACAGAATATCAAGACTTTTCTGGAGATCCTTATCTAGTTTGGATGAAAATATGGAAGTACGAGAAAATTCCAATACTTTTTTCTTTCATTTTATAAGAGATGGAGGGGAAGGCGATGAATACTATATATTCCCAAAATGTGCACTTTAGGAAATAAAATAAATATGTTTACTTTTAATATTTCTGAAAATTTGGGCATCATAATATGCTAGGGGCTACATGCAATATACACATAGTTAAACTTTTGCTTTAGAGAGGAACCCATAAATTCAGTATACTTCAGTAATATACACTTTTAAAACAGGATAAATGTCCTGACTACACTTATTTAGAGTTAGGATTAAGGGGTTTGAGCAGAGGGGAAGAAATTCTTCTCCTCTGATCTGCCAGAATAAAACTCCCCCATCCTGAACATAACCATTTACCATTTAAAAAAATAAATATTTTATAATAAACATTTTATTTATTTATTTATCACTCATTTATTAGTTCCTTCCTTCATTTGTTTGTTGCTTGATTTGTTGATCTTAGAGACAGAATCTCCCTATCTTACCCACATTGGAGGTGTATTGACCATCCATGGGCCCCATTCTGTTGATGATATGCACAGAAGTTTTGACCTACTCTGTCTCAGAACTCTTTAGTTTAAGTGATCCATCATTCTCAGCCTCCCAGAATCCCAGAAGGGAATACAAGTGTGTGATGTAGGTACCACTCTTCCTCCTCTTCTGGAATTGAAACTTCCCTTGTGTAATAAAGAAAAATGGTTATTTAAATATGCAGTATCTAACATAACAACCGCATCTTTCCATGTTAAGTTTTGGCTTTATCAAGGATGATAAGAAAGAGAAGACAGATAGCAAAGGCAATGGGACAAGCAGCATTTTGCAGAAGTTTGCATCTGTGCAAAAGTTTAAAAGGGCAATTAAAGTTACCAAAAGAGGAATACAAGTATTTCCTTGTTCTTTTTCTTACTTCAAATACTGATTTATTTGGATTCTTATAACATGCCCATTTTTTGTGTTTTCCTATAGGGGCCTTTCAACCTAAGTATTTGGCATTTAGAGCCTGAAGAGAATCATAGTGATGAAATTGTCCATCCCTCTCATTTTAAAGTCTTATTTTATAGTAGGAACTGAGACTCAGAGAGTTTAGCTGATTTTCCCAAGGTCATATAAAGTAGCAAACAAAAGAGCTAAATTTCAAATCCAGGTCTATTGATTGGAAATCTAGTGCTCTCATCTTCACATAATTTTGTAATGATGCTTTGTTAGCTTTGTAGCAAAAAAGGCAAGTGAAGAAAATCTACAAGTACTGTGACTCAACTATTTTCTTGCTCTCAGATTCAAATTTCCAAAAGCTCATTGTTATGATCTGATTTGCCTGACAGAAGAGTAAAAGTTTGGATTAAAGATCTTATGATGGTTTTGATCTTACTTGTCAGGACTTCAGCCTGGGTAAGAACCCTTAATTTCTCAATGCTGATCTTAAGGAAAAGAGGGATGACAAGAGGATAAGGATTTGGAGTTTTTTCTCAGCTGCCATATACTCCACTGCCACTTGGAGCTTGAGATATTTAGATCCAGACATCTTTACCTATCATATAGATATAGATGTATCTATACCTACCTACTTACATAACTTGTTGTGGGGTTAAATGTGTTTTTAAAGTTTTGCTTATGTATTTTAATGTATGTTTTAATGGTTTTATTTGTTTTAAGAGATGTCACTCTTCCCTCTTTCTTCTCTGTTAACTCCACCCTCCCAACTTCCCATATTTTTGCTAATGCCATTACCATTCTCCCAGTATTTAGGCTTGAGGCCTTGGCAACATATTTACTTCATCTCTCTACTTTAGCCTCCATATCTAATCTGTTTTCAAATTCTGTGTTATCTAGCTCCATCCTATTTCTTGTATCCCTTCTCTCTTTTCCATTCTCATTACCTTTACCCAAGTTCATGCTTTTTATAACAGGGATTATTCACCAAACCTTCATTAGATTTTCAGCATTTCTTGTCTCATCTATTGCAACAGTCTCCTCAGTGGCTTCCTTCCCTTTGACTCTTCAGTCAAATTGGATTTCTTTCAGTTCATTGAATATATCCTATGGTTTCCTAATTCCACACCTTTGTCTTTGATATTTTTTCTGTCTCTTGGATTCCCTGGCTTCCTCCAAGAGTTGAATGCAACAGGAGGCCTTTTTCTATTCATCCTGATGCTAGTGTCTATATACATTATATAGTTAGTCTCCTGTTCATCTTTCACTTTATAATATGCACTTCTTGACATCAGGGATTACTTTTGTCCTTTGCTGGTTTTAAGAAAGACAGGCCATCTTCTTTTCTCATGCTCAGCAAAATGCCTGAGACATAATAAACATTTAATAAATGTTCGTTGACTGACTGATTGAATGTCCCTCACCCCAATCTTTACTAGGCAATATTCTTTACTGCCTAAATCAAATATTATATCCTTCATGAAATTCTCTCAAATCCTTCAGACCTCCAACCACAAAACAAGCAAACAAATAAACAAAAATATTCCCCCTTAGGACTCTGTGCCTCTCATCATATATACTCATATTTTGTCTTGTATTTCAGTTATTCCTGCACTTACTTTATCCCTACCTAGTGGACTATAAGGTCCTTGAAGCAAATTCCTCTTTTGTTCATCTTTGCCCTTCATTTATCCATTCAACAAGTGTTTATTAAATGCCTACTATGTGCCACATACTGTGCTGGAATCAGAGATATAAATTAAAAATGAATCAGACTTAGCTCTTAAGGAACTTGTGTGTGTGTGTGTGTGTGTGTGTGTGTGTGTGTGCGTGGCAGCAAAATGGATATAGACAAATATATTCAAAGTAAATATATACAAATTAAATTTTTAAAAGCAATTTTAACATACCCTCAATGATACTCTCTACACTCTACCCCAGACTTTTAATCTTTTCTTGTTCTCTTGCCCAATCCCACTAATGAAATGCTCTTAGCTCCTTCATTTACCTGAAAGTATACATGACTAATAAGAGCTTAACATGTTACCCTTGCCAGGGATAATTGCATATTTAAAAGGACAAAGCCTTAAATTCGAGAAAGTAAATGCTGACCATAATTTTTCAGGCACTAGATAATAAGCAGGCGA
Organism: Vombatus ursinus; assembly: GCF_900497805.2. Classification (NCBI taxonomy): domain Eukaryota; kingdom Metazoa; phylum Chordata; class Mammalia; order Diprotodontia; family Vombatidae; genus Vombatus; species Vombatus ursinus. Next base: position 65,948,519 of record NW_020954596.1, read on the forward strand.
TGATTATTTTAGGGAAGCAGTGTTTTCCTGAAGTCCTTGGAAGCTATACAGGCATAGTCCACCTCCAAAGAAAGTCAGCCTTGGGTGCATACTTCAATCTTTGTTGATGTATGGTCTAGAGAGGGGGTGGGGAACCTGTGGTCCTGGAGAGGCCCCACGTGGCCTCGAGGCCTGCAAGCTCCTTACCCCTGCTGTAGAGGTTTCCACATTATAAAGAGGATATTTCAGCAGACAAGCACAGGCACATGAAAAAACACCTACCAACCACTTCCCTTTTAGCATATATGCTCTGGCTGACACATCATTTAGTAGCTATTACAGTTAGACACCAAAGGTGTCTTTTGTTGTTTATGAATTGGCTTTGTTGGGGGAGAGACAACTAGGCAGAAAAGAACTCAGAATTTCCTAACAATAGGGATGATTACGAAATAATAGAAAGTAATATGGAAAAAATGAAGTAATACAACTGAGCTGTTTAGACAGCCCCCAGAAAAGGGTGTGGGGAATGGAATGAACGAGAAGGAAAAACAAAATTCAAACTCTCTTTTCTCCCAATCTTTGAAGTTCACACCTGGTTTACTACCCTCTAGAGACAGTGGTCAGATACTGAGCTGGTGGTCACGTTAACTTTTAACAGTACTGGAAGTTAAAAGCTTAGAATTATTGTTATATTGAGATTAGAGAAAAGGAAATGAATGTCTCCAGACAGAGCCTACAAGTGATAAATAGTTTTCTCCTAAAAAGTGTCAAAATTATTATTTGTCAAGGAAAATAACTGTAATTTTGGACAGAAAATGAGGATAGTTCAAGTGTCATGCATGGAATAATTCCAAATGTCATGGGAACATTTTTGCTAAAGGATGTCCAGAAAGAGGTGAGAGGAGAGATCCTTTGCAAATTCCATCATGAACTTTTTTAACATCATCTCTCCCAAGCAGAGAATGAAATTACACTCTGTGACAATCTAATCAAACAATTCATACTGTGGTAAAACTGGGCATAAAATATTGCCAATATTAGGGTTTGGTTTGGTCAATTTGGTGATATCACATTCACAGCTTAAGCACCAAGGTAAGATTTCACAATAGACATTTTATACTGTAAATTTTGTGTAATGTCCCTCAAGCTAATTGCAGTTACATCATCTTTGCAAGACAGAAAGAATGATAAGCAAAATTTGGCCCTGACCATGAGTTAAGAGGCATAAAATCTCTCCCTATTTTCTAAAGTGCAGTCAAATGCTGCATTAAAAAAAAAGTTCAGGGAGTATAGATACACAAATCAACTCTACCTTCTTATGGCTTTTGTTCACTATAGGTTTAAGTAACTACTATTAAAAAGAATTCACATATACCATTATGATATAAGAACTAGTATTAAAAGGGACTTATTATGATCTATGGCCATCTCAGTCAGGAACCACTTTACAGAGAGATAGGCAACCATCCCTGTGGAATTCTTTAAGGAGTGCTTTAAGACACACTTCTCATTCCCACCCACAATTTCTTCATCCTTAGTCTTCTAGTTACTATGACTTTCTTTGTAGAGAATTAACCCCTTAAATGAATAGATTTTCTTCATAAGTTCTTATTGAAGTGAAACTATCTTATCTCTGTCACATATTAACCATTGACACAGTGGTGAAAATCAGTTCATCAGATTAACTAGCGGAGACCTTTTTGGCAAGACCATAATGGAGATAAGTTTTATGAGTGTGTAAAGAGAGCAGGCCCAGGATATGACTAGGCAGGGTGGATGTCTCAGAGGAAAAAATCACTATTTAGCCAACATAAATAGTCTATGGTAAAATATTACATTAGTGGGTGCTTAAGACATGAACATGAGATCACCGGGTGGAGCAATGCCATCTTTAATGTTGATCAAAGTTCTTTGTACAGCCACAGAACCCCATGAGGATACTAGAACATGAAAGAGGCCCTGAAAAAAAAGAAGAGGCAAGAGATCCCCCACAACAACTTGTACCTATCTCATAATGCTTAGGGCTTGCCTTGACTTTAATACTTCATGCTTAGAAATATAGGCATTCTCTTACTTTTAACAAGCCATGTTCCCAAAGTTCATTTGCTGGAAACTTGGAACACATTTTCCCATAGAAACAATGTTAAAAATAGTACTTAGGTTCCCTGGCCAACCTACAAAAGCTTATTTACCTATAATGTAACTGAACTTAAAATGACTGTTGTACTAGGAGAGAACCAAGTTACATTTTAAAGTAGTTTTTTTTTGTTTTCTTTTGTTTTCTTTTGTTTTTCCCTGTTGTCCCTGCCCCTCCCCAGCATGGGAAAATAGATTCTGCAATAAGAAGGGAATGGAGCAGCTCGGGAATATTGTTGTCTCTCTGACACTCTGGGGTGGGTCTGCATACAGTGGGCCAGCCATTCATTTATACAAGATGTTCATGAGTTGGATAATTGTCAGCTGAAATCTGTACAGCTTTTGAGCTCTTCGTTTAGAGACAATGCTTTTGATCCAAGTTGGGCCTGGATTTCCTCTTCACCAAACATCACTGACAGGAGAAATCATGTAATTTGGAAGTGATTTCTCTTCTTGTTCTCTATTCATACTAATAATGAAACCACAACACTCCCTTTTGCACCTCTCTAGCATTCTTTGTCTGTCCCATAGCATTTAGCATTTAATTATATGCTATCATACATTGTTTTCCAATTGTTTCAATATGTGTTACTGTTATTTATCCCATGAGACTATAAGCTCTTTAGTGGCAAGGACTTTGACTTATGCTTTGGTTTCCTTCAATAAATATTTATTGAGTGCCTTCTATGTACAAGGCACTGTGTTAGGCCCTGGCTCTGCAAAGGCAAAAGCAAGGCATTCCATCCCCTAAGAGCCTTAGATTCTACTTTAAGATGCTTCTGACTGAATTGACAAATGTCAATGAAAAATGATTGCTGGAATAAGAAGATGAATTTTCAGAGCTATTAATACCAACTTCTGTGCTGGAAAAGTAATTAGCTGAAGTATGGATCAAAGAATCAGTCTTCATCTGACCTGTACTATTGATGACATTACAATTTCACCATTTTTTTCCCCAGAAATTTAAGTGAGTTCAACTAAAAAGTTGGACTAGATTAGAAATATTTGGAGAAATAAAATTGTAACAAAATATTTCGAACCTTCCAAATATGCTTCCTTTTCTAAAGTTACTGTGGATGTTCTGTAGACATTTCTTTTTAATAAATTTATTTATTTTTAGTTTTTAACATTTACTTCCACAAGATTTTGAGTTCCAAATTTTCACCCCATCTTGCCCCTCCCCCACCCCATGATGGCATGCATTCCGAATACCCCTTCCTCTAGTCTGCCTTCCCTTCTATCTCTCCCCCCCCTTCTCTTATCCTCTTCCCCTTCTATTTTCCTGTAGGACAGGATAGATTTCTGTACCCCATGTCCTATATTTCTTATTTCCCAGTTGCATGTGAAAACATTTTTATTAAACATGTGTTTTTAAAACTTTGAGTTCCAAATTCTCTCCCTTCCTCCCTCCCCACCCACCCTCATTGAAAAGGCAAGCAACTCAATATAGGTTATACATGTACAGTTCTGCAAAACACTTCCATAGTAGACATGCTGTGAAAAACTAACTCTATTTCCCTTAATCCTATCCTGCCCCCCATTTATTCTATTCTTTCTTTTAACCCTGTCCCTCCTCATAAGTATTTGCTTCTGATTACCCCCTTTACCAATCTGCCCTCCTCTCTATCCTCCCCCTACTCTCTTATCCCCTTCACCCCCTATTTTTCTGCAGGGTAAGACAGATTTCCACACCCAATTGAGTGTGTATGTTATTCCCTCCTTAAGTCAAATCCTATGAGAATAAGATTCACTCATTCCCTCTCACCTTCCCCCATTTCCCCTCCACTGTAAGAACCTTTTCTTTTCTGGTTTGTTTTTTTGTGAGATAATTTACCCCATTCTACCTCTCCCTTTCTCCTTCTCCTAGTATAATCCTCTCTCACTCCTTAATTTTATTCTCCAGATATGACTCCTTCATGTTCAACTCATCCCTCTATCTATCTATCTATCTATCTATCTATCTATCTATCTATCTATCTCTCTATTTACCTATCTATCTGTTTATCTAGATAGATAGATATAGATATAGATATAGATATAGATATAGATATAGATATAGATATATGCATACATATAATTTTTCCCTCCAACTACCCTAATACTGTCAAAGGTCACATGAGTTACAAATATCATCTTTCCATGCAGAAATGTAAACAGTTCAACCTTAATAAGTGTCTTATGATTTCTCTTTCCTGTTTACCTCTTCATGTTCCACTTGAGTCTTGTATTGGAAAGTCAAATATTCTATTCAGCTCTGGTCTTTTCATCAACAATGCTTGAAAGTCCTCTATTTCCCTAAACAACCATTTTTTCCCCTAAAGGATTATACTTGGTTTTGCTTTTACAACTTACAACTTTTGGTTGTAATCCTATCTCCTTTGCCCTCCGGAATATTATATTCCATGCCCTAAGGTCCCTTAATGTAGAAGCAGCTAAATCTTGTGTTATCCTGATTGTGTTTCCACAATACTTGAATTGTTTCTTTCTGGATGCTATATATTTTCTCCTTGACCTGGGAATTCTGGAATTTGCCTACAGTATTCTTAGGAGTTTTCCTTTGGGGATCTCTTTCAGAAGGAGATTGGTGGATTCTTTCCATTTCTATTTTGTCCTCTGATTCTAAAATATTAGGGCAGTTTTCCTGGATAATTTCTTGAAAGATGATATCTAGGCTCTTTTTTTGATCATGGCTTTCAGATAGTCCAATAATTTTTAAGTTCTCTCTCCTGGATCTATTTTCCAGGTCAGTTGTTTTTCCAATGAGATATTTCACATTGTTTTCTAATTTTTCATTCTTTTAGATTTGTTTTACAGTGTCTTGATTTCTCATAAAGTCACTAGTTTCCAATTGCTCTATTCTAATTTTTAAGGAAGTATTTTCTTCAGTAAACTTTTGAACTTCCTTTTCCATTTGGCCAATTTTGCTTTTTAGGGCATTCTTGTCCTCATTGGCTTTTTGGACCTCTTTTGCTATTTGGGTTACGCTATTTTTTAAGGTATTATTTTCTTCAGTATTTTTTGGGTCTCCTTTAGCAAGCTGTTGACTTGTTTTTCATGATTTTCTTGCATCACTCTCATTTTTCTTCCCATTGTTTCCTCTACTTCTCTTACTTGCTTCTCAAAATCCCTTTTGAGCCCTTCCAAGGCCTTGGACTGATTCATATTTTTCTTGGAGGCTTTGGATGTAGGAGCTTTGACTGTGTTGTCTTCTTCTGGTTGTATGTTTTGATCTTCTTTGTCCCCAAAGTAAGATAATATAGTCTGCCTTTTTGCACTGCTTACTCATGATCCCATCCAATTACTTGAGTTTTAAACTCTTTCTTAAGGTAAGAGTCTGCTTCCAATGTGGAGAATGTTCTGTCCCAAGCTTCAGGGAGTTTGTACAGCTGTTTTCAGAGGTACTTCTAGGGACCTATAAATTTTCAGTTCTTCCAAGGTGCTATGATAAGGGGCGAGGTGTTTCCTCTCCATCGCCACAACAAGCTCCACCACAACAAGTTCCTCCTCACTCCAGGACCACCCCTCAGAACTGTGACCCAGATCCAAACATGGGTAAAGCAAGAGATTCCTGCCTCAGCACCGGCAAAGTGATCCCTGCAATCCCCCTGTGATCAGTCACTTGATTCTCCCTCAGTCTGTGGACCAGAAGCTCAGGAAGCAGCTGCAGCCCCAGGGATGTGCTCAGGACTTTCAGCTGAGACCTAGAGTCTCTCTCACCACAGAAACAGACTTTTCCCACTGACCTTCTAAGTTGTGTTTGGCATTCATGGGTTGAGAAGTCTGGAAACCACCACAGCTGCCTGCAATTCAGTCCTCTGAGGCCTGCTCCAGGTTTGGTGCGGCCTGCGTGCCCACACTGAACTGCTCTCCTCTCCCCGCCCAGCATGATATACCTTCCTGATCAACCATCCAGGTTGTCTTGGGCTGGAAATTTGTTTCACTCTGTCTTTTTGTGGGTTTTGCTGCTTTAGAATTTGTTTAGAGCCATTTTTTACAGGTATTTGGAGGAGTTTAGGGGAGAGCTCAAGCAAGTCACTGCTTTCACTCTGCCATCTTGGCTACACCCCCCCTTCTGTAGACATTTCTATAGAAAATAAATGCAGCATTACTGTCATTCTGTTAAGCAGCTAAGTCATACAGTGGATAGAGCTTAGGACCTGGAGTCAGTAAGACTTGAGTTCAAATCGTGCCTGAGATACTAAATGGTTGTGTGATCCAAAGCAAGTCCCTTAAGCCTCTGTCTGTTTCAATTTCCTTACCTGTAAAATGGGGTGATAGTACCTCCCAGTACCACAGCAACCTCCAGGGTTGTTGTGAGGATCAAATGGAAATAATATTCTTAAAGCACTTTGCAAACCTTAAAGCATTATATAAATGCTAGCTATTTTCTATTCTATTATTTGTTATTGTCCTCTTTGACTATTCATCTACTAAGAGTATCTGGAATTCAGCACAGGGTGTGAATAGAAATCTAGAAGAGAGACTCAACTCCTGCAAGAGGAGGCCAAGAAAAATAGTCACAGACAATGAAGGATGGTAGGAAAATGTCACCAGGCTTTTGGCCAGGGTTTATACCACTGATGCCATTATGCCAAGGTGATTTGTCTAACACTCAGCAGTGAAATACATCAAGTGTCAAAAAGGAAACAAGGTAAGCCAGTGAGAAGAGGAGGGCTCAGAGATAATTTTGATTGGATACATGCACAAATTCACCCACACCTTCACAAGAAATGGGCACTACCTTGTAGAGACAGGTGGAGCTAAGGGATAACACACTGTTGACTCTTTGGAAACTGTGAAGAGCATGACATCTACTTGGCACTTTCATTCCACCACAGCATATGTAATGGGGCAGCATTGGATTTCCCAGTGAACAGCTATCAATTCCACTTGGTGGTTGAACCAATATATCTTGTTCTAGGGAACAGTGAAACATAATGAAAAGAATGGTAAATGAAATACGTTCAGCATATTTAACATGTCTGCCCTTGAACCTATGATTTGGTATTTTGAAAAGCATGGCTAGACCAGATGAGACAAGTCTTGAATCTTTTTGTACATATTAAAACATATACATATTAAACTAAACTAACCTAATATGATCTAAACTAACCTAACCAAATCTAAATGAAAGTAAACTAAAATATTCCAGATTAAAGGGGAGGGGAAAAAGCAACTTATATTTCTAAATGAAAAGTGTGTTGTCAGATTCAATTTACTCAGATTCATGGGGGGAAAATTGAACACCCAGGGACTTATGAAGAATTATGATAATTAGAAATGTTAAATATCTGACACAGTTAATGGATTATACTCATTAATGAATGTACAGATACTATGACAAATATGATTAGTTTTATTTCTCAAGCTTAGGTGGCAGTATTATTGAATACAAGTTGTCAATATAGTCCAGATTAGCAATATACCAAAACTTCACTATGTTAATTAACCAGAAGAAAAGCCTATCTATATTGTTAAAAATGTTTATTAGAAAGCATATTGAAAAAAAAATTCGCTATTACCACTTTTTAAATTTGTGTTTCCCTTGTTAAGTCCAAATAAAATTGTAACTAGAGTAAAAAAAAAATGTTGATTGTTATCATGTTCTAGAAACTATTAGCATATCAAACAGTAGCCTACTTCTACAGTGGACCTCTAATTATATTAGAATGACTTGAAACAGGTATTTCTAAAATACTTAACAAACAACTTATTCCTTCCAATTGGTAAATATTGTCCTGAAATTTTTCTTATGACTCAACATGCTTAATAATTGACTTTATGTTGTGTCAATGCCTATGTCATCCAAACACAAACTATAAAGAATACTACCTAGCCAAAACAAAGCAAAACTTCTAGTATAGATCTAATGGTGAACTGTATGTCTTCCATTAATGAACCATTCTACTTGAGTTCTAAAAGAGTCATCACCAGATGGTTGCCAACAATTGAGAAAAAAAATTGTTTTTTTTTCCCACCATATCAACTAATGAATATCACAAACTCAGGCATAGAGGGGCTGTGATTTGTACTGGTGGAGGAATCAACCACATAAATTAAATGACTGATCCTTCATATAGCAAAGTCTTTGCTTTTAAATTTCCCTTCTTCTACAATTAATGAGGCAGCTTGTCCCATTATTTATCCCCTTCCCCCCTTTTTAAAAATCACAAATTGAGATACAATGTGGAAAGAACATCAAACTAAGAGTCTTGATTCTAGACCTTGCTGTGTCCCTAAGTACATATTGTTTGCAGAAATTACATACTTTTATTATTATATTTTAAATAATTTAGGATTTTGTAAAACAATAAGACGAGATACTAGAAGAGCACAACTTTCCTGGAGACATCTGTATGAGAGTATAGAGAAGTAAATGGAGTTGATAAGCCTAGTCACTAATTGAATGGTTGCTAATTGGACCCAGCTTCATTGAACTTGGCAAATGGATTGAAAACTACTACACTGAGAAATTCAATTTTATGGGAAGCCACCTTCCTTTGAGATTGAGGGGTACGGGGAAGGATGACTTGGCCCTCAGTGGTGAAATAATTAGAGATAAGCCTCTAGGGCTTCTGAAAGTAGAGTCATTTAGGATCACATCAACAGGGTCATGGATAGACCTAGAATTTAGCTATGATGAAACAGAAGTGGACTTTCATCCAAGAAAAGGATCAACCTTCACCATTCTTAATGAATGCAATTAACTATTGGTACATGCACAGATATTGGGCAAAGGAAGCTAGAAAGAGACTGAGAGAAGAGGAGAAGAAGAAGAGAGTTTATTTTGCCTTAGTCAACCAAACCTTGTTTTATCCTTTGGATTTATTTTAGTTTTTGTTTTGACTCATTAGCAGATCTCTTTAACCTTCATGAAGTCTCAATTGGAGGGAAGGGCTATTGTTTCCCATCTGGGCCACAAGAATCAGAAACATAATTCTAGTTCCATCAGTGGCAAGGTAGGGCTAGATAGCTATTGGTGAGACCGAGTCCTGTGTTTGATCTTGTAAGTATCAGTGATATTATTTTTAGAGATGAGGAAAGGAAGATTCAGAGAAGTTAAACAACTTTGGTGGGGTCACATAGCTCCTAATAATCAGAACCAGGATTTTAGCCCGGATCACTTGGCTCCAACCTTAGCTTTTTTTTTTTTTCTTTCTTAGTTTTCTTTTCTTTTCTTTCTTTTTTTGCCTTATTCCATGTTTCTTTTCAGAGAAGAAGGACAATATTTAAGAAGTATTTTGAGATTTCAAATGTGGAAGCTATTTTCTGTCTAGCAGGAGAATTGTTTCATATTTGTTAGTTTATTTCTCTGAGCCTAGGTTTGTAGTTCATGCCTTCTCTGTCTTCCATTTTTTTGTGCTATACTTAAGTGCATACTATTTTATCCGCCAAGTAGAAGGTAAGCTCCTTCAAGTCATTGATTTGTCTTTTTGTGTTCCCAGGGCCTAGCAGGGTGCCTTACACAAATTAGGAACTTAGCAAATATTTGTTGAATTTAATTGAAAAGTAACTAGTTGTTCTCCAAGATTCCTTCCATTTCTAAAATGCTGTGAAACTGTCAATTAGTAAAATTCTAATTAATTCAATGTTATGGTTTTAGATTTGTGGAGTAATCCATTTAAAGCTACAGGACACCATGCTAAGCTAAATAATGGAGTCAGTTCCTAGTCCAGTGGAAAAGTGAAGTAAAAATCATGCCCAATTCAGATAAGTCCTTGGCTGTCACTTAAAAGCGAAAAAAAAGTGGAAGATGAATTGTTTATTCATAAAGAAAGAGGATGCCAATACTTCATTAGGTTGTAGGAGCTGCTTTGATGTCTAGATCAGTCAGCACAAAAAGAAGACCAGGAAGGAGATTGAGAAAATGGACCAAGTAATAAGGGGGCAGACACCTATAGGACTTAAAGAATTGCCAGATTTTTCAGTCATGATGAAACCAGGGAGTGGGACAAAGGTGAAGTCATAGAATTCAATATCTGAGAAGTCCAAGGTAGAGGCCAGAGAATACACAGAGCAATGCCAGGCACTGGATTACTAGGGTTAAAGTAGCAAAAGTTTCAAAATCCAATGGTCACTATACTAAGTAAAGATCTTTGGGAGCAGTTGCTGGCTTTGGCTTAAGGGCTTTGAAGTTTTGTTTTCTTTGTTTTTTGTTTTTTGTTTTTTTATACTGAGCCCTCACTACCTAGCTATGAAACTAATTTTAGGGTCCTTCCTTGTATTTAACTTGCAACTTTTACCTCAAAGGCATACTATGATATCCTTGTTCTTGGGACCAAATAGGAACACACACAGAGTTCCAGAAAATCTTTGGGTTCATCTGGGTCAACGAAAAGGATCAGATCAAGATTGGAGGCTAAAGCATAGGTGTCTTTGTCAGAACTATGTCTTCTGAGTTTAAGCAGGGGTCCTGGTTAAGGTGACTATGACAATCATTTTACTTTCTGAAAAAGAAAAGAGGTAAGCCTTAGAATCTGTTCTCAAAATATCTGTCTTCAACATGCACAAGGAAACAAGCAATGGAATGCTTAGTCATAATATACATTGGATGGGCATTATATGTAGTATCTGAGCTATATATATAATATTGGTTGTAAGAAGTTAAAAAAAAAAAAAGCTGTGTGAACAGAAACCAAGACACTGTATTTCCTGCTCGTGTGTTGTCTCAGCTGTTTAGAGCTTACAGCATCAGCTGAAGAATGTCCATTTATCACGTAATGCTAATCAGTTATCATTCTACTCTACATTTTGTGCAAAACATAGCTGGGAAGCCTGTTCTGGTTTTGATGGATAGCCAAGCAAGACAGCACATAACCAAAAAAGGCATAAATACTCACAGATGTCTGGTCATTGCGATGTATTAAAATCAAAGGAAATTAGAGCTGGATAAGACCTACGTGAGAGAAGAACCCATCAGAAGAAATGAGCATATTTGCTTTTTTTTGCCTTTCTCCCATAAGCCAGTCATCTTTTATGGTGGTAAATATTAATATTTGAATACTTCATTCCATTTGTTTGCTTAACCCAATAGCCATGTGTGTGTTTTAAAGATTTTTTTCCTTTTTTTTTAGAGAAGACAGAAAACAGAATTTTTTTTAATCACTGAAGTACACACAAATCTGCCCAAATCACACTTGTAAAATGTGGTATAAATTTCTCCATTCTTTAGCTTTGAAAAACAAAAATTTTACATTGCTCATGCATTGAGGAAGGTGTGTGAATTTGCTTGTTTGTGAAGCATGAGTTAGTAATAAACTAAGGTGGCATATGATTAAAGCCAGTTAGAAAAGTGGCTGTGACTTCTCCTTTCTCCCTTTCTGTCTGAACATGAAGGTCATATAATTTTGTTCTTTACTAGATGATAGCAGAAAAACATAAATGTTTGTGAACATACATGTGAAGGAATGTGTTGTTCTTTCATGGTTGTATATCTGTATACCATCTTATATACCGATCTCTTTTGAGCTACCTTATTTCATTTTATGAGCTAGTTTTCTATAGATTTATGTAGCCTGTGAAAACTATATTTTATTAAAAACTGTGTGCTATGGTCCTTGACCTTAAATCAGGTTCAATAGCAACATGTCATTAGTTTTATTTTTGCTCCTTTAATTTTGCTAACTCAAGAATTATAAAATAAGTTGTTGAACTGGTCATATTTCCCCCTTCCCAAGGAAAACCTCCTCATATTGTGATATTTGAAAAATGACAAATATGTAAGTTTGGTATGAAAAATTTCTGTTTCAGGATTCTTTTTTTTCACCAAATGTGCAACAAATCATTTATTTTTTTATTTTTAGAAGAGAATATTACCTGTTGAGTACTACACTCTGGGTAAGAGCTTCTCCCAGAAATTAACCCACAACTGAGGTTGTTGCTTTTCAACACAAGCAGCAGCACATAAATTATACCCTTGAGCTGAAGCTCAGAGAAAGAGAGTTTTCTGTTGACATTCCAGCTCAATAATAACAAAGAGAAAATATTCCTTTGGACAGGGTACTATTCAGTGACCAAATGTCAGAGTTGTCAGAACTTGAAATCAAAATGATGACAGGATGTCCAAGGAAGAAGGTTAAGGTTCAGAAAAAAGCTTTGCAGATTTGAATTCAAAACTGTAGAACTTAAAGTAATGTTGTTACTATAGCAGGCTCTTAATAGATCAGGAAAAAAAAAAGGTCATGGCAACATAAGCTAGGAACCAATCTCCACTTCTGAAGCCATCATTTTTAGCATGGGTTGTATAACATCCTGTGTTTTCGTGTGGGCTCAGAATTCATGACAGTGATTTAGTTTAACTTATAAATGGCTACCATTTTCTTTTAAAACTTCTTGGTAAAGGACATAAAGGATTTTTTTTTAATTTTTATTAATCCATAAAAAGGGTCAGTTTCCTTTCACTCCTAGAGCCTCCTCTTCTACTTATACAAGGATTATTTTTATCCTTCAATATAACTGCATGATCCTTGCTAGTTGTTATAAGCGGATTTAGAGGAACAGAGAAATGAACTGCTGGTAAGATGAGTTCTCCAAAATAATCAGAAAAGAATGAGGAAATGGTTTGACATAGATGGAGATGGTAATTGGCATGAAATGAAGAGCACAACAACAGAAGGAAGACTTTTTTTTCCCCCAAAAGGTAGACTGAGTGACAAAATAACACAAATAAGAACAACAATAACAAAGCAAAAGCAAAAACATCTTTTTCTTTTCTGTTCCCTTGATTGTGTAACTAATTCAGTATAGACTGCAATAGAGAGTAGGCCTCTGACATCATTTAGAAACTTTGTCACCAACCCTGAACATATATGACAGAATTAATATTTAAATTTTCCAGTAGAAATGAAAATCCCATCTTGTAACACATGTAAATATAGCATTACTCCTTATTATTATTAAGTTCCAAAATTAATTAATTAACTCTTCTATTTATTTAGTCAATGCAGTATAGAAAATGGAAAGCCAGCCTCAGAAGCAGGAAGTCATGGATGAAAATCATGCCTCTGATCCATAATGGCTAGGTGACACTAGGCAAATCATTTAATTTCTCAGTGATCAAGCCAACTCTCCTTGGTGGTAGTTTCATCCTTTTCATTCTTCATACTGGCAATCTGGTTTTCTTCTTTCTTTTTTTTAATTAGATTAACCAAAGGTTTATCTATTTTATTGGTTTGTTCATAAAACCAGCTCTTAGTTTTATTTATTAGTTTAATAGTTTTCTTAATTTCGATTTTATTAATTTTTCCTTTGGTTTTCAATATTTCTAATTTGGTATTTAATTGAGGATTTTTAATTTGTTCTTTTTCTAGTTTTTTTAGTTGTATGCCCAATTCATTGATCTCCTCTTTTTCTGTCTTATTTATGTAAGCATTTAGAGATATAAAACTTCCCCTAAGAACTCCTTTTGCTGCATCCCATAAGTTTTGGTATGTTGTCTCATTATTGTCATCCTCTTGAATGAAATTATTGATTGTTTCTATGATTTGTTCTTTGACCCAATCATTTTTTAGGATTAGATTATTTAGTTTCCAATTATTTTTAGTCTATCTTTCCATGGCCCTTTATTACATATAATTTTTATTGCATCATGATCTGAAAAGGATGCATTTAATATTTCTGCCTTTCTGTATTGGATTGTGAGGTTTTTATGCCTTAGTACATGGTCAATTTTTGTGTGTGTGCCATGTACTGCTGAGAAAAAGGTATATTCCTTTCTATCCCCATTCAGTATTCTCCACAGGTCTATCATACCTAACTTTTGTAATGTTCTATTCACCTCCTTAACTTCTTTCTTGTTTATTTTGTGGTTGGATTTATCTAGTTCAGAGAGGGGGAGGTTGAGGTCCCCTGCTAGTATAGTTTTGCTGTCTATTTCTTCCTGTAAGTCCCTGAACTTCTCCTCTAAGACTCTGGATGCTATACCATTTGGTGCATATATGTTTAGTAATGATATTACTTCATTGTCTATGGTGCCTTTTAGCAGGATGTAGTTTCCTTCCGTATCTCTTTTGATAAGATCTATTTTTGCTTTTGCTTTATCTGAGATCAGGATTGCTACCCCTGCTTTTTTTTTTTACTTCAGCTGAAGCATAATATATTTTGCTCCAGCCTTTTACCTTTACCTTGTATGTGTCACTCTTTTTCAAATGTGTTTCCTGTAAACAACATATTGTAGGATTATGGTTTTTAATCCAATCTGCTAAATACTTCCTTTTTATGAGAGAGTTTATCCCATTCACATTTACAGTTATGATTATTATCTGTGTCTTTTTCTCCATCCTTTTCCCCCCCATTTATTCTTTTCTTTCTCCTTTCTCCTTTCTCTCCCTCACTAGTATTTTGCTTTTGACCACCGCCTCCTTCAGTCCCACCTCCCTTCCATTATCCCTTTCTTTTTTCTTCCCCTTTACCCTTACTGCTTCTTCCCTCCCTTCTAACCCCCCCTCCCTTTTCTTTCCCCTTTCCCCTCCTACTACTTATAGTGCAAGTTAGATTTCTATACCTAACTGATTGTTATTCCCTTCTTGAGCCAAATCTGATGAGAGTAAGGTTCAAACAATGCTCATCCCCCTCCCTTCCTTACCTCTGCTCTAATAGGTTTTTGTGTCTTTTCCTGTAACGTAATTTACCTTTGTCTGCCTCCTCCTTTCTCAGTACATTTTCTTAGTTCAGACTAATCCACTTACTTGGATCCATTTAACCCATTTGATAATTTTTTTTTACCATTACATCAAAGTCAACTTACATACACCCCCTTTATGTATACTCCTTTAACATGGTATAATAACAATACAGTTCTCAAGAGTTGCAATTGTCATCTTCCCTTGTAGGGATGTATACATTTTGCCCTTATTAACAACATATTGTATCTTTCTGTCCCATTTACCTTTTTATGTCTCTCTTGAATCTTGTACTTGAAGATCAATTTTTTTGTTGAGCTCTGGTCTTTTTATCAGGAAGGTTTAGAAGTCCCTTATTTTGTTGAATATCCATCTCCTTCCCTGAGAAATCACACTCATTTTCACTGGATAGTTAATCCTTGGCTGCATTCCAAGCTCCTTTGCCTTACGGAATATCATGTTCCATGCCCTATGGTCTTTTAATGTAGAGGCTGCAAGATCCTGTGTAATCCTGACTGTGGTTCCATGATACTTAAATTGTTTCTTTCTGGCTGCTTGCAGTAATTTCTCTTTAATCTGGTAATTTTGGAATTTAACTATTATATTCCTTGGAGTTTTAAATTTGGGATCTCTTTCAGGTGGGGAACGGTAGATTCTTTCTATAGTTATTTTACCTTCAGGTTCTAGGACTTCAGGGCAGTTTTCCTTTATGATTTCCTGAAGGATATTGCCCAGGCTCTTTTTTTCATCATGACTTTCAGGTAGGCCTATAATTTTTAAATTGTCTCTTCTGGATCGATTTTCCAGGTCAGCTGTTTTACCCATGAGGTATTTTATGTTTTCATCTATTTTTTTCATTTTTTTGTTTCTGTTTGACTGATTCTTGCTCTCTCATAGAGTCATTAGTTTCCATTTGTTCAATTCTAATTTTTAACATAATTTTTTTTCTGTTAGATTTTGTACTTTCTTCTCCAATTGGTCAATTGCATTTTTAAGGGATTTATTTTCTTCATTGTACTTTTTTTCCAATTGGCCAATTGTGTGTTTTAGGGACTTGTTTTCTTCAGTGTACTTTTTTTCCAATTGGCCAATTGTAATTTTAAAGGACTCCTCTACCTCTTTCATTTGACTTTTAAAATCCTTCTTGAGTTCTTCTAAGAAGGCTTTTTGGGCTTCAGGCCAGTTCATATTCCCTTTTGATGTTGCAGATGTGAGTTTGATGACAGTGTTGTCCTCTTCAGAATTTCTGTCTTGATCTTCACTCTTCTCATAATATAAATCTATCTTATGTTGCTTTTTACTCATGGTGTTTCTTTATTCCCTGGCCTTTAAAGAGATTAAGCTCTCCTGCTGGGGAGCAGAGGGCATTGACCCAAGCTACTTGTGTTGGGAGCCTAGGTCTTGGTCACTGGCTTTGTGTGCTGGGGCCTCTTATGTTGGCAATTGGAGGCTGTAGGGTTCTGGCAGCTATTCTGGTGTTGGGCTGGAGTCAGCAAGGCTGGGACTTTCAGGTAAATCTAGGTTGCCTGCTTTTCCTTTCATTTAGCTTTGTTTAGCTCCTTTTAGATAAATGCTGCCAGGCCCCTTGCAGTGCTGCCTCCATTATTTCTGTTGAGGCACTGGGAGACTTCTTTGCTGTAGAATGCCGAGGCACCTGGTGGTTTTCTGAGCTGGTTTCCACCAGTTACCCCACCCTCACTGAGGCACTTGGAGGTACAGCTGTTGGTGTTTGCCTGCTCGACCACCTGGGCTTCAGGATCTCCTCCTGATTGGTAGTTGGAGGCTGTAGGGTTCTGACAGCTTACCTGGTGTTGGGCTGGAATCAACAAGGCTGGAACTTTTTGGCACCTCTAGATTGCTTCCTTCAGCTCCTTTCAGAAGAATGCTGTCAGGTGCTTATCTGCCTGGGTCCCTTTATAGTGCTGCTTCCCTTATTTTTGTTGAGGCACTGGGAGACCCGTTTGCTGTAGAATGCCAAGGCACCAGAATCTCCTCCTGGTATGCTAAAGTGGGTCTCTCCACTAGTTGGCTGGGTGACTCCTATTTTGTACTGTTCCCCTTCCCCCAGGGTAAGAGGGGCCTTTCCCATTAATCCCTCTAGCTACCTGGGCTACTGCACTGCTGCACCCTGTCTTTCTTCTGGTTCAGCTGTTCCAGGGTTTTTTCTGGGGTGGTATTTTCTGGGTTTTCAGAGGTTGATAGGGGAGGGTGAGAGCAACTACCTTTTTACTCCACCATCTTGGCTCCCAGAGCGGAAGTCTTGAGCCAACTCTCAAAGCCTATAAATTACAGAGACAATGCTGACATTCACTGGTAGAAAGAATTTCCTCACCTGGGAGTTCCCTATGTATCAGTGAAATCATAAGTCCAATCCCTGTACCTATTTAGTCAGCACATATTTATTAAAAGCCTACTATGCTATTCATTATAGAACATGACTTACATGGGGTTAGGATCTTAAGGCAGATTCTCCTATTGGCCATATAATTGACCCTTCTGTGGTCATAAATCTAAAGTCTGATCCCTGTCATGGCTATTCAAACAACATGCTATTGGTCAAAAGAGAGACTGGACAGAAGTATACAAATGGATTATTATAAATATATCACTACTAGGAAAATAATTCCAAGGTGGCAATGGTCAGCAACACTATTTTCATATTCAAAGAATAGCACTTGTTTTGTTTATTTGTCATAAGATTTAGGGGTAATAGATAGGCTCAGACCTTCATGATGCTTTTCTCCCTTTTTTTTCTAAACATCTACAAATATAGTACATTATCTTAAATAGTCACTCTTCTTTATACAATCACCCTATATATAATTATCATTTCTAAACCTGACTACATTTTATCTTAGTCTCTTATATTATTTTTCCTCCTCCCAAAACTTTTCCATTTTTTTTTACTAACTGCTTCAATCTAACAATCTCTGAGACTTTATTCTCAATCTCAGGGAAAAGAGGCCTCCTGGCTCCAGAATATCGAAGTAACTTAGGGCCAAGAGAGCTGAGCTGACAATAAGTGTCCATATATCTGGCTGCCATTCTTACCTCTATGTGAACCAGAGGAGGAGGAGGGAAAGAAAGCTAAAGAAAATAGACAGTAGCTATATTCTTCTTACCAGATTTAGCTTCAAAGGTAGGAATGGTGCCTAGTAGAAGTGAAGTACCAATAGAATTCCTCATCAGAGCAGACAGCTTGCATAGAAAAGGAGCAGTCTGATATGACGCAGAGCAAAACCTATGATTTGCTGTTTACTTGAGAGAAGAATAGGGTGGCTATCCCCAGAGCCACAGTGGAGTTGGCATACCATATGCTTCTCATAAATTTTCAATTCTCTTAGAATCAGGAGCCAGTAGTAGATAAGGAAGCTGCTAGAGTTAGAAGAGAAAAAGAAAAAAAAAATAACAACACCTGTCACCCTGGTTAGGCATGGTTCCTAGACTCCTACTATTCAGCAGCATGGTAAAAAGGAGATGAAGAAGTTGGAAAGCCTCAGGAAGTACAAGCATGCTCCCGTTATTGCTACTCATTGCTTTTTGGCTCTCCCCCCAACCCCGATGTCAAGTGAGCAGCAAGTGGCAAATTGCCAAAGATCAAGAGACAATAGCAGTATTGACATGAGCACTGCCCATAACAAAGAACCATCCCTGTATGTCTTAATGCAAAGTTTACAGTCAAGGCAGAACTCATCAGAAGGTGATATAAGAGCCATTATGCATGACACCTCATGCCTCACTATTTTAGTCTGCTTTCAGATAGATGTCTAGCACATAGCTCTCTGAGTTGAATTTGAAAGGTGGTAGAAAAATCTGTCACTGAGGAAAGTTATAGTCATGATCATTTCTACTATAGACCTACTGCAGTTGTTGTTCAGTCATTTTTTTCAGTCATGCCTGACTCTTCCTGACCCCATTTGGGGGTTTCTTGGCAAAGAAATTGGAGCGGTTTGCCATTTCCTTCTCCAGCTCATTTTACAGATTAGGAAACTGAGGCAAAAAGGGCTAAGTGACTTGTCAAGCGTCACACAGCTAGCAAGTGTCTGAGACCAGATTTGAACTCAGAAAGATGAGTCTTCCTGACTCCAGTTGTTCTATACCCAGTGCCACCTAGCTGCCCTAACAGACTTACTACATCCACAAATAAGCAGGTTTTGCCTCTGAAATCAGTATCAATAGAATTAAGAGACATGTTTATTAGCAATATTAATAAAAAACATATACTGTTTAAAAATAACTGCGGTAGAGTATAAAACTTTGGGGTCACTAATACTTTTAGGAGATCCTGTTCAGGTTAAAGAGAAAAAAGATTAGTGCTCATTAGGAATAGTATAACATGGAAGAATAAAATAATATGATCTTATAAAATAATTTGATGTTCATGCAAATGAGCAGAAAACATTTGTTATGCTTTGAAGATTCTGTACAACATGGTTCCTTCCTACCTTTCCAGTCTTCTCACATTTTATACACAAACCTTATAATCAACCACTGTTGGTCTATTTGCTGTTCCTCATACATAATTCCAACTCTCAGTTCCATACCTTTATACTGGCTGTCCCCTAAAGCCTGGATTTCTCTCTCTCATCAGTGCAAGTTTTTGACATCCTTGGCTTCTTTTAATGCTTCGTATCCTATCCTTTGAAGGTTTAGAGAACCCGTGCTCTAGATCTTGTAGTATTACACAGAACATAATGGATGTTATTCAAATTGTCCAACTAATTGTCCTGATTCTCTTTACATGAAGACAGACAGACAGACAGATAGATAGATAAATGTCCTGACAACTTTTCCTGATGACATTTTTGGCATCTGTGGCCTCTTTTCAAGAGGTATTTCCCAGCCCTTCCATTCACTTGAACTAATTCACTCTGTAATGTTACCTTCTTTATGCTTGGTATATATCTTGCGCATGCTTTTTTATTTATATACTGTTGCCCCATTATAAATAAGATCTTTAAGGACAAGAACTGTTTTTTTGTTTTGTTTTGTTTTGTTTTTAGTTTTTACCTTTCTTCCTACCCCCAGCGATTAGGACAGCACCAAGAGCATACTAAGCATTTAATGAATGCTTGTTGATTAGCAGGTTGATTGATTTTTTTTTCTTATTTCTGGAGTGCCATGGATAGCAGTCAAATTTTATCATGGTATTAAAAAGATAGCTTTTTGCAACAAAGAACTACTTGGACTCCTTGAAAGAACTGTATATTCAAATATAACCAAGCACTCTTATTTCCTTCTAGTTAATTTTTGACCAAATCATATCCATCTAAAGAGCTTGTTCAATATACATGTACCAGTGAACCAACTGAATGCAGTTACTGACCAGAAGAGCAATGAATGAATTAATTTAAAAGCAGTTATTAAGAAGTTATTACGCTAATATGCCAGGTGCTAGAGATACAATATAGAAGATTGACCAGCTCTGCCCTCAAGATACCTACATTTTAATAGGGAGAGATAATGTGGTCAGAGAAAGGTGTTTTGTAAAACACCTTTTGTAAAACATAAACTTATGACAAGTGAGTCAATAGGGTAGCCATTTGACATGCTCTTACATATATATGTGTGTGTATGTGTGATAAATATATATATGTATATGTATATATACACACATACATACATATATGCTCATATATATGACATTCTCGTGTGTGTGTGTGTATGAATGCAATATATTGGAGCAATATGTGCTGGAAATAATTCGACTGTAACATATTACCAACAATGACTTGCACACAAGAAATGGTATCAGGAAAAGGTACCAGGATATGTATGATTTAGGAATATCTATAGGGACAGCTAGGTGGTACAGTGGATAGAGTGCTGGAATGGTGTGTCGTGCTTAAATAATGGAATGGGATGCTGGAAAGATGAGTCAAGAAGACTCATCTTCTTGAGTTCAAATCTCATCTAGATGCTTACTAGCTGTGAGACCATGGGCAAATCACTTAACCCTGTTTGCTTCAGTTTCTTCATCTGTCAAATAAGCTGAAGAAGGGAATGGTAAACCACTCCAGTATCTTTGCCAAGAAAACCCCAAACACAGTTAGGAAGAATTGGATATGACTGAAAATGACTGAACAACAACAAATTATCAGAAACATAAGTGTAAAATATGTAAAGAGATCCAGGGTAAGCATTTGGACAACATGAATGCAAGTCTACTGCACATAATAATATAAGACTTAGAGTAAGGGTTCTCAGTCTGGGGTCTATGAACTAGTTTTTGCTATTGGTTGTTTCTTTAATATATTTGGATAAGTATTTCAATGTAATTAGATTCCCTTGTAATGCTATTTTATGCATTTATAAACCTTGTCTTGAGAAGAGGTCCGTAGTTTTCACCACGTTGCCAAAAGTATATGACACAAAAAATTTAAAACCCCTGACCTAGAAGAAGGCCTGCAGTGTATTAGGTAGGTCCTTAAGGAAGGATATATATAGGGAAATACACAAAAGGGGAAGATGTGCATCTACACTATTGGAAGGAACACCACAGTCAGTCAGTCAGTCACCAAGTACTCTTTCTTTTCTTTTAGGATTATTTCTATCTCTCTTCTTCATTTATCTATAGACTCTAAGCAAGGTACTTAATAGAGTAATTATTTTGTGGATAGAAATATTATCTTTGGGGGATTTGGCAGTCAGTAGCAATATGATAAAACTTAATTCACTGATTAAAAAAAAAACTTCAAAAGACTAAAGACCTCTGATCAATGTAATTACTCACCAAGACTTCAGAGTACTAATTATAATATACATTACTCAGCACCTGATAGAAAGATGATGGACTGAAGATGCAGAATTTTATATATATTGAGAAATGACAAATGTAGGAATTTATTTTGCTTAATTATGTGTATTTGTTATATGGTATTGTTTTGTTTTCTTTTCTTTTTTTGAAGGAGTGTTTTTTCAATAGATGTGGAAGGACAGAGGGAGAGAAAAGAAATGTTTCCTAATTGAAAATAGCTTTAAATTTACAAAAAGAGTTGATAAAAGATGCAAAAGTTATCACAATTACTGTCACATTTTCTTGAGGATCTTTTAAAAATTCAGTCTCTCCAGCACAAACATACAACTACCATTTGAATGGAAAGAAATGAATAACAATAACAATGGGAAGAGGGAAGCTAAAGCAAGTGAGAATATTAACTTACTCATCATGGAAGGAGCTAGGTATAGAAGTCCATTCTGATTTCTGGATTAGAAAATTTTTAATTTGCTTTTCTTCAAAGAGGAATATCCCTTAGTAAATTAAAATATAAATGAATTTTTAAAGTTTAAGATAAATCTCTGTTTAATGTTCTCTACTTTGTTCTTCATCAGTATGGTCTTGAGGTTTAACTAGAGTTCCTCAATATATGTATAGATTGTCCAGCCTATATATTTAGAGATCATTTGACTCTCTTCAAGGATAATGTGTGAAATATACCTTTAAAAATCAATATGAATATGCTTTGCATGACTTCATATGTATAATGAGTATTATATTTCTTACCTTTTCAATATGTGGGGGAGGAGGAGAAGGGAGGGAGAGAATTTGGAACAGAATAATTAAAATTAAAAGAAAACAAGGTTCAAAATGGACATGCATAATCCTTATTATTTTTT
The DNA here is from genome assembly GCF_900497805.2 of Vombatus ursinus. Classification (NCBI taxonomy): domain Eukaryota; kingdom Metazoa; phylum Chordata; class Mammalia; order Diprotodontia; family Vombatidae; genus Vombatus; species Vombatus ursinus. Next base: position 65,970,871 of record NW_020954596.1, read on the forward strand.
TAAAACCACATAGTTTAGTACACTAGTGTTTCTAAGTCATGTGTCTAAAGTAGTTGCCCTCATTTCATTTATTCCTTCTATTGCTATTACCTATTCTACCATTCCTAGAATAATCCCCTAATTGTGCTAATGCACAAAAGTGAGAGGGTTTGATGAACTCTGGAAACAATGCTTCCAGAACTTGTCAATTTCTCCAAAGCATGTATTTCAGTTTAATATCATCATATTTATTATTTCATCAATTCAAAGTTCTTATTCAGATTTTCCCATATCCCCAAAGCTTCATTCCCAGAGTAGAAGCAGGAATTTGGAATAGCCACTACATCCTTGAGTGTTCATTTCTGTCCTGATTAGCCATCTTGAAGCAAATTTATTTATTGATTAAAGTTGATTTCACTCTTAGATGAACCTTAGTTTTTTCACCTATTGACCCAAACTAGTGTCTGAACCTCATGCTTTCAAGAAATCGAGGCAGAGTCCAACTATCAGCGCACCCTCACATAGACTGTTGGTTTCCCTGAGGTGAAGGAAAAGGGCCAATGTGAATAATCTCTAGGGAGCACCAGCACACACAAAAAAAAACCTCTACATTACTCACTCTTAGAAACAGCATAACCCTGGGCTAAAAAATCTAGATCATTGTGATTTCCCTTTTGGAGTCTATCTTCCCTACATTACTCTCTGTATTGGAATCCAGTTAGCTGCCATTCTTTTCCTGTGAAAATTTCACAGCATTTCTTGGACTTCCTACTAAGTTCTTTTCAATAAACCTGTGACACTTTACTCCCAGCAAAGCTGAGATAATTGATCCTAGAATAAAGAAAGGAATGAATGAATGAGGCATAAGCAATCAGCTCCACCCACTTCCCTTTATTCTCATTCTCATAAATTTCATGCTAAATATCTCCTAAAATCTTCCTTAAAGGTTTGTAATATAAAAACTATTTAAGACATACAAAACCTAAAAATGGACACTGCCTTTTATGAGCAAGGTCATGGTACTTAATCTGGACCTGTGAGCTCTGAAAACTGAAATTGCCAACATTGAATAGAAAGCAGTAAACAATATCTGAGGGCAATAAAAATCCGGTTTGTTGTTGCTATTGTTCAGTCATGTCCAATTCTCTGTGACCCCATTTGGGGTTTTCTTGGCTCCAACTTGTTTTACAGATGAAGAACTACAGCAAACAGGGCTAAGTGACTTAACCAGTGTCACACAGGTAGTAAGTACTTGAGGCTGGATTTTTTTTATTATTTTCACATTAGTCACATTGTAAGGAAGAATTAGAACCAATAGGAGGAACCATCAGAAAGAGGAAACAAAACAAAACAGAAGGAAAAAATAGCAAATAGTATACTTTACTCTGCATTCAAATTCCATAGTTCTTTCTTTGGATGTGGATAGCATTTTGCATCATGAGATCTTTGGAGATGTCTTAAATCTTTGCATTGCTGAGAAGGACCAAGTCTATCAACGTTAGTCATCGCCCAATGTGGCTGTTACTGTGTATGATGTTCTCCTGGTTCTGTTCACTTCGCTCAGCATCAGTCCATACACGTCTTTCCAGGTTTTTCTGAAGTCTGCCTGCTTATCATTTCTTATAGCACAATAGTATTCCATTACATTCATATACCACAACTTGTTCAGCCATTCCCCAATTGATGAGCATTCCCTCAATTTCCAATTCTTTGCCACCACAAAAAGAGCTGCTATTAATATTTTTGTACATGTGGGTCCTTTTTCCCATTTGTATGATCTCTTTGGAATACAGCCATAGAAGTGCTATTGCTGGGTCAAAGGGTATGCACATTTTGATGGCCCTTTGGGCATAGTTACAAATTGCTTTCCAAAATGGTTGGATCATTTCATGTTGAGGCTGGATTTGAAGTGAGGACCTGAATCTTCCTGATTCCAGGCCCAGTGCTCTATCCACTGTGGCCCCTACTGCCCCCAAAATCCAATTTTTCTTCATCAACTCCTAATCCCCTACACATATACTACTACATTTATATGAATGACTTTCTAATATTAAATACTAAAGGAATACTAAAGGAATAAATTTCTCAAGCACTCAGCTACTCAGAGAAAGCAAATATAATGATGACATAAAATGACGAATAAACATCAGGCAATGGAATTACAGTGTGAAATCGCGCAATGAGTATGATTAAAAAACAAAAACAAAAAACAGAACCTTAGACAATGGCAGGTGTAAACAATTTTTAAAATATGTTTGTTTTTCCTGTTGCAAAATGGTTAGTGCTTTGACCTATAGCCTAGAGATAAAACTTCACAGACTGTTTAGCAAGAATAGTTGTTATCTATCTTTAAGGATTTTTTTTTCTTCCCATATTCACCTACACAGGGCATTGTCCAATAGATGTGCCTCTAGAAAGCATTATGTTTGGAATCATAGGCAGAGGACAGTAGGAGTTCTTGGGTAGCTTGACTTATTTAGGCCACTCCTGATGTTTTAGTCTATTACCCATTTTGCTCTAATTTGGGATTTCTGACCATTGGAATAAGACCTCTTTTTGGATATACCAAAGTGATGTATAAATCCAATAAGCATTAATTTAGAAGAGACAGTATGTTACAGTCAAAGTAGTATTGGATAGAGAGTCAGAGGACGGGGTTCAAAGTCTACCAATAATACTTATTTCCTATATGACACTGGGTAAATCATTTAGTTTCCCTGGGTCTCAGTTTTCTCACATAAAACATGAAAGATTTTGAGTTGGGAGCCTTTGAGACACTTTCTAATTCTATGAGCTTGCCATCTATATGTTTTCTTTCACTGAATAGTCAAGAAATGATATGTTCAAAAATTTTTATTTTCACATCCAGCATAATATTGTTCTAAGAGAAATGTAGTTCTGCTGAAACCTAGTGTAATGTTTTGTTTTGTTTTTCTGAAAGATCATTCTGTATATACAACCCATTCTAATATATAGTGGGCCAATATAAAATTTTCCACTCACAGTTGAGGTAAGGCTGTATTACTTGGCTCACAGCCTGGCACAAGCTTGTGAGGTGATCTAACAATCATGTTCATTAAACTTTGAGTTTTGCAATAAATCAATGCCTCTATGTACTGCAACATGAGCATGAGTTCAGTGTGATGACCTCAGAGACCCATAATGATCTACTTTTTCAGTGGTTTTCATTCCACTACCAAGATTATGCCACATTATTCTAGATAATAAAATTCCTTTTATGTCAGGTCACATGCAAATACAGAGTTTTTATCTGTGAGATCACAACCCATGTATAGCTTAGAAATTAAGTCCTAAGAAGTTGCCTTAGGCTTGTGATGATTAAATGACTAGTTCAGGGTCAGGTTGCCTATAAATATGAGGGATTTGAACCCGGGCCTTAACTGACTTCAATGCCAATACTATATCTTATGTTAAGCTTCCTTTATTAATCAAGTGATGAAAACAGTTAAAGTAAACTTCTAATGATTAAGTGAAATAGTTTGGTTTCCTGTGGAAGCAGGTCCTGAAACATATGAACTTATCTCTAACAACTGTATCCATGTAAAACCTCGACAAAACAAGTATGCCACTGATTCTACTAAAGATAAAGATAAAAATATGTCACCCAGTGAAAATGTTTGCAATATTCACACGGAGAGGTAACACCACTATAGGACTCAGATTCTGGATTTGTTTTGTTATTTATGCACTGCTTAATAAAAGTTGACATTTATAGCACCTTTCAGCCAAAGATCACCAAGACTCAAACATTTATTCAGCATTAAAACTATATGTGTGTATTTATAGACAATGAATTATTGTTCTCACTTCCATGCCATCCCTTTCACCATTATTGTCTGAAACCAATTGCATATTTTCCTTTCCCCCTTCCACTCTGATTCACTATGTTCAAGAGATCAGCAAGTGACCAAAGCTTATTGTTTTAGATGGCATCTTAAGGAGCAACTGTCATCTTGCTGTACACAATTAAATATTCTATTTGGATTACAACAGATTATTCTGTGATCCCCTTTAGTTCTTCTGTGATAAGGGATTGTATTAACATGCAAAATAATTTGAAATTCTTTTATGCCCAAGTCCAAACCTGGCTCCACCAGTAATATAATGTCCCATGGGGAAAAATGTCACTGTTTCATCAGAAACAGTTTATTCTTAATGTTTAATGAAGATAGTGCAAGACAGGCAATGCAAATACATACTCATTCCTCCTCCCATAGAATATAAACT
>NW_020954596.1:65975107-65983253 GCF_900497805.2 Vombatus ursinus
TTTGTGCTTAGCACAAAAATGCTTGGCACATAGTAAGCAATAAATAAATGCTTATTTATTTCTTACCACTGAAAAAGATATGAAGTAAGAATTAGAAGGAATAGTAAGAAAATCACATTTTTAAAGTATGTTTTTTGTTGATTAAAAAAAATTATGGTGATTTGCATCTCCAAGACTAGAGAAATACTTTCCTTATCTACCCTCACTCATTATGATTTCTCTTTACTTCAAACTCACTATTGGTAAAACTCATTATACTGTCTTCAAGTCAATTCATCTAACATTTATTAAATTCTTTATAAAAATAGACATATAATATGTATATATAATATATGTAAAATATGCCATATGCTGAGAGATACCATGAAAATCTAATAACTATATCAGAGAAGTACAAAACAAAATACAGTTATACCTTCCTTGTTCACTATTTTTAAAATCTGAACACCTGTATATGTATTGTCTTCCCAAATAGATTATAAACATATTGAGATGAGAGCCCATATCTTCAATAATACAACTTAGCCTTGGAAATTCTTAGACCAGAGTTTGTCTAATCCAATACTCTTATTATATTATAAATTAGTCAAATTAGACCCAATTAGACCCAGAGACATAAAGTGATTTGTGTAAGGTCAAACTACTGGTTAGAAGCAAACTAGAAAAGTGAAACTGTAGATTCTAGACTTTGAGTCCACTTCTACTATCCTCACAATCTTTTTATTCCACATAGTACTGTATGTTATTTTATACCTAGTAGGTACTCAATGTCTGTCAATTAAGAGATTCTATGATTGGTCGAGAAACAACTGGTTAAATTCAGATGAAAATTATTTTCAACTGGGATTTTACAAGGGAAGTCTTCTGGCAAAAGTTATGTTAATCAGATGCCCTTTGTTGGAAAAGGAAGAGACAGTGAACAAAAACTTCTGAATTTTAAAATTCTTCCTCTTCACCATATATTCCTTGATATTCTGTTATGCAGGTTTAATCCTCCAGTCCTTAGAGATTCTGCATAGTGGTCTAACATCTTCTGTCTAGACTTTTTGTAGAGGCTGACAAAAATTTCTGTCATACTACTGGCTAAACCAAATTCAGCTTAATAAGCTAACTCTAACAAAATCATACATCCAATACTATTGATTTGTATCTGAATGAATAGGACAATATACCTTGAGGGTAGGTACCTATCTTTGTATACCCACAACTCCTAGCACAGTGTTTTTCACATAATAGATATTTAATCAATTTTTTTTATTGGAATAAGAGGATGTGGGTTTGAGTTGTAGGTTTGCCGCTAAGTAGTTATATTATTCTGTACAGAGTCTCATCTTCTTGGGCTTCAGGTTCTCTGTCTTTAAAATGAGAGCTATGGATTACTCTATCTCAATGCCCCCTTTTAACTCTTAATGGATGATCTGGCAGCAATAACCCTGGATCTGGCATTGGGGGAGTTGGATTTAGATCTTCTTTGTGTTATCTGATATTTGAATGACCTTGTCAATAATGGAAGTGACCTTGTAAGTCACTTCACCCCTCTGAGACTCTGTTTAGTGCTCTGAAAATGAAGGGATAGCATTAGAAAACTTTTAAGAGCTCTTCTAATTCTAAATGTGTAATGTTAAGATCCCATGCCTAAATGAATCTTTCCTGTCTGTACCTGTCTGTGTTTGGCACAGATAGCAGCTGATCCTCATCAAGGGAAAGGGTAGGAGGCATTGTCAGTTTTGACAAGTCATAGGGACTAAGGCTTGGAGCTCCCAATTTGTCATCCCAGCAGACCAAGCTCCCAGTACCCATTTCAATCCCCAATTTCTATTCTAGTCTTGCTCCACCCTGATCTGTTTATCTTGTTCATTACTTCACTTTGTTTTTCAGTTCATGAATTCTGCTTTTCTCCTTACCAAGGTTCCCATGCCTGCTCAGCATTTTTGATGGAATAAATTTGGTCTATTGGTATTCTGTTTGATCCTGTATTCCACGACAAGGTGAACATGGACTATGACATGTTGTGTGTGTGGATTAGTGACAGAGACGGAGAACAAGAGACAGAAACAGAGGCAGAGATAGAAATAAAACTATCTCCCTAAAATATTTATTATTAAATTTCCTTGTTATATTTGCATAATAATAAAATAGAATAGAGCAAACAAATGCATATTACTTTGAAATTATTTATTATTAACTTAACTTTATCAGGAAAGACAATCTTTTTTTTTACATTTCTTTACATTGATTTCATGGCTTTCATTATTTTCATACCAACTTACCAGGTATTTCCTCAAAGTCTCTTTGAATTTTGTTTTTGTTCATTCTATTATAACGTAACCTTAAAACCATTTCTTGTCAAAATCATAAGGGAATGTCTTATTTAAACAATTAATGAAATATTCATTGAAATTATAAATAAACAAACATGGTTTATAGATTAGGAGCCTTATCTATCAAAGATTGAGGAAAGACAATGATAGAGAACAATAGAAATGGACCCAAGTTTGGACTTATCAAAGAATACTTGTAGAATACCTGTAAAAAATTACTCTGAACAAATTCTAGAGCAGCAGAACCCACAAAAAGACAGAGTGAAACAAATTTCCAGCCCAAGACATCCTGGATAGTTGAATGGAAAGGTCTGTTGAACCAGGCTGGGAGAGGAGTGCAGGTCAGCATGGACCCCTCCAGCCAAAGACAGGGCACCAGCTAGCCTGGAGTAAGCCTCAGGGGGCTGAATCACTGGCAGCTGTGGTGGTTTCCATACTTCTCAACCAACAAAAACCAAAGACAACTTAGGTCAGTGGGAAAGGTCTGTCAGACTTGGGTTTGAGAGGAGCATGGTCTGACACTAGCCCTGGGGCAGCCCTGAGGCAGCAGCTGCTTCAAGAGCTCTTGCCCACAGACTGTGTGGGGATAGAGTGGCTGATCACAGGTGGATTGCAGGGATATTTTTGCCAGTGCTGAAGCACAATTCTCTTGCTTTGCCCATGCTTGGATCTGGTGGCAGTCTTGGGGCAAGGAAGAGTGTTGGCATGGTGGAGCTTGTGGTGGCAATGGAGAGGGAATCCTCCTCACAGTTCCAAGGCAGAAAAGAGTGCCTGTGGTCACTCATACACCAGAGCACAGGAAAGGAGTAAACAAACTCACCTTTGGTCATATCACCTTGGAAGAACTGAAAATTTACAAGTCCCAAGAAGTATCTCTGAAAATAACTGCACAAAACCCCTGAAGCTTGGGACAGTATACCTTCCACACTGGAAGCAGAGCCCTACCTTAACAAAGAGTTAAAAAGTCAAATAATTGGATGGGTACATGAGCAAACAGTGGGAAAAATACTCAGACTATAGAATCTTACTTTAGTGACAAAGAAGATCAAAACATACAACCAAAAGCAGACAACAAAGTCAAAGCTCTTACATCCAAAGCCCCCAAAATATATATAAATTGGTCTCAGGACATGGAAGAGCTCAAAAGGAATTTTGAGAAGTAAGAGAAGTAGAGGAAAAGTTGGGAGGAGAAAAGAGAGTGATGCAAGAAAATCATGAAAAATGAGTCAACAGCTTGCTAATGGAGACCAAAAAAAAAAAATACTGAAGAAAATTACACCTTAAAAATAGACTAACCCAAATGGTGAAAGTGACCCAAAAAGCCAATGAGGAGAAGAATGCGTTAAAAAGCAGAATTGCAAGATGGAAAAGGAAGACCAAAAGCTCATTGAAGAAAATAATTCCTGAAAAATTAGAATGGAGCAAATGGAAGCTAATGATTCTGTGATAAATCAAGAAATTATAAAATAAAACCAAAAGAATGAAAAATTAGAAAACACTGTGAAATATCTCATTGGAAAAAAATGACCTGGAAAATAGTTCCAGGAGAGATAATTTAAAAATTGTTGGACTACCTGAAAGCTATGATCAAAAAAAAAAGAGCCTAGACATCATCTTTCAAGAAATCATGAAAGAAACCTGTCCTTATATTCCAGAACCAGAGAGTAAAATAGAAATGAAAAGAATCCACTGATCACATCCTGAAAGAAATTCCCAAAAGAAAATTCCTAGGAATTTTATAGCCAAATCCCAGAGTTCCCAAGTCAAAGAGAAAATTTTACAAGCAGCCAGAAAGAAACAGTTCAAGTATTGTGGAAACACAATCAGGATAACACAAGATTTAGCAATTTCTACATTAAAGGATCAGGGGGCTTGTAATACAATTTTCTGGAGGTCAAAGGAGCTGGATTAAAACCAAGAATCACCTACCCAGCAAAACTGAGTATAATCCTTCAGGGAGAAAATGGATATTCAATGATATAGAGGACTTTCAAGCATTCTTGATGAAAATATCAGAACTGAATAGAAAATATGACTTTTAAATACAAGACTCAAGAGAAGTATGAAAAACTAAACAAGAAAGAGAAATCATAAGAGACTTATTAAAGTTGAACTGTTTACATTCCTACATGGAAAGATGATATTTGTAACTCATGAGAACTTTCTCAGTATTAGGGTAGTTGGATGGAAAGATATGTATGTATGTATAGATAGATAGATAGATAGATAGATAGATAGATAGATAGATAGATAGATAGATAGATAGAGGGCACAGGGTGAGTTGAAGATGAAGGGATGATATCTAAAAAAAATAAGGAGTAAAAGAGGATTATACTGGAAGAAGGAGAAAGGGAGAGGTAGGATAGGGTAAAATTATCTCACATAAAACAGACAAGAAAAAGAGTTTTTACAGTGGAAAGCAAAAGCAGGAAGGTGAGAGGGAATAAGAGAATCTTACTCTCTTCATATTTGACTTAAGGAGGAAATAACATACATACTCAACTGGGTATAGAACATTAGATCCTTAGTATAAAATAATTTTTTTAGATAAATGAAAAGAAATCTATCTTACCCTACAGTAAAGCCATAAATAGCCATAGTTCCTTTTTGAGCTCTAAGCCATCTTTAAATATTTGAATTTTCCCTGAATGAATATGGTATATATTATACCATGGTGTATTTCACATATATGCACACACACATATATGTATGTATATATGTGTGTGTGTGTGCGTGTGTATAATTAATGTATTTATTTTCAGTTTTCAACCTTCACTTCCATAAGATTTTAAGTTTTAAATTTTCACCCCCTTCCCCTCCTCTTCCCCCAAGATGATGTGCAATCTGATATAGACTCTACTTATACATTCATATTAAGCATATTTTCCCATTAGTCATGATGTAAAGAACACTAAGAACTAATGGGAGGAACCATGACAATGAAGCAATAAAATAAAACAACAACGGAAAAGGAAAGCAAATAGTATGCTTCCATTTGCATTCAGACTCTATAGTTTTTTCTCTGGATGTGGATAGCAATTTCCATCATGAGTCTTTTGGAGTTGTCTTAGATTCTTGCATTGCTGTGAAGAACCATGTCTATCAAAGTCAGTCATCCCATAATGTGTCTGTTACTGTGTACAATGTTCTCCTGGTTCTGCTCATTTCACTCTGCATCAGTTCATGTAAGTCTTTCAAGGTTTTTTTGAAGTCTGCCTCCTCATTATTTCTTATAGCACTATGGTATTCCATTATATCCTTATAACACAACTTGTTCAGCCATTCCCCAATTTATGAGCATCCCTTTAATTTCCAGTTCTTTGCCACCACAAAAAGAGCTGCTATATATATTTTTGTACATGTGTGTCCTTTTCTCATTTGTATGATCCCTTTGAGATACAGCCCTAGAAGTGCTATTGCTGTGTCAAAGGTTATGCACAATTTTATAGCCTTTGGAGCATAGTTTCAAATTGCTCCATAAAATGGTGGGATCATGTCACAACTCTACCAACAATGCATTCGTGTTCCAATTTTCCCACATCTTCTCCAACATTTATCATTGTCTTGTTTTATCATGTTAGTCAATCTGGCAGGTGTGATGTGGTGCCTCAGAGTCATTTTGATTTGCATATCTCTAATCAGTACTGATTTAGAACATTTTTTCACATGACTGTAGATAGCTTTAGTTGCTTCTTCTGAGAACTGCCTGTTCATATTCTTTGATCATTTATCAATGAGGGAGTGACTTGTAACATTTATATATAGATAGATAGATGATAGATAGAGATATATACATATGCAATGGTATATATTACTGTATATAATTAAATAATATATTTATTATATATACATATAAATATCTTTTAATGAAATATTGTATGCTGGTTTTAATATGAACTAGTTTTTAAATTATATTAAATAAAACCTGGATTGATTCAGCAAACTGACATGTCTATAGGCGGCTAGATAGCTCAATGGATAGATCACTAACTCTGAAATCAGGAAGACTTGAATTGAAATCTTGCCTCAGAAACTTACTAGCTGTATAACTCTGTCCAAGTCACTTAACTCTGTTCATCATAATTTCCTCTTCTGTAAAATGGGAATAATAATAGCACCAACCTCCCAGGGTGGTTAGGATGATAAAATGAAATAATATTTGTGAAGCACTTTGCAAACTTTTAAGCATTATGTGACGGCTAGGTGGTGATGGTAGCATTAGTCATCATTGTCGTCGTTGTAGTCATAGTAGCAGCAGTAGAAGAATTCTGTAAATTATCTCTGTAAAAGAAGATGCATGTAAGATGCTACCAAAAATGACAACCTAATAGTGAAATAAGCAAATTGTATCTTTTAAAAAATCAATTTAGTATTTATAGCAGCTCTTTTTGTAGTAGCAAAGAATTGGAAATTGTGGGGATGCCCATCAATTGGGGAATGACTGAACAAGTTGTGGTATATGAATGTAATGGAATACGAACGTGCTATAAGAAATGATGAGCTGGTGGATTTAAAAAAATTTGAAAAGACTTGCATGAACTGATGCTTAGTGAAGTGAGCAGAACTCAACATTGTATATAGAACAGCAACATTGTGCAATTGACCATACTTCCTAATAACATTATCAGGAAATTGATAATTTCATCATTGCCCTTTTAACCTTCTGTCAAAACCAATCACTATTTCAAATATATATATAATATATTCTCTCAATTTTTTCACTGAATATGCCTTATTCTTTATCTTTTATTATTTTAACATTAGAAACAATTTAATTCAACAAATATTTATTAAGCACCTTTTCTGTGCCAGGTACTGTGCTGGGTATAGGAGAAACAAAAACAAGTATTAAAACTGTTCATTCAATATATATATGTGTGTCTGTGTATATATATATATATATATATGTGTGTGTGTGTGTGTGTGTGTGTGTATATATATATATATACCCACACATATATATGCACATGCACACACACATATGTATATATTTTCTTAATCAAAAGAAACAAAAGCAAAAACAATAACAAGTGGCATCCATTTAAATCCATTCTTCAGAGAAATCTTAGAAACTGAGTAAAATAATCCTTAGAATTCTTTTTCAAGGGGAAAAAGAAAAAAAAATCCTACCACACTGCAATCCCCAATTTACATAGTGGCCTTGGAAAAGAGTCAACATATCCATAGCTGATTGAGATTGCTCCCTAAATCATGAAATTACATCCACCCCAGGAGTTGTGATTACTTTCATCAGAAAGGTGAAAGTTCCTTGCTCGGTCAGATTACTTTCAGCAATGTGTCACTAGCTTGTTGGCCATATGTTTCCCGTTGTAAGATGCCCTGTGAGAGTTATGGATACAGTTTTGCTGCCAGGGAAATGATAGATTCCTCTCCGTTTAAGACATTAACTTTATTCCACTTTGTTCTAACACTGTGTACAGACAATGAGAATGATATAGTAGCTCCCTGTTTTCTCAAAGAAGATAATTCAAAATGAGCCTCATGGAGATTCTATCTGACCTTATCAAACCTGACTTACTTTCTCCACCCGTCTTGGCTGCTGTTTTTTGTCTCAGATCACCAACTTCTCTGTTCACTCTTAGTCACTGTGGAAATCTCAAACTAAGTGAGCTAGAGTTGAGATTTGCTCTGAGGATTACCCATAGTACCCAGATCACTTCCCTGATGTATATGCAATTTCATTTATTCAGCTGTGGCAGCTGATGTGGAAAACCAGAACTTAGAATCACTGGCTTTCTATTCCTTTAAATACAGACCATTTATGATGGTGAAAATGAAATTACCGACCCACAAAATATTTTACT
>NW_020954596.1:65983263-66142006 GCF_900497805.2 Vombatus ursinus
GTTGAATGAGATGTGAATGTTATTTATTTAATTTGATTCAATGCTGCACTTGGGACTTCTACACCATCCCTCTAATCCTAAAACACACACACACACACACACACACACACGCAAACACACACACAACACACACACATACACACAAAACTAGAACTCCATCCCCCAACCCCCTCTTCACCTTCTTTTTATGTGTTCTTTTCCCCCATTACAATGTAAGCTCCTGTAGGGTAAGGTTGTCTTTCTTTTTGCTTGTTTTTATTTGTATCTCCAGTATTTAGCACAGTGCCGGGCACATAGAAAATATTTAATAAATTCTTCTTGACTGACTAAGTAGGCCCCAGGGTAGAAGTTCTAAAACTGAGTGAATACACTCCCCAGACACTGGGAGAATGGATTATGTAGCTCAATGGTGAAGCAATCCCTGCCTGGTGTGGAGGGTGCTGGACCATGTAGGAGAACTGAAAAGAGTCATATTTAGATCTCTCCCATACACTCAGAATGTATGTGATACTATAATTTTGTTGTCTTATAGTTATTTATATATTTGCCTCATTTCACCTTTGCATGCTCATCACCTTTTTACAGTACATTGCACTTGCATCAATACTTCAATGGATCATTGATCTCAATAGAATTGTAGGGATGGAAGTTGAATTATACGGGTGATGATGGGGAAAATATCTGGCATGTAGGCCAGACTAGTTGTGTTTTTTTTTTCCTTAAAAGGTAAGGAAACCACCTTTGAGATTTAACTGAGTCAAGATTCTAAGGGCCTAAGTGAAAAAGCCAGCCAATTATAAGACAGGCACTACTCTCCCTCAGGTTTGACCATTGTCCCAGTATGGATACCTCCAAGGCAGGGAAGCTTTGCTCAACTGAATCAAGGTTATATCTTTGATGAGTTTTCTTTCCATGCTATGGCTAAGTAAACAGCCTTTAAAAAAAAATTAGATGGTCTTTGTATTGTTTGTATGGTCGTTGTATGGTCGTTGTATTGTTTTATTCCATTTTCTAACCTGAAGCACCAGATGGACTGAATCAGAACTGGCCTAGAGCAAGGGAGTTGGGGAGTGAGTAGATGCTGAGGAAATGGATCTGGAAAGAACAGGCAGCTCTTTCTAGAAATTTAACAATGAAAGAGTAGAAGGTGGATGATAGATTGAAAGTATTATCTTTCTCCTAGTCATGAAGGCCCATGATATAAGTATCATCTTTGATTATTCCTTTTTTAAAAGTTTCTTGATGGTTTTGTTTTTACATTTAAAATATTTTAAATACTGACCTCACAGTGAAGGGTATCTTTTAACAAAGACAATTAGGCAAAACTAACAATAGTGACCTCATCTAGAAGTACATGAAAAAATCCAGACCTATAGCATCCCCTAACCTCTCTATTTTAAAATTTTTGTAATTTAATAGAAATTTGTTTTCCCTCTCACCAGTGTTGTACTAGAATTGGCTCATTTTGGTGGACTCTTGAGAGTCAATTGTTAATTTTTCTTTCCAGAAAATTTATGAGCTCATTAACAAAAATAGCCACTGCGCACTTTGATCAGCTCCTATACCACTAATGTTATTTGTTGCTTTAAAAAATTGGTGTCAATTATAATAAAGTATATTTTCAATACATTATCTATCTTAAATAGTTGTGGTATTAATAATGTTATTTGAAAGTGAATTTACAGGGCAGCTAGGTGGCACAGTGAATAGAGCACCGGCCCTGAAGTGAGGAGGACACTGAGTTCAAATCTGGCCTCAGACTAAACACTTGACACTTACTAGCTGTGTGACCCTGGGTAAGTTACTTAACTCCAATTGTCTCAAAACAAAACAAAAAAAAAAGTGAATTTAATTGTACTTTCTTTCTGATTGTGCTAATACAATACTGGCGAGAAAATCTGGAATAGCTATGAAGTTGTTAAAATTTTTTTTTCCTAAAATCATGATTTGGCACTATTTAAATCCCCTATAGCAGCTATTATTTGAAAATTCAACAGTTGAAATAAAGGTTATCATTTTAAAATATTTTTATCATTTTAAAATATTACTGAATGAAACATTCTATCATCAATCTAACGAAAGTTAAACTGAGCTAGAAACTGTGGCTGAAGACTTTGAAGCTGAAATTTTAAAATTAGTTGAGTACTGGAAATGAGATGGGTGATATACAGTTTATGAGCTCTTACTGCTGTATGACACACAGATCATGTATTATATCTGCATATTCTCCGTATTTTGGCTTGTCAAAGAGATTAGCTAACATTAATTTCTTGCAGTAAGATTGACATTCTTGAAAAAATTTCATTACTTTCAATTGCATTGTAGTCAAGATTAACTAATATTCCAAAAGTATAAAAATTAATCACACACACCATAAAAGTTCTGGGAAATATAAAGATTGGTACTAAAAAACAAGAATCTCAAGTTGAAGATTTGATTAGGTCAGATAAATTTAAAGACATTTTTATTTAATAAAAATAATAGATTCATTCTCTTCCTAGGAATATGTTATTAGAAAATTTAATTCAACACATGGATTTACTTCTTTTATTGGACAGAAAAAAATAATGAAATTATTTTGATTGTTTTAATTTATCAGAACTATTGACTTGGCCTTGTGAAGCACAAACTTCGCTATAAATAGCTGATAAAAAATTATATTATTTAACTGAAATTTTAAAGTGAAACTGATTTGAATAATTTGGGGGTAATGAAAAATCAAACAATGATATAATCCCTGAGATTGTACAAAAAAACTAAAAAGATAACACTATTATAATTATAATGCTAAAGCTAAAAGAAGTTTCAATTTAATGAATATAATATGTACATAGATGAGAAATAGTTTAACAGATAAGTGGCACAGTGGATATAGAGTTAGGCCAAGAGTCAGAAAGACCTGATTTCAAAACAGGCCTTCTGTTTGCCTCAGTGTCCTTATCTATAAAATGAGCTGGAGAAAGAGGTAGCAAACCACTACAGTATCTTTGCCAACAAAATACCAAATGGGACCACAAAGAGTCAGACATAACTGAAATGACCAAACAATAAAATCACATATCAGATTGAATGATGATAATTTTTTGGGGGGGGGGGGGAAGGAGTTGGTAAATTGGAATGTAACTCCATTTGCCAAATCATGGTTGACCAAAATCAATGAAAACATTTTGTGAGAATCAATTAACTATATGGAATTTACAATAAAGGGTATTATTTTTAATATTATTTATAAATTATGTGCTATACACCCTCTGCATTAATAAATATTATAATACACTCATATATATATATATATATGTATCTGAATGTATGTGTATGTATATTTCTGGGCCCCATCTTCAATGCCAGTCCCAAACATAGATATTTATGTAAAAACTCAATGTCTGGCTATTCATTTATTCAACTGTGTATCATAATTTTAATAGGCATGTTCCATCCATTTAGTTTTGTTTTTTTCCTATCTGGATACTTAAAACTGATCTGTTTTGAGTAATCATAGAGGTTCATGAAGAGTTCATGAAGATGACCAAACATGACATTAAATTATGTTCATGTTAGCTTTGGGCACACGAAACCAACTCTGTTGAATGTGTTTTTTTTTTCCTGCCATCTCAAGGACATCTTTCCATGTAGCTAAAAATCCCTGTTATCATTTGGTTTCATTTATCATGAGAGTATTTATATTGATGAGGTGTCAATTCATTGACCAATACACAAACACCTTGCATTTAGAATGCCTAAATAATGACAAAATGCCAAATGGTCTAAAAGCTGTCAGAGTCTCAGCTTCCTCAGCCTTTAGCTATTCTAACTCAATCACTATGAAAATGAAAGGGGGTATACAGACCTGAGGACTCTTACCTTGCTATACAGCCTCTATCAGGGTGTTAGAGTGCTCCTCAAAGCATTATCCTCCCCCAACCTTATCCTAGATGGCTACAGACCTCTTTATCTGTCTCCCAGTGCTGAGAAGGGCTAGGCAAATGATTCACTGTATTTTTTTTTTCTGTATTTCCCCATCTGGACTCAGTCTGGTCCATTTTCTAGATCTGTTTGGAGAAGTTTTTTGGAAGGAAACTCACCACACTGCTTCATATTATTCTTTCATCTTGACTCTACCCCTCCCATTTAATAGTTGTTTTTTTTTAATAAATATTTTTTGAACTGAGTACTAAGAAAATTATTAACTTCTCTAAGTGAGCTAAAGCCATTTGTTCTCACTATATTTCAGGGCACTGAAGGAACTTACAGGTGTGATTTCTATGCCTTGTGATCAAAGATGTCAAAGTGTTTTCCTAATTTTCTGAATAGGAAGGAAAGTAGAAGTTTTAAGCTGTAGGCTGAGGTAAATGACTCTAGATCCTGCTCAAGTTCTAGAATGGTTTAATAAAGATATGGTTTATGAGTGCTTAGAATGGGAATCACAGATTATTTTGAGATAGTTTGGGTTTACTGACAATGAATCATACCAGAGAAACCTCATTTGCTTTTTTTAGAACAGATTTACTAGAAAAGTAGACAGAGGACTATAGGGGAAATGGTATAATTTATATATTCTTAAAGCAAATGACGAAATATCTTGTGATGTCTTTAAAGATAAGGGGAAGGGGAATGTGGACTTCCCAAAAGAGAAGTTAAGTGGGTTCAGACATGGTTAGCTGACCAAAATCCAGAGTATTTGTTAGATTGGTATTAACTTAGAGTACTGCAGGACATTGTTCTTAAGCCAATTCTACCAAATGTTTTTATCACTGAGAGCATTCTAATCTAATTTGTAGATAATGTGGATATTGGAAGCATAGCAAATACATTAAATTATAAAAGGTTGATAGGTTAGAATAGTGTATAAAAATAATGACATAAAAAATTCAGTGAGAATAAATGTAAAGTTCTACACTTTGGGTTTAAAAAATCAATCTCACAAGGATGAGATAGGGTAAATATAGCAGCATAGTTCCTGCCACATAGTAAATGCTTAATAAACTCCTGTTGATTGACTTACTTGAAGGAAGTTTTAGTGGACTATGAGTTC
Organism: Vombatus ursinus; assembly: GCF_900497805.2. NCBI lineage: Eukaryota > Metazoa > Chordata > Mammalia > Diprotodontia > Vombatidae > Vombatus > Vombatus ursinus. Next base: position 65,988,296 of record NW_020954596.1, read on the forward strand.
AATTCCAGTCAGCATTGTAAGGTGACAAGCAAAAGAAATAATATTATCTTAAGCTGTATCCTTCTACATTCTTTACCTGAGGTGCTAGCTTCAAAGCCACCTTCAACTTAGTCCACTGTCTGCTGGAAATATTGTGATTAGTAAACCTTTCTGAGCTCTCAGGCCTATAGTCTTCTTCAATCAGCCTTCTCAGCAGGCAGTTCTCAGACAATGACTTTGAAGCTCTCTTCTCAATTAGGCTAAACTAGAAGCCAAAGAGGCCTATCCTGAGAACATGCCTGTCCTTTGAATTATCCTTAAAATAGTTCTCTTATATAAACTTCCTTTTAAATTTCTTGTTCTTCTGCAACACACTTCACCACCCCTATCTACCCCTAACCCTCTGCACTCACCACATCTCTCAGTTCACCTGTTACCTAATTTATGGTCAAAAAATAGTTTTCATCTTTCCCTGGCTGGATTAAATCTCCCAAGGATCTATTCTCACATCAGAAAAAAAAAGGTTGAGTGAAAAAGCCTGGAAAGAAAAACAATTTAACTTCATCCTGGTAGCCCCTAATCTATGCAGAATAGTCATTGTTCTTTTGCTTAGAGAAATTCTGAAAAATGTGATAATCTTTGTTCTATTTTGTCACCCAGGAACACATCGCTGTTTAGATTCTTTCTTATACTTCTCTACAATTTATCCATATATATTTATCATTCTTCTTGAGTCCACAATAGAAGAAAAACTCCTCAAAGGGTGGACATGTTTTTCATTTTATCTTTGTTTCCTCAGCCTCTAAAACAATGCTTAATTCGTGCTTGTTGAATTTAAGTCATATGAGATTCGGATAAATGACAACGGGATCCTTCCCAACTTTCTGATTCTATGATATGATATTAGCAAAATCAATGGGCAATAAAATCATTGCATTAAAAAGAGAATGATTTTTTTTTTTAGTTTTGGAAAGAAACAAAAATGAAATGGTTCAGAAATCATATGATTAATGTTTCTATAGAATTAATATCTAAAGTAAAAGGTTTAATATACTTACATCAGTAGTGAAAAGCATATTTCTACAGGTAATGATTTGAAAGATATATAATCCCCACATTGTGAGTATTCTTTCCAACAATGAAGATCATGACCCCTTTTTTTGCTTAGTAGTCAATCCCATTTAGTAGTTGTTGTGGTCACGGAAAAACTATTCATCTGGGACCCAAATGAGGTACTCTCATCCTAAAACAGTCCATTGCCAGGCCTCTATTGATGCCCTGTCCAGCATGGCAGCATCTTTCAAAGCTTGAGTTTCATCATCACTTTCAACAATCTTTGGTTACCTCCACATCTCAGTGAAGTATCAGAAGAGCACTTAATTGGAGAAGAAGCACATTGATTTTGGGAATATTTAGACACTAAGACTAAGAGGACACTAAAAAGAAAGGAAGTAAAATGATTTTATGAAAGTGAAATTGCAGTATTTGCTTAGGTATAAACTAAAGAAAATAGAGCAAGATAAGAGATGAGTGACTTTAAAAAAATCTGAATTCAAAAGAAAAGATGAAAAGTTAAATAACTACCTCTGATGAATAAAAAAAATAAGAAGAAAGAATAAGGAGTTCTGTAAGCTAATTTTAAAATAGTTTGTCATTTACTTTGGTTCACAAATACTTTAATAGAGAGGCTGGCAGGAAATAAAGGGAAGAAAAGCAAAAGATTCAATCAGCTGGATGCTCTTAGCACACAGGTTACACTTCAGGAATGTTAGCTGTTGTGACAGGAGCATAAACTCTGTGTTCACTGCAGCTGTAACTTAGTCCCTGGAGAGCAATTTACACACAGTTTCTGGCTCATTATCAGGAAAACTTTCATCCAAATAAATTAAGGAATCATGGGGCTGGAGGAGAGAAGGAAGGAGCAACAAGTCATGCGGCCCATCCTCTTGTTCCAAACGCATTTATGCCAAAACTATTCCAGAAGCATGGTTACTCTCCTTGCTCTTACAAACTATCAACAAAGGATATTTCAAAGTTGACTTTGGTCATGTGTTCCTGTGCCTCACCACCCCTGAAGTCAAGAAGTATTCTGAATATTTAATCTTAAATCATTCCAGCTGGAAGGAAAGTCTATTTCAAACTTAACTGTTAGTGGAAAAGAACTATTCTCAACAACATACATTGTCTACAGTTAAAGAGTAATAATGGAATTTTTTTTTTGGTCATAATATTATTTCTCCCAAGATAAATAAAGGAAATTTTGTGAACAGAGAGCATATTATCTGATAGAAGGAAAAGGGGGAGCATAGCAGAGGATTATTGTACTTTGACAAAGTTGTTACCTTATGTTATTCAAGCAAGGCAAACTGATTATTTCCCATCTCCAATTTCTACTTCTTTATAAAGTTTTGGAGAGGCAACGTGGCATAGTGGATAGAACATCAGCCACGGTGTCACAAAGACTTTGGTTCTGGGCCTGTCTCTGATGTAAATTATCTATGTGACCATAGGCTGGTCACTTATACTCTCAGAGTTCTAGGAAATTAAGACCATAAGTTGCAAATGAGTTGCTGACCTTCAGTAGTGGAAGAAGTATCCACAAAGGGAGTGCCCTATGGAACAGAAGTTCTTAAAATATTTTTCAGTCATGGGCCCTTTGGCAGTCTGATGAAACCTATGGAACCCTTTCTCATAATACTGTATTTTTAATGCACTAAATAAAATTCATACAATTACAAAGGAAACAAATCATATTGAAATACAATTATCACAATACTTTTTCCCATTAAAGTTCATGGACCCCTTAAAATCTTTTCATGAATTCCTCAATTGTCCATTGTCCCCAGGTTGCCTAATATTTAAAAAAAAAAAACAGATGTCCAGGTGAGGGGGAAAGGATAATTGTAAAAGTTATTTCCATAGAGTAAGAAAGAACCAGAATTTACTTTATCTGTATTTGAATTTAAGTAGTACAGTTAAAAGATTTTGAAGCATAGACATAACTATTTCCCAAGTATCCCATGTACTCTAGTGGATGACATTAAAGGAAATGTCTCCTTCTATGTTGGAGATCTATGTGTTTTCAGTTAGCAAAAGGTAAAAGAAGCTTTTTTTGAGGGAGGGGTGAGGCTTTTCCCCCTTGGGGGCCTTAGAATAGATAGATCTGAAATAAGACAAAAGAAACTAAAGTGCTTGGATTCCATGATTCTAATTAAATGTATAGAGCCGGGGTCAGACCCCCAAAAAAATCAAAGATGGAGCTCTTAAAATCAGTCAAATAAACCCCTGAGGGGAAAGTAATGGTAGATAAATGTGTACCCTGCTAGGCAGAACTCACTGAAGAGCGGAATGTAAGAGAAGAAAGAGGAGAAAGGCACAAATATTCTTGGGTTGATTTCAGAGAACTCAGAGAAATAAACTTTTATGGGAAGTTGTAAATGATCCATATGAACGACTGGGAAAATCAGGGCAATGATCAAAGACAAAGAAAGGGTATATTGGACATTAACCTTGTAGAAACAGCCTGTTTGATTTAAAGAATACAAGAAAACAATCCCGCAAATAAAGACAGCAGATGAAATGGGAATTACAAAGGGCATAGAGCTAGATGATAGAAAGTTTTACAGATAAATAAAGCAGTGATCCACAAATGAGAGAGCTTTAGGAACTTCTTGAGCAACCTAAAGGTAATAAGGTAATGGAAAAGGCAGAAACTACAGGGAATTCCTACACACACACACACACACACACACACACACACACACACACCATTACAGGAGAAAGAAAAGAAAGCATAATAAAAACAGACACATTTCTTCAGACTACTCAGCAAAAAGACTGGAAGACAGGAGAAATCAAGGGCACCTCTAAAGCAATTGAAAATGTACTTAGTTCCAAAGGCAGGAAACTATGGGGATTACCAAGGACTAGATGAACTGCAACCATTTGCAGACTTTTATGCATTTGAGTGCTGGAGAGTAAATGAAGGCTTGACAGATTGATGTCCTTTAGGGAAGCATCAGTTGGGTAATAAAGGGTCTGACCAATTGAGGATGTTTTTAAGTGGACTGAATGTTGGTTTTATTATCTGTGCAATGAAATCCCCTGATGATTGGTTAATTAAAACTATTGTAAACAATTTTAAAATGATCTTTATAACTATCTGGAAGGATTAGAAACAGCCAGACTGTTTATGCAAAAGCAATTATTTTTGGTGTTTCCTTATAAGAGTTAATTTTAATTTATTAAAAAAAACTTTTAGTTCACCTTCTCCTCTTTCTAATACCCACAGTGAAGGCAGAATGCTGCAAATTTAGAATGCCAGGATATTGCCATGAAAATAATTTTAAAATGTGTCATTATAATTTTAATAAAGATACAAAAGCTTAGTATGGGCATTTACAGGGCTATTAAATAAAAATATCTTTGTTAATTGTTGTACTTGCTAAAAAATGAAAATCATATGAACGGTAAACACTCTGGCAAACTTCCTCTTAAATATCCAAATACTTTCCTCATGATAAATGCTCCACTTTGAAGTGAATTCAGGGCAAATAAAAGTGGTACTTGATAGTATATTATGTCATGATGGTAAGTTAGTTTATAAGTATTTTTGCTTGCATTCACTGCATTTCATGTGTGTGCTTTCCATCCAGATGACAGAAAGCAATTACTCAGTTAAGTATTTAATATGAATTTCTATGGACTATTCATGCAATTCCTGTCCACACTCTCTAGGCCACCATCTGCATATTCCATCATGCTGGGCCCTCCACAACTTTTTTTTTTCCTATGGGGATCACATAAATAGCACTTGAGATGAAATTTAGTCTCTATGTTAAATCTAATGATCTGCACATTTTCCTGATCCTCACAGGTCAATAAAACCCAGCCAAGTGAAGCTGCTTTAAGAACTCCTTATCCAGCAGAAGAGATAGAAAGGAATACATTTTCAGGATCCTGCCACATTTGTAGATTGAATGTAATTTATTTACCCCATTAGTTAAATCTCTTAAGTCCAAGGAAGCTTTTAACATGAGTTGCTAAGAAATTTTACCCCAATATAATATTGAGCTAATTTTTTTCTTCTTGAATCCGTAGCCGTATCAAAGAAATCTACCTTTGCCAAGGTTTATAGCTAACAAACAATGATGGAGTGTATGAGGAAATTTGTTTTAAAGGGATTATGGGAAATGTACTTCCATAAGTCATCATGAATGCAAGGTAAGTAACATTATCTGAAGTTTTGAACACTCTCAATGATCATTATTCTGTTATGCCATGCAACAAATACTTAGAGGTCTATCTTAATTCTAATAGAAAAGGATAGACTGGCACCAAGGCTTTTATCTCTAGATAACAATAAATCTCAGTCATAAGTGTTACACTCAGATAGAGAATCCTTATTTACCAGTGATACTTAAATTATCTCCCATCAGTGAGGGGTCTATTAAGGTGGTAAGTGATCTTCTTCCTCCAAGTTTCCATAGTTTGAAAGGTACAAGAGAGTAGATTGAAATTAAGTCTATTCTCTAGCTTATGTATTGGTGACAATCATTACTATCAAAGCAAATATCTTAGAATGGATGGACCACTAAAATGAAAAGCCATGTTGGTATAATTAACAATATAAACAATTCAGTCTGTAGTTTCTTGTGATGAGCTAGTAGACTCAAAAGATATAAACCTCACCATCTTTCTACAATTGCAAATGAGCATCCCATCTCTGCCAAATGTAGTGTTGATCAGGGTGCCAAAACATTACATGATGCCAATTCTTCAGCAATCTCTGTTTGCTAATTAGCACACTGTCATCAGTGAAAAGGGTAAGAATAGCCATCTCTCTTTCAGTATATGCTGCTATTCAACTTATTCTTCTTTCACTTTGTTTTTTTTAGTCAACTGGTTTAACTCAAAGTCATAAATTAAATAGCAGCATCAAATTGGGTAATGTTACTTTTTTTAATTCCCATGTACATTCTTGGCAAGATCACTTTAATAAGATGTGACATAGATCTGGCCTTGTCAAATCATTATTTTTTTTTTGTAGGGTATAGGCTGGTAGTTTACTGTTGTCAGCAGAACATAGAGTGAAGAAAAATGCAGTCATGTTTCTCACAAGGTCAGTAAAGATTTAGCATGTCAGATATGATTCTATCATCCATTGAAAGACTTGCACATGTAAGTCTGAATTTTGCTATCCAAAAGTGTTCTAGAGTAGTTGTACATATTTGCTGAAGATAATATATATCTAAAATACCTAGATATGTGGAGATAGATAAAACAGATAGATGATAGATAGATAGATAGATAGATAGATAGATAGATAGATAGATAGATAGACTGATAGACAGACTATCACTTTTCTAGGAATGTAACTATTTGAATTTCCCTAAAAAATGGAGAGGCAGTTTGGCATAGTCTATGCACAGATACCTTTGAACCCACAGAGAACTACATTCAAGTTCTGCCTCAAACATACTGGCTATATGACCCCAACTTCTCAGTTCTACATATAACTCAATAAAACTATAAATAGAACAAAAGGTGTCATCGTGCATTGGTAGAGAGCTTCTCATCTGGGAGTTGCCTATACCAGTGAAATCATAGGTCCATTCTCCATTCCTCAAATCAGTTAGATGTCTGTCTTAATTGATTTGACTCAGAAGAACAAAATTTAGTCTTAAAGGCTCTCCTTCTCTCCCACATGTATATCAGAATTATTTAAGTCTCTACAATAGATGGAATTTTAGAGATGAAATTATTTGATGATCTACTGAATATCATCAAACGTATGGGCTCCTTAATGATACAAAGGTTCTCCATATGCTTACTTTCACAGATCATACTGTATTAATTGCATTAACTCCTAAAAACAATGAAGCCTCCTTAGTAATATCCATAGCAACAGGAAAGTTTGGTCTAGCCATCCAGAGTGGAAAAACAAGGTAAATGAAAAACTGATAGAACTCAGTATATTGTACATGGCTCAGTATATAGTTGAGAGGGCAGATATGTCTCCTACTCAATAAAATCCAGTGGCTTCCTATCATCTCCAGGATCAAATATCCATAAAATCCACTGTTTAACGTTCAAAGTCTTTCATAACCTGTTGCCCCCTCACTTTCCCAGTCTTCTTATACCTTCTGCTCCTTCAGGTACTCTTGATCACTAGTAACATTGACCTCACTGTTGTTCCTTGAACAACTCATATTCTATCTCCCAACTCTGGGCATTTTCATTGACTGGTTGTTAAGCAGGGAATATTCTCCCTTCTCATCTCCCTCTGACTCCCTTAGTTTCCATCAAATTCCAGCTAAAATCTCATCTTCTGCAGAGATCATAGTGTTTTCTCTCTGCTGTTTAGTTTCTATTTATCTTGAATATAGCTCATTTGAACACAGTTATTTGTATGCTGTCTCCCCCATTAGATTGTAAGCTCTTTGAGTTCAGGTGTTGACTTTTTCTGGTAATTTTTTATTCATTTTAAACTAAATATAAAATGAGAAAATTTAAAAAATTAACAATGTCATGTACACAGAGGAACATAACAGAGGATTCAATATAAAACAAAAATGTTCTATTTCAAGACAACCTATATAATAAATACTACACATTTTCAAAACTACCCAGATTTTCTTTGCTTCCTTATAGGTTTTCTTTTGTTCTCTGCTGTGTACTTTTTACTTTGATTTTCCTTTTTCCCCGCAAGAAGGTTACAATTAAACTCAGATACATATACATAGATATATACATAGATAACTATAACCATACTCATAAATATGCATAAACTCATCCACATATATGTAAGACCATATTATGCTTATTTCAACCTGTCATCTGTTTCTTTGAAGGTGGATAGCATCTTCCTTCATAAGCCCAAGTTTCTGCATGTGTGTTTTTTTTTAATCAACTAGCTCATCATTTCCTATACCACAGCAATATTCCAACCCAATCACATCCTATCTGAGAGACTGTCTGTGAAAGTATTTTCCCCCAATTTTCTGCATTCCTTCTATTCTTTGCTACACTGGTTTTATTTATACCAGAAATTTTTAATTTAAGGCAACTGAAACTATCAATTTTCTACTTTAACAATGTTCTCACCTTGTAATATAGTTTAAGGTCTGAAACTGATAAATCTGCTTCCTTTACATATTTTTCCCCTGGTTTCTTTGAAATTCCTGACCTTTTTTTCTCCCAAATGAACTTCATTTTTTTTCTAACTTGGTAACTTTTTTTAGTTAATTGGGATATCATTGGATAAATAGATTAATTAGGTAAAATTGCCATTTTTTTATTATATTGACTTTATCTACCCATGAGCAAAAAATATTACTTCAATAATTTAGTTATGACTTTATTTGTATAAAAAGTGATTTGCATTTATGTTCATATAGTTCTTGTGTCTGTTTTGGCGCGTATCCTCTCAGATATTTTATACCATCTAGTTATTTTAAATGGTCTAAAATAATATTAAATAATATTGCTGACACATAGTGTGGTTTCCCTATTTTTCTCTTTTCATTAAATTTATTTTAGCTTTAACTTTGTCTAAGATCGTGATTACTAACCCTAATTTTTTTTACGTAATAAATTTTACTCCTGCCCTTTATTTCATCTTTGTGTGAATCTATCATTTTTAGAGTGTCTCCTAAAAGCAAAATATTGTTGAATTCAAAATTTTAATCCGCTCTCCATTTTTGTTTTATGTGTAAATTCATTCCATTCACATTCTAAACTATAATTACTTGTGTATTTTCTTTCTTCCTATTTTTCCTCACCATCCTTCTCACTCTATTGACCCTATCTGTCCTCACACCTCTCCCTGCTACCTTGCCCTTCTATTCCTTAACCTGCCCACCCTTCCAACAGTCCCTCCCTTATTCTTTTCCCATGCCCTATCCCCTTGGCTTCTTATTTCTTTCTGCATTTAGAAGACTTTATACCTTTCTAGATATATATGTTGTTCCCTCTTTAATCCATTCCTGATGAGGGTAAGTTTCCAGCAGGGATTTTCTTTTGCCTTTTTTTTTTTATCCCAGTGCTTAGCTTGGGGCCTGGCAATATAGTAGAAACATGACAAATACTTATTCACTGACTGACTGTTCATTAATATGTTTGTTCTGAATAAGTGCTCAAAATGGAAAGAACTGAGTAGTAAAAGCATTGGCTGAATTAAATTTGGTAAATTGTTTGTTATTTTCAATGATCAATGTGATGGAATCCACTCTATTTCTTTAATGCCAAAATTTTCCTTGTGATATTCTACACTTGCAAGTCACAAAACATCACGAGAAAATTCAAATTACAAGTAATACAAAGAGCAATGTAGAGAAAAAGCAATGGTGGAACCATAAACAAAGATGACTTAACATCCTTAAAACTGACATACAGTTTTCAAAGAGGCATAAGCAGGAAGGATAGTTGTATAATGGGAATAAATATCAATAGATGGGTAGTTCAAGGGGTTACATTGGCATGTAAAGTTTTAAAAGAACAAGAAGAAGACTTTCTGCACATTCGAAAGATCCTTTATTGAGAATGCATGGCAAATATGGAAAAGAATAAAATCAATTCAATAAATTCATATTAAGCACCTACTATATGCTAGGAGTATGGTAGGTACTGGAAATAGAAATACAAAAAAATGAAAATAAGGTACTCAATGGAGTACCCACAACAGTAAAATCATTAGGTCCAAAATAATTGGGTGTCCCAAATATCAATAATTTAAGGGAATAGGGAAATGAAGAAAGATTCTCCATAGCAATTGTCATTAAGTCAATAGCACCTGAGAATAAGAGTCAGAGCCTATAAGACAAAAAATTACTTCATGGTGGCCACAAGTAGAATATTTGCCTGACAATGTTCAGTAACAATATTACTAAAGGACATACATTTTCTGCAGGGCATGGATTAGTCTTAGATGTTTAGGAAAGAGACTAATTGCTATTCCTTCTTCCTATTACATATAAAATTGGGGCTCATGTTACGTTCTTCCCTCATGCCTCCTTTAAAATAGAGAATAAACAGTGTCTAGAGCCAAAATCATCACCACCAACCTCTCTGTGCCTTCCTTTCAAGGACCCAAGGGCAATTTGAGCAGTATTTATGCTGCCAGTATTCAATATATAAAATTGATGGGGAGGTGATGACATGTCTTTGGTATTAAAAGTGATGAGGAACATCTTGCTAACACTGAAAGGATGGAAAAGCCAAAGGTAAAAAGTAAGAGACAATGCATCAAACATAAATATGTGAAAAAATAAATATTGAATTAAAGACATGACCGATTTGTTTAAATGAAAATCCATAAAAAAAGTGTTTAGCCATGTGAAGTTTTTTTTCAAATATTTGTGGTTAAAAGCATGCATTTAACATAAGTCCAACTTCCAAGTGCCAAAAGCAAAAAGTGACATAATTTCCAGATGCAGCTTTTAGCAGATCATCTGTCAGATCAGAAAAGACTAGTAATTGAAGCTGCATAGAAAAAGATTTATTGCTGAACAATACCAGACACTAGAAAGAACGTAGAACAAATACGCTTCAAAATCTGTGTCTTCCTGTTCTAGGAAGCTTCTTTCATTCTCATGGAGAAAGGACCCACTTTTTCGCATTGTTTTTGGATATAAAAAGTTAGTTGAATTGGAAGGCAAGGGAAAATGCTTCCAGAATTTTGTCTCTTACTAGGGTTCTGTTGTTTCCTTTTTATGCTTATGTACTCTAGTTTAGAGAGGTAAATGCACAAATAATGAGGACTCCTATTTGTGCCCCCTTTAACCTACCCTACTTAGTCCAAAGAGACAGACAGTTTGACTCCAGACCTGTACATCAGCTCTTACAATTCAGCTCTGTAGTGCTCAAAATAGTTTATGCCGAAGTATAAACTGAACCCATCAGAAATAGGATCTTAATCCATTAAAATGTCAGAAGATCAAGTTCACAGTGAAGGCAATAGCTGAGTTTCCAATCCTAGTGACTTGCATCATTGTCAAAAGCTCACAATTATTTAGGTGAGTTGATTTACTAACATGGCAGCAGACACAATTTGGGCTCTTGAGGGGGGTTGATTTATAGTTTAGATTCATTGTGTCACACAAACTGTAAATAAAACTACTTAGAAACAAAAAAAAATTTAAGGTCCCTTTTAAATTCCAGAGAATGGCTTGAAAGTCTCCAAATATACTGTTCTGCTCTGGGATGAATCTTAGAGGCCTAGGTAAGATCTGTTCTAACACATTCTCGCTGATAGGCCAGCAATGATGAAAATGGATTTTTTTCTGTTCTTTAGAATTGTCATTTTTCACTTTGATGCTTTTTTTTAAAGCACAACTGATCATAGTAAAAAAAAAATAGATGAAGGAATCTCTCCTCTGTTTTATTATATCCTTAATCACTGATACACATTATTTATTTTCTTTTTCAGGCTTATATACTAAAATCAATGAGCTTCTGGTAAATCTTGTATATCAAAGCTGAAGTTCAAGATATCCTTGCTATTTGCAGATTTAATACATTAATTTCCACCACTCTTCCATTTCTATCACCAATAACTTTTCTTCAGTCACAAAGATATTAGGGAAAGGAGAAGAAAAAGAAAAGCAAAAACACTATGCTCCTTGATTAAGGACATTCCAGAAATTGATGAAGCCTACCAATCAGTGCTTTGCCTACAGAGAGTAAGTTTCTTTCGAGGACATTTGGAACTTTCTCTCTATTCATACTGCCTTCAAGATATCCTAATTTTATTACTCAAAATAAGTTTAGGCTTTTAAGTAAGTAAAGTTGGTAGCTGTATTTACAGCATGATTCAGGAGGCATCTAAAATATTTATTCCTATAATTCATGTTGAGTCCATCTCATTCCATCACCTGAAGCCTATTTATCTTAACCAGTTTCCTAGAAATCTCAATTCCTTCATGGGACCAATGCAGAGAACTTCAGCTTCACCCCATCTGTTTTTATTACTTCCTCAATCTTTATTCATCTGTAAACCCAAAGTGCAAAGTCAGTTGGCCTCTCTAGTCCCTGACCCTGCTTCACCTTTTAGGTTCAAAAATATTCTGTACCTACTCCCTAGTTACCTTACCTTCATCTTGTACTGTTGTCCCTGGATGTCCAATTCTATTATTTAATCTCCTCCCTCTTGTCCTTTTCTATAACATACTTAAAACAGCTAAGGGCTGCAGTAGATAAAGCACTAGGCTTAGAATCAGGAATACTCATCTTCATAAGTTCAAATTTAGCCTCAGACATTTACTGGTTGTGTAACCCTGAGCAAGTCACTTAACCCTATTTGTTGCAGTTTCCTCATCTGTAAGATGAAAAGGATGGACTATATGGCCTCTGTGAATCCTTCTAACTCCAGACTAACCAATGGTGTATGGTGTATTACGAACATACTCGAGATCAAAGAATTTTTTTTGTAATTTATATACGAGACAAAAGAGATAGATATAGGCACTGGACATATAATTTTATTGGTGAATAGGCAACTCCCAGGTGACAAAACTCCAATTCAAATTGCCACTTTCTCTGAATCCTATAGGTTTAGATAGTTGCCAAGACCAGTGAAAGGTAAAATAATTTGCCCAGGGTCACATAGCTCAACTTTGTCCAAGTAAGGACTTGAATCCAGATCTTCTAGACTTCAAGGTTCAAAATAATGCTCTCCAAAGTTACTTGCCAAATCCATTGGTCTTTTCTGAGTCCTCTTCCTTCTTGACCTCTCTGCAGCCTTTGACACTGCTGATCACCTTTTTCTCTTTGATATTCACTTCTTTCTAGGTTTTCAGGACACTATTCTCTTCTGGTTCTTCTCCTTCTTTTCTGACCAGTCCTTAGTCTCCTTTGCTTTGCTGGATCTTCATCCAGGCCATACCTATTAAATGTAGGTGTTCCCCAGTGCTCTATCCTGAGCACTCTTCTCCTTCTATATTATTTCCCTTGGTGACCTCATTATCTATGATGTATTCAATCATCATCTGTGCTGATGATTCTCAAATCTACTTATGTATCTTACTACTCACCTCCAGTCTTATATCTCCAACTGGTTATTAGAATCTCAAGCTGGATGTCCTATAAACATCTTAAATTCAACATGTTCAAAACTGAATTCATTATCTCCCCTCCCCCTCTATCTATTCTATCTCCTCTTCCAAACTTCCCTATTATTATCAAGGCACCACCATCTTCCCAGTCCCCTAGGCAGTCAACCAAGTGTCATCTTTGACTGCTCAACTCACTCCCAAAATGTTCCCACTCTTACTGCTGCCATATCCAATTTGCTGTCAATGTTTATCGATTTTACTTTTGTAACATGTCTAAAATATACCTGTTTCCTGCTCTGATTCTGCTGCTACCCCTTCTCATATCCTCATGCCTGGAATATTGCAATAGCCTGCTGGTTGGTCTTCCTGCCACTAGTCTTCCTAACTCCAATCCATCCTCTACTTAGCCATTAAAGCAATTTTGCTGAAGCACAGCTATAACCCTTTTGTCCTCCTACTCAATAAACTCTTTTGGCTCCCTGCAAGTATATTGGCATTCAAAACCCTTCACAATTTGTGTCTCCCAACCCCAACCTTTCAAGTATTCCTAAACTTTATACAACTATTCCTTACCCACCATTATATCTTCCATCCAGTGATGGTGGTCTTCTAGCTCTTCCTCAAACAAAACCTCCATCTCCCAATGGTGCAGTGGGCAGTATTTTTTTTCATAAGTTTGAAAAATAGTAGCCAAATGATTTTGTCTCTTTTGCTTTATTTTACATTTTGATAGGTCAACCTTCAACAATAACCTATTGCCCACTATCTGCCCCCAAATTATGCTTAGACCATATGAGGGTCACCATATTCAGTTCTGAGTATTACATTTTAGGACAGAGATAGGTAAGCTGGAATGTCTGCAGACTAGGGTGCTCAGGACAATGAGGTGGCTAGAAAGAGGGATATTTTGAAAGAATTGAGGATGTTTTGCCTAGGGAAAAAAGACTTAGAGGACAGTACTGCCTTAAGTATTCAAAGGGCTACTATCCAAACATCCCTAAGACTTTTTTTGGTTGGACCCAGAGGACAGAATTAGGTGTACAAAAGAGAAGATGCAAAAAAAGCAGATATGGGCACCATTAAGAGGAGGAAAAACATGATACAAAACAAACTTCCTAAGAATTAGAACTGATCAAAAACAAAATGGACTTTACTAGGAGGTAGATGGTTCTCCCCAGTCATGGTTCTTCACCTAGAATCTAGATAACTATTTACTGGGGATGCTATAGCAAGGAAGTTTTTGTACACTTGTCAGATTCTTGTTCAGTATAGATCAGAACATATGGCCTCTGTGGACCCTTCCCTCTTTTAGATTCTAGGATTCTTTTTTTAGGGATCAGAAATAGATTCACTAGATCCTAATGTAATCAAGAATTCAAACATTTGAGGTGCCCCAAAACCACTCTCCTGAAATAGTTGAGATTAGTGTAATCATGTCTTTTATAATCTCTTTGGTGTGCACAACTTACATTTGCAGTAAATTGAAAATTCTTAATTATTTGTTAATGTTAAGATGCTTTCAATAACTTGTATCCTGCTTCCTCTTATCAAAAAAAAAAAAAAAAGTACCAACCTGGGAGCCCAAAGATGTGTGTTGTGAGCTCCTGGAGGAAAGGCATTTTCTTTTGTCTTCTTTTATTTTCCAATGGGGATCCCAACATAGTGGCTGCCACACAGTAGTCACTCATTGGTTTCCTAGGCTCAGATATGTCAGTAACTAGCTACATGACTTTAAATATATCACGTGCCTGAGGTTTCTCATCAGTAAATAAAAGGATTGAATTAGCTGGTTGCTAAGTTTCTTTCCAGGTCTAAGATTCTGAGTCCATCATTTCACCATCAGTCAGGCAAAGTAATATCTTACCAGTTATAGGTCTAACTCTAACCCTTCTTGAGTCTCATTCTGATATTCTTTGAAGTAGAAAAACTTCCACACACATCCAAACCACAAAATAATATTAAGACAAGTTTCTATGGCAGCTAAAATGCTGCTATGTGCCTTGCTATAAAATCCGCAATGTTTTTAACATGAGAGCAGCACATTATATAATGTTTTTCATTTAATCCTCATTAAATATTGGACTCCTCTCTTTTACAAACCTATTTTTAACTGTTTCATAAGTCTATAATAATTGATATATTTATTCTATTTCTGAGCAAAATTCCCTGCCCTCTTTTTGAGGGCTTGGTTTTTTCATTTTCTTTTTTCTCAAACTTGGACTTACGACATAGGGTTAAAGGGCTTCATTACAATACAGCTTAAGTTTTTCAATAGTGAACTCTTAATGCACTAGTCAATAAGCCATTGCATTCATCACATTTTCCTGAGGTTTTCCTTGTAAATCACTTGTTGGGCACACATTTTTCTATTCTTCTTGCTTTCTTGAATGTCCTCTGGATCATGGTCCCTGTCAATGGTTTTTTGTTTTTATTTTTGTTTTTTTAATCCCTTACCTTTTGTCAGCCATCCAGAGCTGATTCTGTATTATCATATTTCCTTAACAAGAGACATGATATCAGTGTATCTGGTGGTAGACAGAACTGACCAATTCAGTAGACAGATAATTACACCATGACAAAATACTTGATTCGACAAATATTTTAAGCACCTACTAAGTGCAAGGCATTGTACTAGGTGTGGGGAATATACAGGCTGAAGTTGTATCTTCTCTCTCCATTCCTTCTTTGAGTCTACTATTACAAGTCGAAAATCGGGATAGAGAGACAAATAGACAGATAAACCTAATTATAGCATCCTGTTAAAGATTCTCTAATGGCACCATATTTCCTACAGAGTTAAATTCAAATCTCTTCAACATGGCATCCAAAGTATTCTACAATCTGATGCTTCTTTACATTTGTATAATAATACTCTTTTCTCTATAAGCTATGCTACAAATAACTATGTTAATTGCCTTCTCCAAGTCTTACCTCTGAACTTTTACACTATCACACAGGCTGTTCTTCATATTGAAGATTTCCTTTCTCTTCCTCCTTCCTACCCTTTTAATTATTTATTTTGTCTATATTAAAATTCATATACATAAATGTATGAACATATATATATATACATATAAATGTCATCTCTTCTAGGAAGGATTCTGTGATTCCCTCAAGTGGTTAAAAAAAAAAGAATCTAAGTGGCACAGTGGAGAGCATACCAGACCTGGTGTCAGGAGGACCTGAGTTCAAATACATTCTGACACTCACTAGCTGGGTGATGCAGGGCAAGTCACTTACCCCCAACTTCTTCTCAAAACAACTTTCTTCTCTTAGAATTTCATGTACCTCTCTGCTGTTTTTCCGTAAAATTTTGTATTATACTCATTTGTATTGTCATATTCTCTATGGTCTATGAAACAGAGATCATTTCTTATCTAACTTTGCATTCCTTTCATTGACCTAGCACAGTGTTCAAAACACAGAGGATACAATACATGTGGTTAAATTGAGATGATTTGACTCCAGATATTTGCTGACTTGTCAAATGAAAAAAAAATGAAATATCCTGAGTAGTTCTAGAATTCATAAATAGGAAAATTGCCTGGTATAACTAAGAACTTTCTAACTAAAAATGACTTGTCCCCAAAAGGGCTCCTTGTGTAGTAATGAATTCTCCCTCACTGTAAGTAAGCTAAGACTGGACCCAAAGCTGTCTTTCAGGAATAGTATAGGAATTTTTAACTTGGAATCTGTGACCTTAGTATTTTAATAACTACATTTCAAAACAATTAGCTTCCTTTGTAATCTTATGCATTTTAAGTAATTTATTTATAAATATTATTCTGAGAAGCAACCAGAAAGTTAAAAGGGTCTATCTAAGACATATAATGCCTGGTCTAAAGGAAATGTTAGCATGGGGCAAGATTTTGGAATGAATGCTGAGGTCATTTCCAAATATTCTATGATTAAATTCTATTTCTAAAGAACTTTCAAGTATTTTATTAATTTAATTCTTACTCTGTCTCTGTGAAGTGAAGCAAATATTAGTTCCATTTTATAAATGGGAAAACAGACACAAGAGAATGTGTGCTTGCCAAGATTTTATATGATAAGATCAGAACTAGAATTTGGGTATAAAACTCTCAGTCCAATCTTCTCTACCCTAGAAGAATTCCAAAGACAAGATACTCCTATGTTCAAGAAAAGAAAAAAAATAAAAAGAAAGAAAGAAGGAAACTTAATACTTGTCACTTAGAGAGGGGAGGGGAAGAAAAAAATTCAAACAGAATCGAAGCAAAGCTTTGCAATTGGCTGTCAACCCAAATAGCTCCATGGAAGGGCAGTTTCCATTCAGCTGTATTCTTTCCTGCAGAGTTGAGTGCCTTAACAAGAATATAACAACTACTTCTTTAGGGACTTGCTTTCATTTATCAATCCACACCCAGGCTCTCTGACCATGGATCAGACTTTAATTGTTAATTAGCTCCAGAGCATGTGGAGTGAATAGTTGCTAAATCTCTGGGGGCTTTATTTACATATCAGTTATGGTCAGTGATGCTATTGTTCTTAGTATATCCCAGAATTGTTAAATTGATTAGAAAGCTGAGACATTAAGAATAAATTCATTTCCCTTATTAGTCATCACTGGAGCATTAGTAGAACAGTGTTATACCTTGTAACTTGTCACTCTTCCTTTCTTTTCCCAACTCCTTTGTTTGGATAGTTAAGAAATCTACTTCTAATTCCCTTTTTCATACTCAGTTCTACATTTATAACAGCAAGCTAAACTTCTAAAGATTTTTTTTTACTGGTCCCAATCCCCATTTTACAGATGTGATAACAAAGGCAAGCTAGGATGTCTCCAAAGTAAGCTCTATTTATACCTGAGACTGAAAATTTAATTCTCACACCACCACCAACCATCTGTCACTTTTTAATTAGCACAGTTTGAGTGGTTATCACAATGAGCCAGGACCTTGAGAAACACTGGTCATCCTAGAATAACCCATTGTTTCCTATGATGTAACTATAAGCAAGTCAGTGCCAAAAGTCATAGAAGACAAATCTAATGGGATCAGAATTATGCCACTATAGCTTCACTCCTCCTCCTCCAGCTCCTGAAGAAAGACGGACAAATCATAGGTCAAGATGATAGGAGAAGGGCCTGCTTCTCAGTGGAATTTTAAAAGAAAAGCATAGCAACAATTGTACCCAACAGAGCCTCCACACTAAGCATAGAGAGGAGGTTGGGGACAAATGTGTGGCAAGAACTAAGAACTCTGGTATGATAGGACTATAGAAAGCATTAGACATCATTTCTACCGTTGACTTTTGTTGTGCACAAGCAACTGTGTCATAACTAGCAGGGTACCGACATATGGTAGGGGGCTTAGAGGAGGTTTTAAGCTTAGTCCTAGAAGGGAAGCACTTTCTCTCATGAGTCAATGCAATCTTCACACTATTGGCCTTCACCCAGGGTCTCATGGGTATGGTACCCCTCTTCTGGGGCCCTCTTTCCCGATACCTGCTGGAGCCAAGGCCCCATTCCCCTTTCAAGAATGGGTCACTTTTTAAACTAATTTCTTTTAAACTAAATCCTTAAACTAAGAATTGTGCACACTGTGGTACGGTCTCTTCCCTATTACCTCTTTCCCCATCAACTATATTTGCTCTAAGTACAGTTATAGCTAGTTAAGGTCCTGATAATTGATATGGAACATTCAGTAAGCCATTTACCTTCTCCATACTTTGGTTTCTTCATCTGCCAAATTGAGAAATGATTTGCTGCACTTACCACTTATTATAAGTATAAAATAAGATGATATATGTAAATCACTTTAAAAAATTTGAAATTGTTATGAAATATAAAATACAAATCATAGAATTTCAGCACTAAAAGAACTTTAAAGTTTATCCAGTCCAACACTTCTCTCTTACAAGAAAACCGAGGTCTAATGAAATCAAGTGACTTACTCAAGATCACTTAACTAATTGCTATCTCTGTGAGTAATATTCCATTGTAAAAGCCAATTAATATTAAGTGGTTACTAGCCCCTAAAAATGGGGGGGGAACATAGTCAGTGGGAGCTCAAGCTAAGGGAAAAGAAAAAAAAATATTCTGTGAGAGAGTAGAAGCAGACCCCTACTTGTTGCACTTGGTAGTCCTGACTCATCAACCATTATATTTGGAGAAAAACAATGAATCCAGATTGTAATCCCTTCAAACAACATTAGAGGAAGTATATGACATCCCCTGCATTCAAGCCTTCTGATTTCAAGAACTGGTAGCAACCCCATAGTGTACATGCATATCCTGGGCAGGGGTGGTTTCTCATTTTTATTCTTTTCTTGTTTTCTCCTTTAGCTCACTATCCTTATCTGTAAAATACAGAGACAAAGAGAGATGATCACTACAGTCATTCCCAATTCTATGATCCTTTCTAACTTGAGCCATCTCAAACTTTGTCATGAGATGTCTGTACTCAACCGCCATACCTTCAAGAACTCAGATTCACCTTTGAGACACAATAACACATCAGTGTAGGATTTTAGTGCAGGAGACAATAGATGATTATTACAATAAACATTAATGTAACACTTTAAAGGTAATAAATCACTTGCATCAAAGCAGCCTGAGAAACAAGTATTGTAATCCTCATTTTACATAGGAGGAAACCGAGACTCAGAAATTTAAGAGTTGCAGAACTTACAAGTGTCACAAATAGGATTTGGTGAAAGGGTGATGGATTTAAAGCTAGAAGGCACCACAGAGATCATCTATTCTGATCACTTCATTTTACAAATGAAGAAAGTGAAGCTTTTGGGGGATAAGTGAATCACTCAAAGTCATGTAGATAATGGGTTTAGACCCAGGTCCTCCGAGTCCAGAGTCAGTGCTGATTCCCCTATATAGTGTTACCTCCTGATGGTGGAATCCAGGTATTCAAATTCCAGGGCTTCTGTGCTTTCCATAGTATTGCACAGGAAATCCCAAAATCTGACAGTAAGTATGAGGATGGGGTAGGGTAAAAGGAATTGGAGGAGAAAGAAGAAGAGAGGAAAGAAACGCAGTTAATTGCAACACAGTCTATTATACAGCCCTTTCAACTATCTTTGCTAGAAATTCTACACATCCCTTGCAGAAGAGTATATATGATATCAATTGATGGCGAGATCCCTAATGTTCAATAAAAGCTTTGTGAACACTCAGCCAATATTATTCCCCAACCACAGAAAACTAGAAAGTCTCTAAAAGCTGCACAGGGGTGAGTTTTTTTATTTGTTTGTTTATTTTATTTATTTTATTATTTTTATTTTTATTTTTTGGCTAGGCAATAGGGTTGAGTGACTCGCCCAGGGTCACACAGCTAGTAAGTGTTAAGTGTCTGAGGTCACATTTGAACTCAGGTGCTCTATTCACTGTACCACCTAACTGCCCCAGGGTGAGTTGTTTTCTGTTTTTATTATTCCTCCATTTCTCTAACTTGGACACCAATATTCTACAGTGAGAATGAAGGTATTTGGTCTCCACCCATACATTTGAAGAGTCAGATCTTCGTCTGCACTTTTTAAGAAGTATGTTTATTTTTTTCTTCCCCAAAAAAGTTTCTGTTACAGTAAATTTCCTTTTCCTTTAATTCCTTTTGCATTAACTACCCTCTTCTACCCCACTAACTCCTCCCCCCACATGAAAAGATTTTTATGGAGTATGGAATAATACTTCATTGTTAAGCATTGATTTTTCCAGATAACTTCAGTTATATCCCACAAATGCCAAAAATTTAGCCTAACCATGTATCATAGCCCTTCACTTCACAGCTGCCCTTCTATCCCTCCCCTAACCTTCTGAATTGAGCCCTAAGAAGTTTGGGCTGGGGGAAACAAGGGAATTACCCTGATACTTCTGAGGCAGAAGGAAAGGCAGAAGGATTCCAGGTTGTAGAGGGATGGATGCCAGGGCCATGGTAGTAAGGCAACTTGCTGAAATGAGTTGCAGAGTCCACTCAGTCTGGTCTTTTCATTTCTTCTAGCTTTGCTGTGATGTCAAATTGACAGTGGTTTGGTTTGGTTTGGTTTGGTTTGGTTTTTTATTTTGTTATTGGATTTTCTTTCCTCTTCTATTTAATTGGATTGGCTAAAGATATGTAATTTTATTAGTCATTCCAAAAAATCATCTTTTACCATTCTTTGAAGCACAAAATTTTCAACTTATGCCATTCAAGAAATTACTTTTAATAAATGGTTGGAAAAGATACCTAAAAATACCTTTGTTTCCTCCAGGCAAGGCACATCAAACATTAACAATATGAAAGAGGAGGATGTGATTTAATATATAATGATATTCATGACACACTGAAATCAAAGCTGAATGGGAAGAAAATATTTAAAACAATTAAAACTCATGCAGTATGAATCTCAGGGCAGCTAGCTGGCACAGTGGATAGAGTGATGGGAGTGGAGTTGGGAAGACTCATCTTAATGAGTTCAAATCTGGCCTCAGATACTTATTAGCTCTCTAACCCTGGGCAAGTCACTTAACCCTGTTTGCCTCAATTTCCTCATCTGTAAAATGAGCTGGAGAAGGAAATGGTGAATCACTCCAGTATCTTTGCCAAGAAAATTCAACTGGGGTCACAAAGAGTTGTACAAAATTCAAAACAATTCCAACAACAACAAGTATGAATCTTAAGGTAAAATTTAAGAATGGACCATAATGGACCAAAATGGACCATAATATCTAGAAAGTGTATGAATTAAAAATGTATAGTATTAAGTTTTATGACACATCACCCCAAGGCAGCTGTAGAAAGAGAAACAGTTTCATGTAATAGACATTCATAGAGCATATAGTTCAAAAGTCTACAGAAATATTTCTGAAATAAGCTGACATCATTTCAGCAAGTGATAAAAAAAGACTGATAACAACAAGTATACATCAATGAATTTGTCAATTGTAACCAAAAGGGACTTACCTCAAGCTTAAGTCTATAAAATTAATAATTTCTAAGAGTGGATTCAAAAGGCCCTACATAGGTAAGATCGATATGAACTCAATCAACATTATGTTAACCAAGAATTGTTGGACACATATCTGAATAATACAGGTTTGTGGAAACTAGGGAATTTATGATAGCATTTTAGGATCAAATTATTGGCAGCAGAAAACCTAAAAGCATCAATCTTAATGAGTTTGTACTTAGTGATCAGTGTAGACCATGCAGGAAACTGGTGGAGGCTATGAAATGCATCACTGTAGAATGTAAAAATTTACTACCTGCCAAAAACCTATCAAAATATGAGTTGGTACCTGGAATTAGACATCAAAAGGCTACTATACTTCATGGACTGCCAGATATCAAACTCTCATGTTAAAAACACAGTGCTCAAACTATACCATGGAACTCAACCAATGAGCTTTACTGGACTGAGACCCTACTAGAAGTTCAACTGTTGTTCAAAAGAGCAACATGCCTCCTTACCAGAAATAACTTTGGTTCACAAATACTTAAGAATTAATTTATTTTGATTCATCAACAATCACTTATATAAGCTTTTGAGTGTTAAATTTTTCTCCCCTTCCCTCCTCACCTCCTTCCCCAAGACAGTGTGCAATCTGATATAGGCCATACATATACATTCTTATTAAACATATTTTCATATTAGTGATGTTGTAAGGAAGAATTAGAACCAATAGAAGGAACCACCAAAAAAGGAAATAAAACACAACAAAAGGAAAAAAAATAGCAAATGGTATGCTTCTATCTGCATTCAAATGCCACAGTTCTTTCTCTGGATGTGGATAGCATTTTCTATCATGAGACCTTTGGAGATGTCTTAGATCCTTGAATTGCTGAGAAGGGCTAAGTCAATCAACATTAGTCATCATCTAATATGGCTGTTACTGTGTACAATGTTCTCCTGGTTCTGCTCACTTCACGCAGCATCAATCCATACAAGTCTTTCCAGGTTTTTCTGAAGTCTGCCTGCTCATTATTTCTTATAGCACAATAGAATTCCATTACATTCAGATACCACAACTCGTTCAGCCATTCCCCAATTGATGGGCATTCCCTCAATTTCCAATTCTTTGCCACCACAAAAAGAGCTGCTATAAATACTTTTGTACATGTGGGTCCTTTTCTTATTTGTATGATCTCTTTGGGATACAGCCCTAGAAGTGCTATTAAAGGGTCAAAGGGTATGTACATTTTGATAGCCCTTTGAGCATAGTTCCAATTTGCTCTCCAAAATGGCTGGATCATTTCACAACTACCAACAATGCATTAGTGTTCCAATTTTTCCACATCTTCTCCAACATGTATCATTTTCCTGTTTTGTCATGTTGGCCAATCTGATAGGTGTGCTGTGATACTTCAGAGGTGATTTGATATGCATTTCTCTAATCAATAGTGATTTAGAGTATTTTTTCATATGATTATAGATGGTTTTAATTTCTTTATCTGAGAACTACCTGTTCATATTCTTTGACCATTTATCAATTGGGGAATGACTTGTATTCTTATAAATTTGACTTAATTCTCTATATATTTTAGTGATGAGGCCCTTATCAGAGAGACTGGTTGTAAAATTCCCAATTTTCTACTTTCCTTCTAATCTTGGTTGTATTGGCTTTGTGCAAAAACTTTTCAATTTAATGTAATCAAAGTTATCCATTTTGCATTTTGTAATGTTCTCTACCTTCTGCTTGGCCATGAATTCTTCTGTCCTCCATAAATCTGATAAAGAATTGTATTTTTAATAGATGTTACCTCCCAAAACTCAATATTCAAAATCTCCAAGCTATATGAAATGAAAAGCTTTCAAAGTATAGAGATATGGCCAAGAAGAATCAAAATCAAATGGGAATAGAATATGATATATCCCTGTTGTCCTTTCTGCTAATGCAATTAGTTATGCCATGGATGCTTTCAGTCAGCCTACAGTGGATGATCTGATGTCCTAATTCTTTTATTGAGTTACAAAAGGAGATATTTTATTTGCATGTTCCATAGACTGTAGAATATTAACTTGAAAGGAATTATATCAAGATAGCAACATGTCCTAGGACCATTTCTTTTTGAACCACTTTGAAAAATATAATTATGAGGCAAAAAAAATTAATACAAGAATAATAGCAGGGTATCACTTGTCCTCCATCTGTTTCTATGTGAACAGCCATCAAAAAGATGATAATGAGATAATAATAGCTTGAATTTATATAGGCTTTGTATTTATAGTGGGTTGACAAAACAATCTTCATAACTATCTTGTGAAAGGGCTAGTACACTTGGTACACTTTCATTTTACAAATGAAAAAACTTGGGCTGAGAGGTTACATGACTTACTGGTGGTGACACAGCTAATGAGATTAATAGGAATTTGTCTTGAGTTTTTTTTAGAATTTTTGTCTCTGAGTCTCTGAGGTGCAGTAAAAATCAGTTAATTAATCACTTCAAAATATAGTAAAATTAACTTCCTATTCATTATATACTGGAACCGGAAAAATACAAACAAAAATGGAAGATGAAATGTTATTTTTCTCCTCTTTATAGCTGAAGGAATGAAACTATGCTCTACAAATGTTTATTTTCAGATATTTTTCAGATATTAAAAATCCTGAAAAATTACTCAGAAGAGGTACAGAAGATGTTATTGATTAAACAAGATAGAAACAGTTTTTAAGGGGCATAATTGGCTATTATTGGCTTTTTGCTGGATTTCCAGGATGGGGATGGGAGAGTAATCCACAGGCCTATAAGGAATTTGCCATAAAAAAATTGCCTTTTACACAGAGATGACTTATTTAATTTGAAAAAAATAAAAGTTTATAGGCAGGAAGATAATGCTATCTCTCCAGAAGACTGAATATCTACATGAAGAAAGTAAACATGTGAAGGTGGCTGAAGCTGAACCAGATTTATATTCTAAGCCTAAATAAAGTGACTGGTATAGTTTGAGTACTATAGAAGATAATGGGTGCAAGGCATGATGGCTTTGTAGTAGTGTTAACTTACCATGTCAACAGTAAAATAGCTGTACCATGTGTGCAAGATCAGCTTTGCCTCTAGCTGATCAGCACAGAAAATTGATCAATTTCCAGCATGGACTCACACACTGCTCTCAATTAAGTATTTCCGTTTTTATTCCAGACATATTCAGGTGTATTGAGTACCATGCTTAAGCCACATACCTCAAAGAGTTTCTGGATATATATCAAGTAAAATTATCTTCTCATTTATAGGACCCTGGCTTCTACCAGAAGATTGTCTAGCAAAAATTATGAAACAAGTGGCCTAGACAAGTAGACTGCTCTACCCAGGACAATAGCTGTATTTTTCCCCTAAAATTCAACATGAATAGATAATATTATAGGATTTAGAGTGAGAAACCATAGAGATCTAGTCTTACCCCCTCATTTGAAAGTTTACAAAATTGAAGCCCAAACAGGAGTTTCATTCAAAGGTTTCCAAGGCATTTTAGAGATGTTAATCAATTTGATTTTCATTACAACCTCACTATATATGTACCATTATTATCTATTTTACAGAGGAGGAAACTGAGGCTGAGAAAGGTTAAGTGACTTGTTAAAGGGTTAGTAATTTGCTCAGGTTCTCACAACTGCTATGTAAGGCAAGATTCAATTTCAGGTCTTTCTGACTTCAAGTCCAGCATCCAGCACTCTTTCCACTACCTCCACAGTCTTCTAGCATCTAACATCTGGCTTCACTTAGCTCCTACAAGAAAACTGATCCTAAGCTCATATTCTGTGCCTAGTGCTTATCTAGTTTTATGTCCTTCATTCTCAACGAGACTGATGACAACATGGGGTAATGTCTATGCATGAATTAGAGTTAACTGAGGCAGAGTTGTACAAAGGTGTCTGCCTCAATCTCTCTTCCAGAGTCATTGAAGTCCAGTGATAAGAAAAAAGTCAGAATGACTAGCCATAGCCTGGAATGCAGTGGATGACCTTGGAGTCTTCAATGTCTGACCAAGCTCAGCCACCTTCATGGCCATTGGAACAAATTATTCTCATCCATACATCCCACAGGGGGTAAGTCTTCACATGCTGGGAGTAGACATCACCCTAAGTCACTGACGGATTTGAGGCTGTTAGTTACCCTCAACCTGGTTTAGCCTGTCTGCTGAGAGGGTTTACCAGTATGTGGCTACTGTGCCTGCTACAGCTTTTTGGAACCATAGATTAAAATTGAGTACTAGATAGACACCAAAAATGGATGAGCACCCCTGAAAAGGGCTCAACAAGCACTCACACCAGAGATGGTAGTCCTCCTTCAATATTCCATATACTCCACCTAAGCTAGTACCTCAACTGAAAAGATAGAAGAAATCTTTGATCTATGTATAACTTGAACAGCTTATGTCCATTGCTGGTCTGTTTTGATTTAAAGAAGAAAAAAATGTTGCTTATGGAAAAGACCTCAGGGGTCACTGTTAGTCAAAAACTTTTATTAAGCACCTATTATGTGCCAGGCAGTGTGCCAAGCACTGGAGATACAAAAATGAAAAAAGACAGTCCCTATCCTCAAGAAGCTTATGATCTAATGGGAGAAGATAATGCATAAAAGGAAGCTGGAAGGGGAAAATGTACTGAAAGAAGGGCATGTTGGTACATATCTGAGCAAGAATCCAATCTATTAACAAATTTTCATTCAGGTTCCCAATGAAGATTTGAAGTGGTGGAGATCCCACTTCAGCACATAGTACCCTTTCAAATTTTGAACAGTTTTAATCACCGGAAAGTTATTAGTTATATTGAGCTGAAATCTGACTCTGCTCCATGCCTTGCTTTCATGAGCCAAGCAAAACAAATCCAATCCCCTTTCTGCATGACAGCCCTTCAAATAATTTAAGAAATCTATAGTACCCTGAAATATCCTCCTTCCTGGTTAAGTATCAGCAGTTAATTCAACTTCTATGACATCAGTTCTAGTTTCTTCATCCTCCTAGCTGTGTTAGGGTTAGGGTTATGGTCAATTTTCTTCTTAAATCCATGTCCTTAGATCTGGACAAAATGCACTAGATACTGTCTGATCAGAGCAGGGCAGAGCAGGACAATCACCACCCTTATTCGGGGTGCTATGATTCCAGTAATGCAGACTAAAACCAAATTGGGCTATCATGCCATACTATTAGCTCATATTGACCTTAAAATTCACAAAGAAAGATCTTTTTTTTTCACATTGACTAGCCATACCTCCTAAACCCACTACTTATGTGCTCTATATTTTAGCCCAAATGTGTGATTTTAAATTCATTCTTATTAAATTTCAGACTTATACCTATAAATTTGTAGATTTGAACAATGGTTCTTACCCTCTTAAGATTTTTTTTAATCCAGGCACGTTATATATTCCTTGCCACTTTGATTTATCTACAGATTTGGCAAGTATATCATGTATTCCTTCATCCAAGACATTATGAAATGTTGAACAGAATGGGACCAGTAACAGACCCCAGTATTTTCCATTAAATATCTGCCTATCAGTTGACATTATTCCATTATTCACTACTCTAGAGGCAGTGGCTGGCACAGTGGATAGAGTACTGAGTTTGCAGTCAGGAAAAGCTGAGTTCAAATTTGTCTCAAACCCTTTCTAGCTATGTAACTCTGACCAGGTCACTTAACTGTTCTTTGCCTCAGTATCTTCTATTATGAAATGAGGGTAATACCAGCACCTACCTCCTAGGGTTGTTGTGAAGTCCAAATAAGGTAATATTTGTAAAAACTGCTTAGTATAGTGCCTACTATAGTAAGTGCTATATAAATGCTTATCCCTTTTCTTTCCTTACTTTTTAGGTCCAGTTCTAGTAAAATCCATGGGAGTAAATGATATTGCCAAGTTGACGAGTGTAAGAGAATATGACGAGAAAAGAGAATGGGACCTAACACAGAACCTTGGAAGACACCCACCTTAAGGTGTTTGATAAGGACAAGTTGCCAGCAAAGTGGACTGTAGACAATGAAGGAATGGTTTTGTTTTGTTTTGTTTTGTTTTGTTTTGTTTTTTGTTTGTTTTTTAAACAGAAAGACAAGTAGGAGAAGGGAGTTTCTCAGAAGTCAAGGGAAGAGAAATAATTCAGAAGGAGGGGGTCATAACCACTACCCAGGGCTGCTGAGTTTTAAGGATGGTGAGGCATGAAAAAAAAGGCCAATTGAATTTGATGATTAGGTGGTCATTGTTGACTTTTGAGGAAACAGTTTCAGTAAAGTATGGGAAGATAAAGCCAAATTCCAAAGAGCTGAGTAGATGATCATTTTTAAAACAGAGTCAACTGTTCTGATTTTGTACCCTAAAATTGAGGATTGTAGTTAATTAAAGCATATTTGAATGTAATGACCAATATGCAATATTATAGAGAAAATAATACATGGTCTAAGGGAAACACTACACTCATAGAATCATAGAATTTTATAGATAGAAGGTACCTCATAAATAATTTATTCCAAACACTTCATTTTACATAAGAAGAAACTAAGGTGTAATCAAATTAAGTACTTTGCCCAAGGTCACACACCTAGTTGCTTAGAGATGCAAAATAAAAATCCAAGTCACTTAAATTCTAGTCTTGTGCTTTTTCTACCTTTATGACTCAATAATAGCTTCTATTTACATAGTACTTAATGATTACAAAGTATAAAATCATGGAATCTCAGAGTTAAAAGGAACCTCAGAGGTCATCTGGTTTAATCCAGAATTGAGAAGGAATTTTCTTTGCAAAAAGCCCTAAAGTGTAATCATATAGCCTCTGAATGATGATCTCCCATAGTAAGCATTTCACTGAGCTTTTGGTCAACTATCACTCTTAGAAAATGTTTTCTTTTATCAATCAAAAAACCTCTCTCTTTGAAGGAAGGTATATATGAAGGAAGACATTCTGTTTATCCAGAGAAAGAACTGATGAATAGAAGTATGTATAGAAAGATTTTACATACATATACATACACACACACACACACACACACACACACACACACACACACATTTGTGCCTAATGGTAACCATTCTCTAGGACAGGGGCAGGGGGAGGGAAGAAAAAAATGGAAAAAAAAAGAAATTTACATGGTAGCTTTATTATATATTTAAAAAGAACAGCAAGTTGTACATAATACATTTATGGTTTTATGTGTAATCTTTTTCTTATTATACTATGTTATAGAAATGCTTAAATAAATAAAAATAAAAAAGCCTCTGTCTTTGAAACTTACAATGATAGGATTGAAAGCCAGATGATACTTTGGAACTCATTCAAATCTCATTTTATTGACAATGAGCTATCTACACTATAGAAAATATATTGCACTTTAAGGGGAGTTAAGTGATGTGTGTGTGTGTGTGTGTGTGTAAAAATATATTACATTAATATTATATGTGTTAATATATGATTATATATTATATAATTATGATATAATATTAATATCTTAATATTATATATAAAATCTCCTTTGATTCTTACAGGAATCCTGTGATGTGGATAGATTAGGTGTTATTATCTCATTTTATAGATGAGGATAATGAAGTTCCAAAACATTATGTAACTTACCTATGGTCAAACTATGGTCTAGTAGGAAGTAGAGGAAAGACTTAAGCCAAGATCTCTCTTGATTCCAAGTCCATCACTTATTGTACCATTGCCTTGTGGGGCCAGTTAAATCAAGGCTAATTGTTCTTCTATATGACAGCCCTTTTAAAGAATTAATACAGCTATCATATGTCCATTAAGTCATTGCTTCTTCTACAGGCTAAGTATATCCAGTTATTTCAACAGATCCTTGAATGGTAACATTTCAGATTTCTTCACTATCCCAGTAATTCTCCTCTGGATACATTCTAGCTGATCAATATCTTTTTATCTTAATGTGATATACCAAACTAAATATGAAGTAAACAAAGCTTAGTACCCGGAGACTATATTGTGCCTTATTTGGGATCTCTGTCAATTCAGTCTAAGATTACATTGAGTTTTTATACTGCCATGTCACCCTGTTGACTCATATTGACCTTGAAATCTACTAAAAAGCAGGTATTTTTCATAGAAAAAAAATTGTTTAGACAACTGGGAAAACTAAATTGCAGTTCAGCAAATAATAGTTTTGAATCATCACCTTAAACTACATGCTACAATAAGGTCCAAATAGATGCTTGAAATAAGTATAAAAATTCATATCATTAAAAAATAAAAAAGAAGGTAGGGAAGTGTCTTTCCAGACTATGATAAAGAAGAGAATTCTGAACCAAAGAACTAAGAACTATGTGAATCACTGGGGATACAAACAGGAAAAAAAAATGTTAGTCTTTGCTCTAGAAGTCTTTTGCTCAAGAAGCTCATGTTATAAATTGGGAAAACAACACATATAATAGAGCTCAGCTGCAGGTCAGATATTCCAGAAGTAGAGTGATGGAGTTATTGTTAGCCCCAGGGGTTCTTAGGATGCATCAGCAAGTCAGAGGACACAGATCTAGGGAACATATTAAGACATTTTGATGCAATGGTAGGACAGATGGTAAGGCTTGGTAATTCTCAATCTAAATTCAATCTAATTCAATAGATATTTTTAGGCACTTACTATGTACCATGCACTATACTAAGCCCTGGGTATACAAACAAGAAAAAGAAAGAGAACCTCTGTCTTAATGGAGCTTACAATCTAATGAGGAAAGACAACACATGAGAAGAATCTGGGAAAGGTTGAGCATCAGGGAGGAATTGGTCATAGGGAGAGTGTCATCTTATTCTGCAAAATTCAAACCAAGCAGAGCTGCACATGGGAAATGTAGTGATCTGGAAGTCAAATTCCTGCCCTCTATAAAGCAGAGCTTTGGGAAGAATTTAATGTTACACCCTCCAGTCTTTTAATTTCACTAGAAGAATTGTAATTGGTAACTCCCAACTCATCCAACCAGTGTGAATAACCATGCCATTTTTCCCACCAACATGTCCCAGATACAGTCTGGGTAACCTTAAGGTCAGGCACCTAGCCAAACTAGATAGAATCTTATATATGCTTAAAGACAATGGTGGGGGTTTCAGGCAGCATATTGACTTACATTTTAAAAATTAACATTATTCATGTTGTACTGTATTTTTATCTATTTTGTTCAACATTTCCCAATTACATTTTTCTCCAGCTACATTTTAATATGGTTTCTACCAACACTCTAGATGTTGGGGGGCTGCTTGTGCCTATGGATGGCATTTGATATCTGGTCAATTTTGCTTAATTATTTGGGGGTTTGTTGTTGTTTTTGCAAGAGAGGGTTCAGTGATTGGGGGGTATGTTGGGAAATTGTGATAATGATAAAAAGTGCATTAATTAAAATGGAAAAAATATCAATATCTCTATTATCTGATACTTGTGCAAGTGAATTCCAGAATTGGACTTCATGCTTATTGCTATTAAATTTCTATATATTAGATTTGACCCTTTACTTTATCCTGTCAAGCTCTTTGTCTATCTTCACACTCTCATCTAGTGTATTAACAAGTCCTCCAATTAACAACCAATGAGTATTTATGAATGAATAAATGAATGAATGAAAAAGTATGTTTACTGTATGCCAAGAATTAAGCTAAGTGATGGAGAAACAAAGAAAAGCAAACAATGAATTTGCTGCCCTCACAGAGATTACATTTTATGGAGAAGATATCACATGAAGGAGATCTTGAAGGGTAAGGGTATGTTTGATTAGTCCTGGGAAGGGAAATGCAAATCTCACTTATCAGAGATCAGAGTCCCAGGGGCAGAGTTCAAGTTCCAGTGAGAGTGAGATGATGATGGCTAGAACACAAGTGGAACATGTTGGAAATGGTCAGCAATTGCCTACTCTGTACTAAGCATTGTCCTAGGTACTAGTGATATAGATACAAAGAGTGAAACAATCTCTACTTTAAAGGAGCATCATTTAATAAAGGGAGCTTTGTGCTATCCGAAAATTTGATAAGCACACTATCTATGCCTACTTCCTTTCCACCTTTACAATGTTAAACAAAATAAAAAGCCAAAGCCAGAACTTGTGGCTCTCCATTAGAAAGCTCCAAGTAAAGTAAATGGGCATAAAAATTTTTTCTCCATTATTTCATTTCATCTTTACAATATTCCTATATTGTAGGACACGAAAATTGAAAGTGCAGCTTAGAAAGTTGAAGAGATTAGCTTAAATTTACACAGCTGATAATTCACAGAATCAAAATTTGAATGTACTTTGCCTGACTCTGTGGTCCATGTACTTTCCATTTACACCATGCTGCCTATTACAACATTCAAAAATCTATTAATAGAATGTCTATAAAATATGAAAATTGTGGAATTTAAAAACAAGTAGCACTAAGAACAAACTTAGAATCTTCAACATGAATATGAGCTACAGATACAAGAATGAGAAGGATAGACAAGTCTGAAAAAAGAAATGGGAGATCTTTGAAAACAAGTGCTTTAGAGTGATGATCTTTTACATTGGGATTAAAACAGTTTCAACCCAACTAATAAGCTCAGATAAATCATCAATGAGCAGCTTGTCTCTACCAGAACCAGAAGGAAGCAGAAACCTATTTCAGCCAACCTCTCCAGATGTCCACCCACAGGCATGGAGCCATTGTCATCAGATGGCATGACCTGGTTGCCAAAGAGAAGTCTTAAAAAGGACCCCAAACAGGAAAAAAAGGGAGGGCAGTTGATCTTAATGCCATAGAACAGATGGCAACAGAGTGTGTAAAAGATTATGTTCTCATTGTGCCAATACTGAAAAAGAAAGAATACAATAATCTATTCCCTTTTATGGTAAGAAAATCATTGCCATATTTGAACTAGAATATCCTCCCAAGTTTATTTTCAATCTAGAACAAAATATTAGTAAGGGAAATAGCAAATCTTCATTTGAATTCCTGGTACTTCCTATTATGAGGCAGAAATACACAGAATATTACAAATACATCATATATTATTAATACAATCAGTGCTTTCCCACTGCCATACCTTTTCTAGAGGTAGCTAAATGGCTTAACGGATAGAGTGCTGTTGCTATGGTCAGGCAGACCTAAGTTCAAACACAACCTCAGACACTAACCAACTATGTGAACCTAGAGAAGTCACTTAATATCTCTCTACCTCATTTTCTTCAACTATAAAATGGGGATAATAACAACACTTCCCTTCCAGTGCTATTGTATGTAAAGAGCTTAGCACATTGCCCAGCATGTAGTAGGTGTTTAATGAATGCCTGTTTTCCTTTCCTCTCTTCCATACATCTTGAATGCCCCCTTCCCATACTTTCCTCTTAAAAAGCTACATAGCATTTAAAGTCTTGTTCAGATATCACTTCCTACATGGAGAAAGCATCCTCTGTAAGAAATGTTCTTTCCTTTATCACTCCTTGCATAAAATTGTTTTTTTTTTCAATTTTTAAGTCATTTTACTTCTGAACATCCTAGGCTTCCTGCTATGGGAATGAGTTATATAGAATTTATCAACCTGTATTGGTCAAGGACTCCCTTTACCTTTGGGAGTGCTCTATATCAATGAAATCACAGGGCCAGTCTCTCTGTCCTTAAGTTCTTTTCACAGCATATGCCATGGTGAAAAATTAGTAGCAAGCATCCTACCCACTGGTGACAAACCTCTCTGAAATAAGCTGACCAGTCTATTCCTGCAGATATAATCAAACCTTTCTAACTTGGTAGGACCTGTTGGATCTTGTGTTCTGTTATTATAGGCTTCACTACCTCAAGATAATCTATAGTCCATGATGAGTCATAGCAAGGAACAGAAATACTGAAGCAAGTGGGATAGGCCATATTTGTGAAATCCTGCAACACAAGGTGCTCTTTGAAATAAAAATAAACAAACAATTTTGTTCTGGTGATGTCACATGGCTATAATCATGGGATGCTGTAACTTCCAAAGAATCAAAATTATGTGTATATATACTGCCACACATTACCAACAATAGCTGGCAGGAATTAAGCGGGATTTTTTTTAAGTGTCATCCAAGAAATTAATGCTCTATAAGGAGAGGGACCAGTCACGTACCAAAAGCAATGAATAACAAATAAAAATCTCAATGTGGCATTGGTGCCCAAAAAAAGCTAAAAGATTCAAAAGGAGTTCTTAAAAAAAAAAAAGATAAAAGGGATAGTTATACAAAACCTGGGAAGACTTGTAGAAACTGATGCAAAGTGAAGTGAGCAGACCCAGTAGAAAAATTTATATAGTAACCATAAGACGGTAAGGAATTTAGCTTTGAAAAACTGAAGAAGTAGGATCGATGTAATGGCCAATCACAACCCGAGAGGACAAGGGATGAAGCAGCCTACCCACCTCCTTATAGAAGAGTGAGAAGTTCAAAATGTAGCATAAGATATATCTTTTTTGTGATGGCAAATGTGCGTATTAATTTCTTTGTCTATTCTTGTTACAAAATATGAATTCTTGTATCCAAAACTATCATCATCAGCTGAGTAGTAGGCATATCCAATTGTACCACAGTATTAATATAACTGAGATTTTCTTTTAAATGAGAAGAGATGGAGTCATTTCAATTTAGACCATTTAATCAAAACATTGTGTTTAGGAGTTATGTTTTTTCAACTGAAATCAATTTGATAGTTATAACTAAAAGTTTAAGTATAAATAAAGAACTTAATATATGAACATTAGAAATGAGCTCTCAAACTTTCAGTAATAGTTCTAAATTAAAATATACACGATTAAACACTAAGATTGGCCAACAAACATAATAAGAATATAAATTTAAGTTACTCTTTTGATATTTCAATATTTCAAGTATTAAAAGACTGACTTCTTCTTCCAAAGTACATGCAAGAAGCTCTCACATTGGCATTCCCAATTTGAACTGACTTTTATTACTAGAACAGTGGGATTGGGTGAGAGGGTGGGAAATTTGACATCCAAAAAATAATTCCATTTAATATTTTTCATATTATTAGGCAGTTGTTGATCAGTCTTCTCATTTAATAATATTGTATCTGTTGTATATATGACTTCAGATATATTTCTGATTCATTCTCAGTGGCTATTACTGAAAAGGAATCAAAGACAACTTGCAATTAGAAATTAGCAATATCTTCTGAAATCCTAAGGGATTTGTTTCAAAAAGTAGGAAAATTTCTAGTTATCTAACCCTGTCCTGGTGAATAGGACCTGAAGTCAGCTCTATCTGAAAGTGGCCATGTTGCTTTTCACAGTCCATTGGGAAAAATTAAAACATTGGGGAAAGTTTTCTCTGAATATTTTATTGGTTATCAGTGGCTTGGCAGGAACTGTTGGTTTTCAATTCGAGTTTTGTCCTAGAAGTCTCCATTAGGACATATGGTTGATTCAAATGGCAGTAATTTCCAAGCTAAAAAGCAACCGATATTTTGTATCATCTAAAGCTTCTCTTAGGATCAAATGAATTAAAGCAGATGCCACAATGTTATATAGCCAGTAGAATCCAAGTATATATAAACAAAATGTTTACTGGGCAATTGCTTAATATTGTGTTTTGGTTTTTTTTTTTTTTTTTGGTACATTTCTGTTTGCTTCACACTTTTACAAAATACTGTTAGATGGCAAAGTACTAGTTGCCATTAATTAATTTATAATTTTTCATATTTCTGCTCCTATTAACATTGCCATATTTTCACTTTTCTCTTTAGTATATTGAAGCAGAACTGGCTGCAAGTCATTATTCAACAAAATTCATCCACTCGAATTGATAATTATTCATAAATTCATAAAATTCAGTTTTGTAAGGGTTGCTTTTTCTGGCAGAAATCATTCTAGGAGGATTATCATAGAGAGAATAAGGGAGGTAACTAAGTAAACAAATGAATGAATGAATGAAATGTATATATGTGTGTGTGTGTGTGTGTACGTGTGTGCACATGAATGCACATATATATATATGCACACACCCACATATTTTTATTTCTCTGTGAATATATACATGTGTGTATAAATTGGAAGTAATTGCAGAGGGAATGCACTAGCGTTGAGAGAGAGAAAGGTCTCTTGAAAAAGGTCAGATTTCAACTGAAGTCAAGAGACAAAATTGAGAGGAAAGAGATTTCCAGAAATAGGAGACAGCCAATGAAAAGTCATTAAGTCAGAAAATGAAGTACGGTGTGTAAGAAAAAGCAGAGATGCCAGTGTCATTGGATCATAGAGAACATAGAAGGGGGTAAAATTTAAGAAATCATGAAAGGTGTAAAGGGATCAGGTTGTGAAGAATTTGAAAAGTCAAATAGAAGATTTGTCTTTGATTATGGAGGTAATAGGGAACCACTAGATTTGAATGAGTTTGTGGGGGACAGTGCAGAGTGTTCAGACTTGAACTCCAGGAAGATCACTTTGGCTGTTAAGCAAAAGAAGTCTTGGAGTGAAGAGAAACTTGGAGAGGGAGATTAGCCAGCCAGCCAACTCTTGGAGTAGTCCGTGAGTGAGGTAATGAGATCCTATGCCAGGGTAGTTGCAGTGTTGCAGGAGAGAAGAGGATGTATACAAGAGATGTTACAAAGATAGAATCAACAGGACACAACCATAGACTGGATGTGGGGGTTAGAGAGTATGAGGAATTGAGGATGACACCTAAGTTCCAATCCTGGTGACTGGTAGTATAGAGGTAACTTGAGAGTAATAAAGAAGTTCAGAAGATGTGAGGATTTGGGAAGGAAGAAAACGAGTTTAGTGTTGAACATACTGAATTTAAGATGTCTATGGGATATTCAGTTGGTAATGTCCAATAGGGAGTTGGAGATACAATACTGAAGGACTACATCATCCTTTCTACACCAGGGAGTCTTGAAATCTGGCTCTTTCTTCCAATTGACAGAAACCGTTCTCTCAAAAGTCACCACCTAGTTGTCAAATACAATAACATTTTTTTCAGTCTCCTTTCTTGACTTCAATGCTATATAAATCACTGATAACTGCACATCCCCACCCCCATCTTTTTGAACACTTTCTCCTCCCCACTCTCAGATTGGCACTTCATTCTCCCAGTTCTCTTTCTACTTCTTTAACTTCTTCTTTCTCTGATTCTTCTTCTCACAATGGCACTCATATTCATGGTGAATGTTGTCCAAGGTTATGTTTGCTTTACAAATATTGTCTCGTTTTGTCCTCACAACATCACAGGAGTTAGTTACTATTAGTATCCCCACTTTATAGTTGAGCAAAATGAGGCAGATAGATATTAAGTGAGTTTATGAGTCACACTGTAAGTTTGAGGCCAAATTTTAACTCAGGTCTTCCTGAGCATCCTATCCACTATACCACCTAGCTACCATATGCATATGGTGTGTACATGGGTGTGTATATATACCAAATATCTCAAACATGTGTGTATATTATGTATGTATATGTATGTATATATGCTATATATACATACATATACATACATAATATACATACATAAACATGTATATATGTACATGTAGTATACAATGGATCTTTATTCCTTCTCATATATTATATGTCATATAAATATCAATATTAATAGTTTCAATAATATATTATGTTATGTTATTTATTTATATTTATATTTACTTATACTATACTTATACCTCCTTATACTCATAAACAGCATTTTATAGTATAACAATGTATTGTGCATAATATATTTTATTGATGTATTACTAAGCTGTATATGTCATATCATTTTCCTAGACTAAAAGAAATTGTGCTTTGGTTTCATTTTTTCCTGAACTTTGAATCTCACTTTGCACCTACCTCAGTATTTTGTACATAGCTTGTATTTAATAAATTCTTGTTGGATTTTGTAGTGCCTGCTGGAATGGGATCAATGCAGACCATCTTATCTTTCTGGATAAGGATCAAGCGTACAAAGTCTCCCTTCTTCCATCAAAGCAGGGTGATAATTTGGCATGTTCTGTAGAGAGTTTTAAATTAGAACACTTGACTGAAATCCCCTTATGAAATAGTTCGATAACTTCAGTCTCTGAACCAAAGCCCCACAATAGGATGTATAATTCTAGAATGTTTCTGAACAGTGACAGAGAAAACCGAACAGTTAAAAAGGTCTCATCATTCTCAGCATCTCATCAGTGAAGGTCCGGGTCGAAGCCAGATGCAGTCCTGAGTAAGCAGTATAAGAATAAGTAAGTGGATTCCGCTGATGTGATCCTAGGCAAGAGCTCTAACTAGTAATTGAGGACTGCTGCATTCTCCACCATCTGTAGTCTCCATGTGGTCCCAGAGAATAGATGGCACAATTGGGCCCTCAAGCATGCATTAATCAATGCTGTTCCATGTTCTGTTGTGATTTACCAGTGTTATAAAAGTGACAGGAGAAAATAATGGTATTAAAAGTGCTAGTTTTCAATGGAAATGTAAAGCCAGAATTATGTAAAGTACTACTTTGGACTCATTAGTGGGGCTTATTTTTTCCCCAAGTAATATTAATGTAAATTAATGTTTTGTCCATGTTATTTAAATCTTTTATCCCGGGCATGAGAGATTTTATTCATTTATTCATTGCTTCTGCTTTCTTCTCTCACTTCTCTCTTTTCCCTGCCAGGCTCCATCCTCCGGCCTAGACATGGTCAGCACAACCCATTTCACATAATATATATAATCCTTCATCCTCAGCTTCTATTGCCAAACTGCACACGTTCTGATTGTTACAAAAGTGGGTTGGGATTTTTTTAAGAGTCATATTACAGGGTTGTCAGGAGGTAAAGGCAGATTAAAAAGGAAATAGTTCCCTCACCCCTCTCACGGCCTCCCATATAAATAATCATTTCTCTGCTAAACTCCAGTACTTGGGACTTCTCATATATACCCAGAATGTAAAAGCTCACAATAACTGAAATTTTACTCGGGAATCCACTAGCACCAACTGCTCCCACTTGAGCTATTCAACACTAACTACAATTATTAGCCAGTTTATTGTACTGCAGGCAGAGCTGTGAGAAGCCTACTTTCTACAGGAAGCTGGAAAGGGAAAACCTCACTGAGGTTGTTTTCCCTTCCACATTTTTCTTCATACCAGGGGACCCTGGGTCAAACACCCACTCCTATCTAAAATATCCCACCTACAGCCTAACCACCTGGATAACGGTATTTTTATTTTGAAATATTCAAGGCAGGGGTCCTGAAATAACATAGTGTCTCAGAGTCAATTTTTAAAAGTGTCCCTGATTTGGTTTGCTATTTCAGTATACATACTTGTAAACCTTAGTAAATGAAGCTTACTACAAGAGTTTTGTTCCCTTATGCTGTAGTTTTGTTGTTGGTTTTTTTTTTTAAGTTGTCAAGGCACTAAACATAACACAGTCCTGCTTGTGTGATGTTTGTGTGTGTTCTAATGAAGGCAAAACTGAAATTTCCTCAGCCTCTGGACCTATTTAAGTGCCAAGAAAGAGCTTACATTTCTTTCCCAAGAAGGGACAAGCAGAGACTTAGACCTAACCACAGGAAGAGTAGACAAGTCCATTTTCTAACTTAAGACTTCAGAAAGGTTGTTGGGATTTTGAGTCCAGGTGCAGGCTATTACCCAGTATCTGGCAAAGAAATACAGGATCTTAGACTGATTATTTACAAACTGGTACAGGTGGTAGCACAAAATATGTTCTGGAATAGATATGTTAGAAAGCAGAAAAATAGCAGCTCTCACAAAACAGGATTTTTCTCTAAAATTTGCTCCACTTTCATATATATATTATTTTTAACATTTTTTAATTGAGTTACAAATTCTCTTCTTCCCTCTAGCTTCTCCCCCACCCACTGAGAAGGCAAGCAATATGATTCCCATTATACATGAGAAATCATGCAAAACACATTTCCATATTAGCCCTGTCACAAAAAAGCAAGAAAAATGAAGTAAGAAAATTATACTTTAATTTGCACTTAGAATTTATCAGTTCTGTCTTTGGAGATGTATATCACTTTTTATCATGAGTACTTCTGAATTATTTTGGATCATCGTATGAATCAGAGTAGCTGTCTTTCATAGTTGATCATTATCACAATATTGTTGTTACTGCGTACAATGATCTCCTGATTCTGTTCACTCCATTTTTGCATCAGTTCATATGGGTCTTCCCAGTGTGTTTGTTTTTTTCCCCTGAAACCATCCCCCTCATCATATCTTATAATATAATAGTATTCCATCACAATTACATACAACTCATTCAACCATTGCCTAATTGATGAGAAACCTCTCAATTTCTAATTCTTTGCCATCACGAAAAGAGCAGTTCTAAATATTTTTGTACATGTAAATCCTTTTTCTTTGATCTCTTTGGGATATAGACCTAGTATTATTATCATTGGATCAAAGGGCAGGCACAGTTTTATAGCCCTTAGAGCATAGTTCCAAATTGTTTTCCAGAATTGTTGGACTAGTTCACAACTCCACCAACATTTCACAGGCGTACCTATTTTCCCTCATTCCCTTCAGTATTTGTCATTTCTGATAGGTATGAAGTGGTATCTCAGTTATATTAATTTGCATTTCTCTAATAAATATTGATTTAGAGCATTTTATATGATCATAGATAGCTTTGATTTCTTCTTCTGAAAACTGCTTGTTCATATCCCTTGTCCATTTAACCATTGGGTAATGATTTTTTTTTAAACAAATTTCCCTACATACTTGAGAAATTTCAGTTCCCTACATAGTTGAGAAATGAAGGCTTTATCAGAGAAACTTTCTGTAATTTTTTATATGACTTAGTTGTGTGTGGTACCTTTTACTAAAATGTAGTTTCCATGAAAACCTCTTTTAATTAGGTCTATTCTTGCTGTTGCTTTGTCTGAGATCATAATTGATATCTTTGTCCTTTCTATTTCAGCAGAAGCATAATAGATTCTGTTCCAGCCCCTTATTTTAACTCTGTGTGTATGTCCTTCTGTTTGAAGTATGTCTCTTATGAATAACATATTGTTGAATTCTGGTTTCTAATCCATTCTCTATCTGATTCTGCTTTTAGGGTGAGTTTATCTCATTAACATTCACAGTAATGATTTTACTAATTGTGTATTTCCCTCCATCCTATTTTCTTCTATTTTT
Organism: Vombatus ursinus; assembly: GCF_900497805.2. Lineage (NCBI taxonomy): Eukaryota > Metazoa > Chordata > Mammalia > Diprotodontia > Vombatidae > Vombatus > Vombatus ursinus. The sequence goes on from NW_020954596.1 coordinate 66,029,325, forward strand.
CCTTCTCTCTTTTTACTAGGCTGTTAACTCTCTTTTCATAATTTTCTTCCATCACTCTCATTTATTTTCCCAATTTTTCCTCTACCACTTTTGTCTCTTTCTTTAACTCTTCAAGGAAATCCTTTAGGATTTGTTTACAAATAGCATTTTACTTTGAGGTTTTGGTTGTCATTGTTTTTACACTGTCTTTTTCTGAGTTTATTTCCTGTCTTCCTGCCACCTTAGTAGATTATTATGGTCAACATTTTTCGTTGTTATTATTAGTAATTTTTTCCAGCCTATTTCTTGACTTTAATTATATGTTAAAATTGGGTTCTGCCCATCTGGGGGTAGGGAAGAAGCATCTCAAGTTTCAGGCTGTGTGTGTGTGTGTGTGTGTGTGTGTGTGTGTCAATTGGGGTTAAGTGACTTGCCCAGTGTCACACAGCTTGTGAGTGTTATGTGTCTGAGGCCAGATTTGAACTCAAGTCCTCCTGACTCCAGGGCTGGTGCTCTATCCACTGCACTACCTAGCTGCCCCAAGTTTCAGGCTTTTTTGAGCTGCTATTTTCAGAACTAGTTTTAGGGGTCTGCAAGTCTTAGGTGCTTCCAAAGTGGTGTGATCTGAGGAGAGGTGTGGTCACTGTTCTCCTGGTCTAGCATTTGGTTTTTACCCAGGAAAGGTCCCTGCTTCCATGCAGTTGCAAATGTTGGTGATCTTCTTGGCCCTTGGGACTGTGATCAGGTGTTCTGTCTCCAGCAGCCACAAGTATTGGCACTCCTCTATGCTTTGGAACTGCAACCAGGAGCTCTGTTCCCTTGTGACTGACCACAAGCCCTCCTCTCCACCCTGAAAATGAGACCCGAAACTGCATATGGGCAATAGAGTTTTTAAATTGTACCAGGCCCTGCACCCAGTACCAGCGAAGGGTCCCCTATATTTTTTTTGCCAGTTGTCCAACTCCTTAACAGTATCTGGTCTGAGGACTCCTGAACCTACTGCTGCTGCTTTCACAGATGCCTCCTGCTCTTACCATTGGTGCTGCGCTCCAGGCTGACCCTCACACTAGAGTCACAGACCTCTTCTGTTGACCTCCTAAGTTGCATAGGCTGGAACAATTGTCTCACCCCAACCTTTTGTTGGTTCTGTCACTCCAGAGTTTGATATAAGGCATTATCTTAAAGTTGTTTGGAGGGGAATGTCAGAAGAATTTGGCTAGGTTACTGCCTCTGTTCTGCCATCTGAATAGATTGGCTTCTCCTTTAATTTTGTGTCACTTTTAAACATATTTATTATTCAAAAACTAAGCCTGTTGATCAAAACCAGTTGTTCATATATTAAGCATCAATGCAGAATCATGGGATCATAGATCTATAGCCAAAATTGACCTTAGACACCCTTAAGTAGGACTGCTTCATTTTATAAATTTGGAAACTGAGGCCTAGAGGGGTCAAGCGAGTTGCCTAAGGCCACATGTGGAACAAATATCAGAGCTAAAACCAGAAAGACTTTGCTATCAATACACTTTCTACTCCAGGTGCCATCTATTCCAATCTAGGTTGTTGGGGTTTGTTTTGTTTGAGTTCTTTTAATTAGCATGTTTTTCATCATGTTGAGCCTCCCTGTGACTTTCACTCCCTGATTCTAGTTCTGCTCCATCAGAACCACACAGAATAAAGTAAATTTTTCTTCTCTTTTTGGAGATAGTTATCTCAGCCTCCACTACGTCTTCTCTAGGCAGCCGGAACTCCTTCATACGTCCTTCAAAAATCATAGTTTTCCATATGCACACTGTGATGATTGACATTCTCTGGCTTTTTAATGTCCTTCTTTGGGTAAAGAATAGAGCAGAAAGAGCCCAGAATTTGGAGTCAGGAGACCTGATTTCAAGTCTCAGCTCTGCCACTTAACTCCATGTGTGACTTTAAGCAAATCACAACTTCACTTGACCCCAGTTTTCTCATCTGTAAAATAGCTTTTTTAAAGCTAGCTGGACTAGCTTAGCACAATACCTGGCACATAGTAAATGCTTAATAAATTCTTCCTGACTTAACTGGATAAGCTTTAGAGTGTTTTCCAACTCTAAAGTTTTGATCTAATAATCCTAAATAACAGTATATATATATATATATGTGTGTGTGTGTGTGTATATGTTTATACATATTCATATGTAGTTATTAAATATTGAATTATATAATATGTACATAATATATGTACATATATACAATAATATAGCTACATATAGATAATGCCCAACTATCTATATCTATCTGTATTTATAGTTGTATATCTATATCTATAACTTGGCTATATATTGTTTCTACAGACAACAGTGGGATTATTATCACTCTTACTCAAAACATTATGCTTACATTGATATAGCCTAAGATCATATTGGCATTTTAAATAATCACTTGTATGCACTATACTCTCACATTCAACCAACAAGCATTTATTAAGCACTTGCTTCATGTCAAGCATGTACTGGTGATACAAACACCATAGTGGAAATATTGACTTAGATTAGAAATGGGGAGTGCTTTGAGTCATTGAAGATACTAGGGCAAGTTGTTTTGGCTGATGTGCAGAACAAAGATATGATTTTATCTTCATTAGATTAGTACTGGAACTCTATGTACTTGAGTACCTAACTCAACAAGATGAACTAACTTTGTTTAGCAGAGATTCAATTAGTAAAGATTTTCACTTCAGATGGTTTAAAAGACAGAAGTGACAGACAAGATAAGTTAGTTCTTAACTGGAAAATGTTGCTACTTATTAAATTAATTTCTAGCTGAGAAATTTTAATTGATTTTGAATAGATTCTATGGTTCAAAGACTGCCATATCACCACATTTTTAAAAGCAGCTAACTCAATCAGTCTGCTTGTCATTTAGACAAAGAAAGAAAGATTACAAACTATAATGTGATAGCAAATAGTACTGCATCTAGAATCAAGGTACACGCTCAAAAATTGGCTCTGCCACATAAAGTCACTTAATTTTCTGGACCTCAATTTCCTCAACTTCAAAATAAATGATTAAACTAGATAATTTCTAAGGTACATTCTAGCTCTAAATTTATCATTCTTATGATCTTGTCTCCTGCCTAAAACTAATTAAACTTCATATTAACAATTTGTTGAGAGGCAGCTAGGTAGTACGGTGGATAGAGCACCACCTAGAGTCAGGAGGACCTGAATTCAAAACTGGCTTCAGACACTTGACATTTACTAACCATATGACCCTGACTTAACCTCAATTACTTCAAAAAATGTATTGCACATAGTAGATCTTTATTGAATTGAAGTGAATTAGAAGTAAATATATATTTTGGAGGCATCTAGCTGCCAGGAGGCAGTGGTGGCACAGTATATAGAGTGGTGGGCCTACAGTCAGGAAGATATCTTCCTGCTTTCAAATTCAGCCTCAGATACTAGTTGTGTGACCCTGGGCAAGTCATTTAAACCTGTTTGCCTCAGTTTCTTCATCTGTAAAATAAGTTGGTGAAGAAAAGGGCAAACCACTCTGGTATCTTTGCCAAGAAAACCCTAAATGAGGTCACAAAGAGTTGGACAGAACTAAAAAAGAACTGAGCAACATATATTTAGGAATTTTAAAAAGACTTAATCAACATATACAACATAAAATCTGCAAAGCATTTTGTTCACAATAATTTCATACTCAAAGTGGTTAAGAGATTTGCCCAAAGTTACACAAAGAGTAAATGTCAGAACCAAGACTCAAACCCAGATCTTTTGAATCCAAATTCAACATTCAATATACTGTACCCTACCAGAGACTGGGGAGAAAAATACAAATATGCTCAGGGCCCTACAGTTCTTCCTTATGCCTTTTCTTTCTTAAGCAGAGTTCTTTTTTCCCTCATCAAAATTTTGAGACTTTTCCAGCTGGCAATGGTATTAGTAATGCAGATGCCTGTACGCAATAGAACCTTTCAACACTACTATGAATACTGACTATCTCCCTCTCAGAAATGTGCAGGTTTTCCATGTGAGATCAAAGGAGATGAAAGCATGGGATCTGTGTTCATATGCCATGTTTTATGATACTGAATAAAAAAAAAATCAAGACCTGGTCATGAAAGTACACCAATCAGGAAGCAAAAGGAGCCTCAGTAAATTGGGTTAATTGACATAATCTTAAAGAAAAAAAATGCTGTTCCTTATATTTTTATTCTCACAAGAAGCGTATGTGACACTGTGAATTATCCCAAATAAAGCTGATTAGTAAGACATTATATAAGAAATTAAAAGTAGAGACTAAAGATTTTAGACATTTTTCAAAATAAAAAAATATCTCCATTATATCACTTAATATTTAGCACTACCACTATCAAATACAATATACATCTTTTCCACATCTGCCCTGATGAATATTAGTAATGATTTCTACTTATATGTTTTTCTGCTGCCACATTTTCTTCCTATCCTTTTGGAAAATACTGTAACGCAGTTTGACTCTAAATGGATTTCATCAGAGAATGCTGCATATTTAAAATTGCAGCCTGCAAATATTTCATCTGAACATATTTTCTGGAGTCAGCTGTGAGAAATACAAATCAAAAGTCATGAGTGCACTTACACCAATAAGAAATATATATGTATATGTATATATATCAGAGTCCACTGACCCTTGCCACCAGCCCAAATCTCTAAATTATTATCATAATTAACATATTAATGTGTTTCAGGATCTCTGTAGGGATAATGCAACATGAGAAACATTATTTAGAATGAAAAGGAAAGGTGGTGAGCTCCACCTTTCCAATTTGAAATTGTTCTTATAGAATGAGGAATGAATCCATTTAATATTCCTATTTCATTTTTTTCTAACAGCTACACTCTTTAGATTTTGAAGGTGATTTGTTCTTAATTTGCAAATGTTGCATCTGTTTTGGTAAATTAGTGTTCTAATAATAATGTAAAGGAATGAAAAAAAATACTTGGTTCTAACCCAAATTACAGGCTGATTGTGAGTGCTTGTTCTCTGGGTCATTAAAATACTACAATTAATTCCATCTTTAAATACTTGATGGCAATTAAAAAATTATTTCATAGGTTTCTTTTTCTCAGCAATACAGACACTTTCCCCACAACATACAGTAGAGAAGAATAACATTAAATCATTTTTAAAAGAGGTTTTTTACAGTAATACATTTTCAGTTACTCATTGCAGAAATACAGTAAATAAGCCATAATAGCTTGACATATGCTTCTGTTAGTTGGGGGGGGAAACATAAAGAAAAGAGAACAGTTGGCATGAAACTTGGAATTTTTATTTTTAATTAGTGAATAAAGTCATATTTTAAATAATGTGTAATATTATATCTAAAAATAAGGTGCATTCAATTCAATAGCTAAGAAATACAAAAATGGCCTTGGTTCAACACAAGATGTTCTTTCACAAACCTAATGTTGTGCTGGGAGAAGACTTTCACATTTGTTGTGTCACTGTGGCAGAGATACAACAAATCCCCTTTTCTTAAAAAGAAAACAGTGACATATTCTTGAGGGGAAAATCTATTGGAGGTGCTAAACTGATCCAAACATGATGACCCTCTGAAGTGCTTATTTCCTTAATGGAGATCCAACAGGTATAGTTGAAAAGTTCTAATTGAAAAGCATATGTAAAAGTGACCTACATAAGTAGCATATTCTTCTAGAGCAAAGGTATCAAACACCTAGTCTGCAAAACTCCTTGGGAACCAGATTAAAATTGTAGAACATTTAACCAAATTAAATATATATATACATATATATATACATATATATACACACATATATGTAACATAGACAATCTTATTATATTTTTAATATCTATTTTATTATGTGTTTTTTTAAAGTTGATGTGTCAAAACAAGGGTCCTTATTTATGACTTAGTGATTTTATTTCTATTTGAATTTGATACTGTTTGCCTAACAATTAACCAATAACATTCATAAAGCACCTCCTAAGTGCCAGACATTGTACTAAGCACTGGTGATACAAAAAGAGGCAAAAGACAAAACCCTACCCTCAAGGAGCTTACAATCTAAAATATACAAATAAGTATATGCAAAACAACCTACATATGGAATGAGTAGCAGATAATTAACAGCACTGGAATTATGAGGAGTTAGGGAAAGATTCCAGTAGAAGATGGGATTTTAAAAGAAGCAAGAGATGTCAGTAGTCAAAGTGGAGGAGAGAGAGTGTTCCAGGCATGGGGTATGGGAGAGAGAATGCATGGAGTGGAACGAGATGAAGTGTCTTGTTTGGAGAACAGCCAGAATGCCAGTATAATTGGATCGAGGGGTAACTGTCCAGGACTAAGGTGTAAGAAGACTGGAAAAATGGGAGGTTTTGAAGAGCTTTGAATGCCAAACAGAGCATTTTGCACTTGATCCTAAAGGCAATTAGAATTGGAGTTTGAGTAAGGGAGTGATATGATCAGACCTGCACATTAGGAAGATCGTTTTTTGGGATGAATGGAGGATGGATTGGAGTGAGGCAGGCAGACCTACCAGCAGAGTCTAGAAATGAGGATATGAGGCCCTCAACAAAAGTGGAGCTAGCATCAGAGGAGAGAAGGGGGAATATTTGAGAAGTGCTGCAAAGGTTAAATCAACAGGCCTTGGCAACAGATTAGATATAGGAGAGTGAGGGTAAGGTGAAAAATAGTGAGAGATTCAGGATGATTCCATGATAGCAAATATAAGGGACTAGGAGGATGATGTTGCTAGGAAGGAGGGAGACGTCCCATTCCCAGGATAGAGAAGACACAGGCATTTGTAGGCGGTAGGAAAAGAGTTAGTAGATGGGAGAGATTCAAAAGAAGTGAAAGAGTTGGGATGCCAAAGGGGGCAATCTGTTGGAGGAGACAAGATGAAGTGGGATGAGAAGTAGAGGTATTAGACTTGACAAGGAGTAAGGCCACTTCATCATGTGAGACAGGTGAAGGAGGAAAAAGTGGCAGAAAGAATCTGAATGAGAAGAGATAAGGAAGAGGGGAGAAGAGGGAGTTCATGATGAATGGCCTCAATTTTTTTTTCTGTAAAATATGAGACAAGGTTCTCATCTGAGAGTAGGAGTGAGGGGGAACTATGAGAGGTTTGAGGAGGCATGAAAAGATTTGGCAGAACCACTGTAGAGAGGGGGATAATGAATTAAAAAGGGAAGCCTAGAGCAGCACTATCAATTCAAATAGAAAAAAGATCCCTGAAGTTAGCATATTGACTTAGAAAATCAAAATTATGTTGTATATGTTTTATTGTATTTTTATTTACTTTGTTAAATATTTCCCTATGACATCTTAATCTGTTTCTGGCCACACTCAGGAGTCTTTAAGCCAGCAAGATACCAGAATTTGACATGTTTCTCCTAGAGAACACCCTAAATTTCTATCTATGAAAAGGGAAAAAAATACTGCCAACACCAAAACTAAGGTTATTTGAACTTTCATTGGTTAGTCACTAGGTTAGAAATATTCATTAAGTATTTCAAGATTGCTATTTATTCATTCAAGAATAGAATATTTAGAAGAAAATGTTCTTTTTGCATTTCAAATGCCTTAAAATATTAGATCATTATGTCATAATATTAATATTATTTCTCACTTCCATAGAGTGCTTAAGGCTTAAAAAGAGCTTCCCTAAGAACTCTATGAGATAGATCATGCTGATGAGATTTTGCTCATTTTATAGATAACGAAAGTGAGACTCTGAGAAAGTCAATCCAATACCAAAAAGCATTCATTAAGCACATGCTCAATGTAAGGCACATGCTTGGTGAGGAAGGTGCAAAAGGGGATTGAAATGAGAGTGTAAAGGCTTTTAAATGAAAAACTAAGAAATTTGTATCTCATCCTGGAAGCAATAGGGCCTTCTAAAGTTTCTTGAACAGGGGAGTAGGATGTTCCAATTTGAGCTTTCATAAAGTTGTTTTGGCAACCATGTGGATGAAAGTCTGGAAAGGGGAGAACCTGTGAGCTAATAACTCAATTAGCAGGCTGTTCAATAGGCTATGTAAGAAGAGAGAAGGAGATAGATTTGAAAGATGTCAAGATTAAATCAACAAGCTTCAACAGCTGATTGAAGGAGCCTAGAGAAGAGGGTCGAGTGTTGTGGGATTAGTAAAGGGAAAGGAAAGAGCCAGGGATGACCTTGAGGATCTAAATTTGAGTCACGAGAAGCATTTTAGTGCTCTCAACAGAAACAAGGAAGATTGGAAGATGAATGGGTCTGGGGAAAAATAATGAGTTCTGCTTTGGGTATAACAAATTTGAGATGTCTACAGGACATCCAGTTATTATGTTTCTGCTATGTGATAGGCACTGTGCTAAGCGCTAGGGATTAAAAAAAAAGATGTAAAATAAAGTTCCCATCTTCAAGAAGCAAACAGTCTAATTGGGGAAGACAGCAGTATCCAAAATCCAGAAAGTAATGAGTGATTCAGGACTGGAGCTTATGAAAAAAAAAAAAAGATGAATGGTGAATAGATAGATGGAGTCACATGCTTAGATGCTTAGAGATACAAAGAAAATTGAAGATTCTCATGGGAGCTATTGAGAGCACCATAAAATAGAGTATAGAGAAAGAAAAGAAGCCAGTATAGAGTCTTGGGGCACACTCAGGGTTAAAACACAGGACATGGATGAAAGTGCAACAAAAAAAATACAAAGAAGATGATATCACACATGTTAGAGAGAAAAGGGGGTGGTTAACAATGTCAAATCATTCAGATAGGTCAAGAAAGATGAGAACTGAGAAAAAGCCATTGGATTTAACAATTAAGAAATCAATGGTGAAAAGCTTTCACAGGAACAAAAGCAATGCATACAGGACAAGAATGAGAATTACCAAATGGGGGAAAAATGATATCAAATATCTCTGATAAAAGTCTGATATATAAGCTTTTTGAATAATTAACATAGCTATATGGAAGTCATTCCTCAAAAGATATGCTGTCAAAGGAAATGAATAGTTTTCAAATTAAAATTTATAAACTATCAATAACTATATAAAATACTACACAAATAACTGGCAAATACAAATTAAAACAAGTATGACAGTTTACCTCACATCCAGAAAATTTACGAAGATAATGAAAGACAAAAATAAATAATGCTGAAGGAACAGAAGACAGGCTTTTGGATTCACTCTAACTAGAGCTATAAATTGGTCTACCATTATGGAAAACAACTAGAAATTATTCTGAGAAAACAACTAATTTTTTCATCCTTTTTTTTACCCAGAACTCCTAATAATGGGATCAAAGTAGATCAAAGACAGAAAGATCGGTACATCTGAATATTTTTATAGAAGCACCTTCTGTGGTAGCAAAAATAAAACAAGACCTAGTAAAAAAAAGTAAATGTTCGAAAGTGGGGGATAGCCAAAAAAAGTGATATATCAATCAACTAACAAGAATTTATTCAACTGTGTTCTAGGCACTGTTAGGTACTGAAGATCCAAAGCTAGGGAGAAAAAGCAATCTCTGGTTTCAAGAGGATTATATCATAAGAAGATTGTGAAATATTATTTAATGTCCTTTGACACAGCTATAAACTGTTAGGCCTATACCCAAAGGACTTACATGTACACAAATATTTAGAGCAGTTCTTTGTGTGATAATTTAAAATAAATTAAATCCAAAGGGATGCCAATCAATTGAGGAATGGATAAGTAAGTTATGGTATATGAATGTGATGGAGCAGTACTGTGATATAAGAAATAAGAAAAGAGATGATTTCAAAGTAACATGGAAAGACATATGAACTAAAGCAGAATTTAGTAAACAAAACTGAAAAAATAACCTATAATGTAATATTGATATTATTTTTAAAAAGTGAAAGACATTGATAAAATTTGATAAAGAATGAAAATGCCCAGAACCCAGAAAACAATTCATATAATAATAATATTGTAAAGACAAACAACTTTGAAAGCTATAAGAACTATTATCAATAAAATGACCATTCATGATTCCAGAAAACCAATAATATGACATGTTACCTACTTATTGACAGAGAGGTGATATATTTAGAGAGCAGAATTAGATATATTTTCATTTACAGTCAATGAAAGAATTTATGTTGTTTGATGATGCATATTTGTTACAAGGAATGTCTGTTTTCTATTTTTACAATGGTATAAGATTAGAAGACAATAAATTTCTAATTAAAAAATAAAATATAGAGAGGTTGGGGATACTACGTATGTAAAAAGTTTTATGTGATGATAAAAGTTGTAGGTTTAATATGACATTTAATTTCTAGTTACTCCTTTTAAAATTTCTATATTTGAGTAAAGTTTGTAGTACACATTATAAGTAGAACAATGATATATTACGTAATTTATAAACATATATTACATACATGTAAATACGTCAGTAGTTCATGCTCAAAAAGTTTTTGCTGATAGGAGCGAATAATCAAAACTTAAGATCATTGCATCACATGATGGCTGCTTCAATATGGAAGGTCCAATTGAGATGAGATCATTTAAATTAGATATAGTCCACACCTCTTCCATGGCCATTCAATCCCACATAAGTAGATTTGCAGATGATGGAGGTTACCTAAGGTCAGGATGTTGGAATATAGTCAATAAAGATGACACAAAAGATGACATAACTTGTCTCAGTGACACATCTATGTCAGTGTAACAAGTGACAAGGCTTAGATTTAATCCTAGTTCCCTGACTCCAGGATCAGTATTTGTTCCATTATACCATGCTATAATTCAAACTGACCACCTAAGAGAATTTTACTATATAGGGACAATGATGTTGTAGCTATTTTTCCATCTACTACTTATTTTCATTTAATTTCTTCTGGATTGTAAAGAGACCTTGTATTTAGTAGAACTCCGTGAATCCAAAAGTCCTCTAAATTATTCACAATTTTCATTTTTGGAATTGTCTGGAGCTCACCAAATTTATGATGTCTGCTATACATAGAAATCTTACTGGTTCTAGCAAGGTCTCATTGAATTTTCAATATAGGCATTTTCTTCTACATCAAAAAATGATTAATTTTTAAATGTATTTTTTCTCAAATTGCAACTTTGGCTTTTCTGGGAGCATTTTTAGAAAATGAAGGACTCTAATAATTGAATACCCTATTGGTAAAAAGCCTAATCTGGAAATCTTCCCAGATTACACATCTGCCCAGCATTCAGCATATCCCCCAAAAGGGCACATGGATCATGAGGACAGAGAAAAGGCAAAGACACTTCAAAATATCTATATAGGGTGAATTTTTTTTCTCATGTGAAACATTGAATAAAAGTTATTGGCCCAAGTGCCAACATCTGCTTGAGAAATAAGAAGTAAGGTAAATGCATATTGAAATATGAATGAATGGGAAGTAAATCATAAACTAAGATTCTAGATTAACAGCATTTTATCATAAGGCATCTTTGATGCAAAAATCCTCTCATTGAAATACATTCAAATCATTAATAATAACTGTGTTTTAAATTTTAAAAAGCAATTGACACATTATTTTATTGAGCTGTACCACAACTCTGTGAGCTAGAGATTCTTACCCAGAAGTCTATTAACTTGATTAATTTTTTTAATATTTTACTGATTGTATTTAAATATTATTGGTTTCTTTTGCAATTATATGTGCCTTATTTTATGCATTTAAAAATATGGTTCTGAGAGGATCCATAAGCTTCACTAGACTGACATAGGGGTCTATGACATAGAAAAGCTTAAGAACACCTGTTTAAATAGAGTCATCATTAACTACATTTTATTGATTGGGACACTGAGCCTTCAAGAAGTTTAGTGACTTGTCCATGGTTACACAGCTAGTAAGTGTTGAAGAAAGGATCTAATTTCCAGTTTTCTTCATGACTCCAAGTCAAGTACTCTATCCACTCTGCTAGACTGTGCTCCTTAGGAAAACTTGTGATGCCACAACCTTACCATTAGATATTCTTCATAAAAGAACAATCCTTGTATACTGATGATTAGGGACACTGCATGCATGGACAAGGTCTGTGTCACTCCATTGTACTCATGCCACTACCATTGGAGTAGATCTTTATTGGCATTTCCATCAAAAGGAAGTTGCTTAATACTCCTTTGAAAGAGTTCATTCATTTATTTTTTCTTGACTGATCTGTGTGCGCTGTCAAACTACCAATTTTGTCCTTATGCATTAAGTAGAAAAAAGTAATCTCAAGACAACAAGTAAATTAAAAAGCAGCCACATCTACTCAATTAGGTTCTTTTTGGTCCAAGAAAGTTCAGTAATTGGAGTAGACCACTTGATCATTCTGTTTAACTGACTGGAAAATCCTACCACTGACCACTAAGTGACAGCCAGAAGTAAAGCAATATTTTTCATAGGAAACCTGATTTTGTTTAAGCAGACACATTTTTTATTTGTGTTTTGCAAATACAAAATGACTCAGACTTTGCTGAACCTGTGCTCAGCTTAGATGTAACTTAACTTCCTTCAATATTACTTTCTTTTAATTTTTATTGATGGCTTTTTATTTTACATTTATTGTATAATACATTTTTCTTCTATTTCATGTTCATTTCCAAATATATACCTCCCCAGGACACTAACCAGTAAGACTTCTTTTATATGAAAGATTTAAAAAAATGAAAAAAAACCAGGCTAGTAAGATCAAATATCACATTGTCATATCTGAGAGAAAATGCAATACTCAATTCCCGTATTCCCCCACCTCTGCAATGAAGGCAGAGAGATATATTTCTCAACTTTTCTCCAGGAACAACCTGGGTCATTATAATTACATAGCATTGTATTTTATTGTATTGTCCTCTCTATTTAAGTTATTAAAGTCATTGTGTATCTTGTTTTCCTGATCATGTTATTTCACTCTGCATCAGTTCATATAAATCTCATAGTCTTCAAATTCTTCATATTCATTGTTTTTGCCATTATATTAATACACCACATATTTCAAATCAATTCTCTAGTTGAAGAAAACTACTCTATTTCTTATCTTTTGCTATTTCAAATAGTAATGCAATGGATATTTTGGTACATACAGAACTCTTCATTATGACTTTAATCTCCAAGGAGTGTTTAACTTGATACAAGATTTCTAGTATATTTCAGTTACTTCTTAGCATAATTCTAAATTTCTTTCTGGAAGGGTATAACCAATTAACAGTTCTACCAACAATGTACTTGTGAGCCTGTCTTTCCATAGCCTCTTTGGCATTGAGTGTTGTTACCTTTTTTATACTTTGACAGTTTTCTGGGCAGGAAATGGCACCTCAGAGTTATTTTAATTTACATTTCTCTTATTACTAGTAACTTACAACAACCTCATATTTACCTTCAAAAGTTAGTAAATGACATTCCTTCTTGTTAAGGTCACTGATATCTTATGTCCATGGAACCTAAAGTAGGGGATGAGCACCATGTATAAATGTATATGTAGGTATAAGAACTTTTCTTATTTAAATGACCTTATATTTTAACTGACAGTAGGATTACAAAAATCATAGATCTATAACTGGCAGGTATATGCTGTCTTCCCCTTTAGAAGGTAATCTCCTTGAAGTCAGGGGCTCTTTCACTTTCATCTTTAAAACCCCAGCATCTTGAACAGTGCCTGGCAGATAGTAAGCAATTAAACAATGCTTGTTGATTGTCTCATTAATATAAGTCATACAGTCCAACCCCTTCATTTTGTATATGATTTTTAAATTAATTTGTTTCATATCTTTAGTAATGCTTTTAACCATGCATTAGCATACTTTTATTACATTATGACATAATGTAAAACATCAACCTAACAGTTCTTTAAATAAAAATATATGGTGTGGTGTACATATAATACACATTACCTTTCAAGTGTGAGAGTCTAGTTATTCAAATATTCACTTTCTCCATCCAGAAAAAATTATATGTAATCTGCTAGTTATTATCATCAAATAATATTTGATCATCAATACAGGGAAAACATTTTATGTAATGGAAAGTCACTTACATGTCACAAATTCCTACCCTTCTTTCCAGTTCCTGACCTATGACCTCGCCATCATCCTATTGTTCATCCATGAAATGACAGTAAGAAAAACTTATTAAACTTGAAATAGTTTTATTCATTTGGCATACAAATATTCTATTCCTCCCACTAAATTTGCAGGGTTGCTGCTAACATTTCCTAATGTCCCAATTCCCTTATTACTTCTTCTGTTCCCCATATCACTAGGCTAAGAAAACACAAGCTTTGCCAGAAGAAAATATATTGTTTTCCCTAAAACAGACTCAAAAGAAAACCAAACCAAAAGGAAAGCAAAAAATAGAGAGGCAAAATGTTTTTTTTTTAAAACCTACTATATAATCTCATTGGCCCATTAAATTTATTTGAATTATTTGGGCAACTAATTTTTTCAAGGGTTTTATTATCGCCTTATTGTACTATTCATAAAAGAAAAATAATCCCAATCATTACTTTAAGGTAATCATATTTATTTAAGCGATTGTGCAATATCAACATCTTGGCCTAATGCATGCACACTGACACATCCTTCTTCTGCCAATGATAATTCCTTGTAACCCACAATTAAACTAACAAACAAAATAAAAGCTTCAACAGGCCATTAAAAAGGAAAACAGTGTTGTAAGAGGAACAATCTCTAATTTGGAGTGGACTTCGCACTACTCAAGCCCCATCAGTGGTCTATTGGCTTGAAAGATGAAAGCCACATTAAAAGTTTAAATAAATGTGCATCATGTACAATCTAGTCTTTGGTGGAAAGCTAACCTTGTATAAGCCCTTTAATAATATAATTAAGCATTCAACAATGCCACTGTATGTAATTCACAGTTCCAAAATGTCTACAGCTCTGATTTTGACCTTTCAAAACCCCATTAAGCTATGTAAATACAGAGCAAAGAAATGTGTACAGTGCATAAACAGTTTGCTAATGTCAACTAGACAGGACACACTGACTCTTTCTTGTCCCTAGTGCTTAGAAGAGCAGTGGTCGGGCATTAACATGGCTTTTCTATCGATTTGCCCATGACAGATCTACCATGGAACTCGTGTTGTGTCCTTTTTTTGTTCAATGTGAAGTTAAGGTTGAACCTGCCTTGTAGCTTTCTGAAATCTAAGACACGGGTTCTAAAGAAGAAGGAAAACAGATAAAACACAGATAAACATTTTCAAAAGCTGAGAAAGAAGTAAGAGGCCAGAACCCCACAAAAAGGGGACTCCAGGCTTTTAAAAGTGGACTGCATCCTATTTATTGACTGGTTATGTTATTTCCCTCCAAATCCAACTAAGCATTAAGCTGGGCATTAGAGATACAAATGCAAAACCAAAAACAGCTCCTGTTTTCAAAGAGTTTACATGTTACTGGTAGATTCGACACTCAGACATGTTTGCTTGAAATTTTAAAAGTCCTTCCACTTCTACAGTAGCATTTTGTTCTCATAGTAACCCTGTGAGAAATTCAGGTCAAGTAGTGGTATACCCACTTTACAGATTTAAAAAAGTGAGATCAAGAGAGGTTGCCTAAAGGCAAGTACGTTGGCTCTACATTGATGCTGACATCAAGATGTCATTTTGGTCCTCTTCAAACACAAAGGACAAAGAACAACAGTAAGTAGTGGAACTGGTACTAGACTAAATCAGATCTCTTGTTTCCCAGTAACCTGATTTTTCCATATTCACAATTACCTCCAATCACATGAGATGATGAATTTCAAGAATTTTCTAAGCTTTGAAACCAACATAAATGAAAGCTATCATCACTATTGGGGCAGCTAGGCAGTACAGTGGATAGACTGCCAGGCCTAGATTCAGGAAGACCTAAGTTTAAATGTGGCCTTAGACACATAGTAATTGTGTGGCCATAGGCAAGTCATTTAACCCTGTTTGCCTCAGTTTCCTCATCTGTAAAATGAACTGGAGAAGGAAATGATAAACCACTCCAATATCTTTGCCAAGAAAACCTCAAATAGGGTCACAAAAAGTTATAAACAACTGAACAACAGTCTTCACTATTATTGTTATTATTATTAGTCCATAACACATTTTTGTAGCATTATCTTAAGCTACACATGAATATGATAAAAAAGATAATATTTTTAAAGTTCTTAGCCTAGTGCCTAGAATATAATAGTCACTATATGAATGCTTATTCCTTTCTAAACACCCACTACCCCACTTCCAATATCATCCAGTCAGACTGGCCTACTTAAGTGTCCCCTGAATATAACCTTTCTATGTATATAATTTTAAGCACACAATTAGTAGATATCAATCAGCTTAAGTTGTGCATGATATTTGAAAATAATATTCTTGCTCAAGTATAGCCTTCAATAATTCAGTTTTGCTTTGCTTCAAAGCCATTAGGATGTTAAATGTTTATTAATTAGAAGTTTTCAAACCCATTTGGACTATATGCCTGGATAGTACCAAAGTTTCTGGTTTTACTGATTTTACACATTTGACTTTGCATCTATAGTAATCTCATTTATAATCTGTTGTCTCGTGCTCACACCTGTCATGGGTCTTTCCATTTTAGGAGAGTTCCTTCCTTTAGGAATTCCTCCTTAGAGGCAGAGATGGCTTTTAAAAGCCAATCAGCAAATGCTATAAGTCAGGGCTTGGTTTATTGTATTGTTGAATGTCTAGTTTCCTTAAAATGATGGAAAAATGTTAATAATGCAAATTAATTATAAGTGTATCCCGTATATATGATTTTTTTTCAGAGAGCCAGTTGTTAAGTTAAACATTTACCAGAACACTCCTGTCTTTAGGTGACCCTCAATTTTAATTCTTTAATTTGATTCAGTCAGTCAGTATTCATTTATTAAGCACTTAGTATATGGCATCCAATGATCTAAGTACTGGGGATACAAAGAAAGATAAAAGACAGGCCCTTCCTTCAAGTTTACTATTTAATGGGGGAAGATAATCTCCAAAAAGGATTGGAAGGGAAAAAGCATTTATATGGCTCATACCACCTGCCAAGTACTGTACCATATCCTTCACTTTCCAACTGACTTGCATTTGAGGTTCACAGTAACCTCTGTGAGGTAGGTGCTGTTATTACTCTCATTTTACAGTTGAGGAAACTGAGACAAACAGAGGTTAAGTGACTTGTCCAGAGTCACACAACTAGTAAGTGTCTAAAGCTGGATTTGAACTCAGGTTTTCCTTACTCCAGGACAGTTGCTTTAAGCAGATAAGCAGAAAGTGGGAGGGAAAAGGTATCCAACATAACAGCATGATAAAGAAATCCAGAGGAGTGCAGCTGGGTAGAAAATTAAGAGATAGCTGATCTGTGCTTCCTCCTTATAAAGAGGTTCTTAGCAAAAGAGCTCTCTACCCTCTCCAATCAGAGAGAAGAAGGAGACCCAGGGGTAGAGGGTATTCTATAACTAATAACCCTACAGAGTCATCAGAATAGTCTTTTTTGTTAACGTTGTTTCAGAAAGACACTAGTGTCTAGGGTTATTAAGGGATATCACCAGGGACATAATGCCCAAAACGTGATGATCATGATGATGATCTTTTTTTTTAATCTGGTCAAAAAGGAAAAGAGAGGAATAATCAATGAATTATCTCCACACCCTATTAGTATCCACAGAATGTCAAGCCATCCAGAGCAGAATCACGTTAAGTGAACCTTCTGTGCCGTTTATACAGTGCTTTGTAAACAAGTGTTGTATAGAACAGCCAGATACTGATGGGTTACTTCTGTCTTACCAGAAGGAGGACTCACATTGATCAGATCACAGATCCTTCAAAGTGTTGATGTATCAATAATAAGCATCATAATAAGAGAAAGGAAAGGGGTGGAGGGAAAAATTAAATGCTTAGTATTGCATAGTAGGAGTTACATAAAGTATCTTCCCCAAGTTCCTAGATAATAACTACCTCTGGTACTTTTTCAAGGAGATAGACCCAAATGGTGTATTTATAGATTGTCAGTTTAAAGCAGTCATTTCTGTAATATAACCCAATGGCATCCTCAGTTAAAGAGAGGGAGAGGCATAAAATGGATTTCCCCCCTACTTTTCAGGACACAATTTTGCTATTTTCAAAGTCAGAAAGAAAGAACAGAGGAAAAGGGGAGAGAAGGGAATGGTGTCTTTTATACTATAATTTATTAGCAAAGTAAAACAGAACCAGGTCCAGTTCTCTAACTTATTATCTAATAGGACTTCATTTCTTATTTCATCTTTACCTGTTTTATCCTAGGCATAAGCAGTGCCAGATGAGGTAGCATGGTGTTTCGCAAATTTATGAGGCCTCAAATCCATGTTCCACCTTTTCCAAATCAAAGGTATCTTGTGAGTATAATTTTAATTGTTTGATCGGTTTTGATTTTGGTTTTGTTTTTCCCTGCTTCTCTTCTCTTTGTTTCTCTCCATGTTGGCAACAGGGGATATTGGTGATGTGAACAAAACCAAGAATAAGCACAGTGGTTAATAATCAGGGGAGTTGTTAAGAGGGAAAATTTGCCAAATTCCAAATATTCCTCTTTCACCTCCTTTTCCTGCTCCTTTCATCTCTTCTCTGTCCTCCCTCCTCACCTTCTACTCTTTCTTTCCCCGTTCCTTAAATGATCAGTTCATGAAATTTTCATATTTCAAAAAAGTGAAGTAGCCCAAGGTCATTTCAGTATCTGGAGTAGGGACCAGGTTTGTTTTATGTGTTTGTTTTCTTTTCATCTTGGTACCTATAGTGTCCCATGACATATATCCTTCCTGTTATTTCAATGGGTTACTTCAATTCTCTCTGAAATAGACTATGAAATCATGTACCTTTTCCCTTTCTTACATGGATATCGTGGAAATGCTAAGCATGCGATATATAATGTATGATAATATATAACATTAAGTATATATGTTATTTATGTATAATATATAATATGTTATATATATAATTATAGGTAATTAATTTTAACAGTATATAATAATATGTTGATTACAGTTGAACAGTAGTTCAACTACAGTTGAACAGTTAATGTGAGATGTAGGGTCTGAATCTAGGTTCTCTCATTCCAGAGCTAGGACTCTTTCCATGGTACCATAGTTAGTAAGTGATTTACAAATTTTAGGTAATTAATTTTAACTGTATATAATCATATGTAGTAATTTCAGAGAAAATTTTATAGGGATAACTTGCCAAAGTCTAAAAATTTGTTTTTTGAATCATAGGTCTTTATGGCTAGAAATAATGCTATAGAGATAATCTAACCCACTCCTCATTTTATAGCTGAGTAACTTGCCAGAGGTCACATAGCTAAGTAATTGCAAAGCCACAGCAAGTTTCAGTTACTCTTTGCAGATAGCTAAGCACACACACACATACACATGCACACACACACACACACACACACATGCAAAGAGACACACACAGAAACACGTAAGAATATCATGACATTTGAGTCCCCCTAAATTGCAACCATTAAAGCAAATTATTGTATCTCTAACACAAAAAGCCATAGATATCAATAATTTGAGGGGGCCAGATCCAAACAGATAAGATCATAGGTATATTTGAATATTTTGAGCTCAAAAGCAACTAGGGAAATAAATTTTCCATTGTTAGATAAGGAAAATAAACTTTTTAATTTTTAGGAACTCAATTAAATTCAAATGTATTTCTAACCACAAGTGTGTTATTATTGTTTAATTTATATCCAAATGCAAGCCCCAAGTGTAAATTGTACTCCATTACAATATTTACAAAACTACATATTGTTTGGGTGAGAGTAGAGAATGAGGTGCTTCAGAGCTTACCATTTGCAGGTGACTTTTTTGAAAAGGTGGAAAAAAAAATAGATAGAGGGCTTTGTGTTCCTTATCAGCCAAGAAAAAGACAAAGGCCTTTCTCATCTCCCAGTGGCTGTAAGCACTGAAGGTGTGGTCGAAGTAATGTTTGAGGCCACCTAAGAAAAATGAGGCAGTGATGCACTAATTGAAGAGACTTCAATTAGGGCACTATTCATTGTGGTCTAGTGGTTAAGGCACTGAATTGATAATTCTCAGCAGGAGAATGATGGTGCCAACTGAGACATATTTCAAAGACAGCACGAGAATGAGACTTGATACTGTTAAGAGTACTCTTCCAAAATGCTGTACTGTGTGTGAGAAATTAGGATGGGTCATTTTAGGGTTAAGTCAATAGTTACAGTGGACACCCCAAAGTAGAAACAGGTTTTGTTGTTGTTGTTTAGTATCAACCATTTTAACAAAAGAAGATTTAGATTAAAATCACCTTTAAAAGAAGCGCTGGACAGGAAAAAGAGTCACAACATTTCAACATTAGCCTGAGGGGTATGTGATGGGAGATGTGGCAGTTTTAACCTGCTTTGTGTCAGTTATATATTCTGTGCCACTGAGGAGTTGCTACAGAAATAGGTTAGTAATCTGAATGTGTCTGTATGAGTCTTTGAAAGTTTTTAGCACTAAGTGGCAAAGCTCCCTCCTTCCTTCTCAATCCAATGCCCAAATGCTAGTATCTCAAGATACCTGTATTCTCAATACCCAATAAAATATTTGATCTAGAGCTATTACTAATTACTAGAGAATAAATTGCATACTTTTGTAAAGGTTAAATAACTCAAAATATTTCATGCCCTGGAGCTCAGATTTCTGAAGCTAAGAAATCAATTTTACACCACAGGAGAAAAATAATTTCCTTAATAAATTCAGTAAAATTTGTAAACACCTATTAACTATGGTACCATGGAAAGAGTCCTAGCTCTGGAATGAGAGAACCTAGATTCAGACCCTACATCTCACATTGACTGTTCAACTGTAGGCAAGTCATCATCTCCATGAGCCACAGAATCTTCATCTATAAAATGAAAGTTTTGGACTAGAAAGCCTTTGAGGTTCTTTCCAGCTTAAGATCTAGGATCTTTGGTGGCCATACTTGGTCAAAAGAAATGTTCTCTGATTATTATATCTTTACTAGAAAGGTACTGTGACATAGTAGAGGGATGAGGCACTGGACTTGTAGTTAGGTAGACCTGGATTCAATTTCCTCTTCAAATACTTACTGGCAGTGTGACCCTTACATTCATAACTTTTCTGATCTACAGCTGGTAAGTGGGATAATAATAGCACCTACCTCCCAGGGCTATTGTGCTGACCAATGAGGTGTGGGAAAAGCAGTTTGCAAACCTAAAAGCACAAAATAATTGTGAACTGATACATGATTGCTTTTACCTAAAAATCTTAACATTCTTTTCTTTTTTTAATATATTTTATATCTTTAAATATTTCCCAATTACATGTAAAGTAATTTTATAACAATCATTTCTTTTTAATCTGAGTTCCAAAGTTTCTTTCTTCTTCCTGCCCCCGCTTGTCCTTAAGAAGGCAAGCAATTTGAGATTGATTATTCATGTGAAATCATGCAAAACATATTTCCATATTAACCATGTTGCAAAAGAAAACACAGACAAAAAAAACCAAGAAAGATAATGTTAAAAAAAAAGATATGCTTAAATCTGTATTCAGAATTCATTACTTCTCTCTCTGGAGGTCTATGACATTTTTCATTATGGGTCCTTTGGAATTATCTTGGATCATTGTCTTGATCAGACTAGCTAAGTCTTTCACAGTTAACTATCCTTACAATATTGCTGTTACAATCTTCTGTAAAATTTTCCCCCAATTTCCTGCTTTCCTTCTAATTTTGGCTGTATTAGTTTAGTTTGTGCAAAAGCTCTTTAATTTCATGTAATCAAAATCATCTACTTTACTTCCCATAATCTTCTCTATATCTTGTTTGGTCATAAACTCTTCCCTTCCACTGAGCCAATCTATTTCTTAGCCAGTACCAAACTATTTTGATACTTACTGCTTTGTAATATAGTTTGAAATCTGGAACTGCTAGGCCACCTTCATACACACACACACACACACACACACACACACGTACATATATACAACATATATATGTATACATATATGTGTATATAATATATGTGTGTGTGTATTATATAATGTATATATGTATATGTGTAGATGTATATCAATATACTAATAATATATAATATAATATAATATGATTTTTTCCATTTATTTCCTTGAAATAGGATAGGAAAAAGAGCAGGTCAAAGTTGCCGTACAAATTAGCAGTGGGTGAACCTATGAGTGGTTACTGTGTTTCCAGTTTAGATGAGACTTCTCAATAACAAAAACAATTTATTTTAATTTCAAAGGAAAAAAATAAGTAATATGGTCAGCCTTGAATGCAAAAATGATGAACATGTACTTTAACAAATAAATAATATGAAGTAGCTATTGCCCTCTCCCCCAAAGTTGCCTTCCAGTTACTCTGTTTATATCTTACTTGTATCTAAGTATTTATATATTGTCTCCTCCATTAGAATGTAAACTCTTTGATGACTGAGACTGTTTTTGCATTTCTATGTATCGCTACTGCTTAACATGGTGGAACACAGTAAGCACATTTAATAAATAGTTGTTAATGAATAGGAAACCATTCTAGAATCTTGAGGAGAGGAGTCATACAATAAAGGTATTTTAATGAGATCACTCTGTCAGCAGGACAAACTGAAGCTGAAATTGCAACCAAGGAGAACAGTTTAAGAGGTTGGATAGGAAATGAGGCCTTGGGTTAGGAGGTAGAGGAAAAGGACAAATTTGAGAGATAATTTGAAAAATCAATATGATTTGTTAATTAATTGAATATGAAGGAATAAAATAGAGGAAGGAATTAAAATAAATCCAGCTTCTAGTGATGTTGTTGATAAGAATGGAAAGTTTGAGAATAGTAGAAGTAGTAGAAGAAGTAGAAAATACTGAGTTTAGTTAGGAATATAGCAGGATGTCTTTGTCAAGGGCTCCAAAGAGACTGCCCAAAATCAGGACTAAGTTTTGCTTTGAGAAGAGAATGAAGGAGAGAGAAAAGTTGAAAGCCTTTTTCTTATTCATGCCCAGATGGGAATCACAGGTAGTCATCCCCTGCGATGAAAAGGAAGAAATAGACTGAATCATTTCCGATACATGTGAATGGCAAAACTCCTTCAGATTTCCCCTCGCTAATAGTAACATAAATATTTAAAATGAGCATTTCTGGGTATTGAGAATATAGGTATCTTAAGATACTGGCATTTGGGCATTGGATTGAGAAGGAAGGAGGGAGCTTTGCCACTTAGTGCTAAAAACTTTCAAAGACTCATACAGACACATTCAGATTACTAACCTATTTCTGCAGCAACTCCTCAGTGGCACAGAATATATATGGCCTGAATAATTATTATAATTAACCATGCATCTGTCTATTTTTGCATGTCTATTGTATATATTTGAGTCCCATTTGGTTTTCATCATAGAACTATTTTCAGCAAGTAAAGGATCTTGTGAATGTGTCGATTTTTTTTTTTTGCTCTCAACTTGCAAAATAAAATAATTTAAAGACTTTTAGTAACATATTTAATGTTATTCAACTTCTCTGGTCCACTCAGAACTTTGGCTTTGTCCATTAGACTGAATGTCTTGAGGATAAAGGTTAACTTTTGCCTTTCTTTGTATCCCTAAGCACTTTACACAATGTCTGACACATAGGAGGTGCTTAATAATAGGTAATTTACTATTGATTGACTATAAAAGTTAGTTTCCTAGAAACTATTTCCAAACATGCAATATCCATCACAAGTTACAGATAAATAACTTTTTAAGATGATCCCCAATCTAACAATCTTCTTGCATTCCTTGGGGAAAAATCATTGTGCTATGTAATATTAGTCATCTTACTGGGCAGTAATCTTAGAAGAAAATGTGATAAATTTGGCCAAATACTACTGCCTCACGAGGACCCTCCTGTCTCAGAACTAGTGGCTCTTATCTCTTATAAGAATAATAAGAAAGTAGTTCCTTATTTCCCTGAGAGTATAAAGAGTAACTTCACTGAATGGTGAGCAATGCCATGAAATTACATCTTTAATGAAAGTACCAATTGTTACCTATATTAATAATAGCAAAGTATATGATCCTCTTTTAATACCAGAAAATGACATGAAAAGCAACAATATCCCTTCATTGATCCACTGGATTTTTTTCTCTCCTATTAGATTGTGAGCTTCTTGTGGGTAGGAACTGTCTTTTATTTGTCTTTTTTATATCCTCAGTACTTAGCATAGTGCCTGGCACATAGTAGGTACTTAATGTTTACTGAATGACCACCACCTAAACGAGGATAATTAAGCTTCTACATGGAACAATAAAATACAAAACAATTAAAGGAAGTCTGTTAATTTTGTCATGCCTTCATAAGTATTCAAAAGTCATTAAAACACTGAAAAGTTTAAAGGGCTAAAATAGAAATGCCCAATTTTGTCTTTGATTTTTCTTAGAAAACTCTAAATGTTGAGTTATAATGCAAATAAAAGCAATTAAAAGTCTAAGATGTGATGCTAATAGATAAAGCACTTACCATTATCACAAATTTAAAAATTGAAGTGTGATCCTAAGCAGAGTACCTTCTATCTCTTGTTCTTAAATTTCTGACTTCCCTTTAGCATCATTAAGTAATGGGGCAAATTGAAGCAGATCACTAGGCTAATGCTGGTTTGACCTTAATGACTTAGGTTCCTGAAAATGGAGTTTACCTAGAAAATATGACCATGTAGGCTGTGCTGAGGCTCTTTGTTTGGTCAAAAGGTGTATAATTTCATTGCTGATGAAGAAATTTAGTTTCTAAAAATATCAATTCATTAGCCTTCATAAAATGGAAATTTGCAGTTTGTTTCATATCCAACAGGTTCATTTAAAACAAATTTCAGTTAGTACCATGAGATAATAATAAGGATGGTTTTTAAATCATCTTATAGGGAATGAATTCTGGTGTTGCCCTATTTAAATCTTTCCCTAAGAAGGAGTAATTTGAATATAGAATCAAATAATCTCAGAATAGGAAGGGACCAAAGACACTTTTTAGTCCAGTCCATCCCTGAACAAGAATCTTCTCTACGACATATCCATCAGATTGTCATCTGGACAACACATGATGACCTCTGGTAAATGAAACTGAGTACCTCACCCCCCCCAAAAAATTGCACTTTTGGCTAGCTCTACTTTTTCCAACTTTTTCTTTTCTTGATGTCAAGCCTAAATGTCTTCCTTTTTGGGAACCCTTTGAGTCTGGGGCCAAAGAGAACAAATCTGATCCATCCTTCAGTTGATAGCCTTTCAAATACTTGAGGACATTGATCATGTTATCACTCAATCTCCTTTATCTATTGTTATATTTGTTTATTTCTTCTTGTATTTGCTGCTGTGGGTTATCCAGAGAGTTACTTATGCCTTCCAGGTTTTATTCCCTTCAAAAGTGTCAGATAAGTCTATTAACTCTGTCAGAAAAGGAAAATAAGGTGAATCTGATATGTCCTGTTGCTAATGAAGCCATTCTGGCTCTTGGTTATCACTGCTTCCTTTGAGAGATGTTTACTAACCTTTAAAAATATATTACAGAATTTTGTCAAAAATCATTGGCCTAAGATCTACAAAATCCATTCTCTTCCCTTTATTATTTTTGGAAAATCAGAATATCTGCTCTTTTCCAATCCAGTTCATTAGCTTGCAAAGATCATTTACAAGATCCCAAAGAACTGGCAGGGGGGTAATTATTAAATACCTGAGGATTTAATTCATTTGGGAAGGGTGAGAAACTAATCAAGGACAGCTGGGTGCTATCTTATCTCCTTGCTTATCTCCTTATTAGCCATTTTTTGTTCTGTTCTTTCCAGTCCAAAGATCATTATCCTGGGAAGATAAAAGCAAAACAAAATAAGTTATAAGACCCTGCTTTTCCCTCTGGGAAATCTGCTGTCACAATCCCATCCACCTCAACCAGGGGTCTTGATGTTCTTGGTGCTCCTCAACTTTGATGCTCTTCTTTTCCTCATGTAGTTAAAAATAAATATTTAAATGTATTTTAGTGTCTTTTTAAATCATCCTTAGCTTTTCTAGCCAGTCTTAGTTCCTTCTTAGCATTAGCAGTCTAATTGCATGACCTTATTTTTTTTGTATTCATCTTCCATTGCCAGTTTTTGCTTTCTTCTTCTGATCACATTTTTTTTTCAATCTCACCCCTTCTTCTTCAACTACCTACTCAACCACCTCCTCTCCAATAAGCTCCAGATCCACAACAAGGAAACAAGAATTGCACTATGTGTCAGGTGTTGGGCATATAAAGACAAAAATGAAAAGATTTTGCCCTCAATGCACAATGGGGTAGGAAGTTAATAGAAAATATATGTGAAGTGAATACTAGTGAATTATAGTTGAGGTTTTTTTTGGGGGGGGAGGGTGAACTAATAATTAGAAGGATCAGCTTTGTTGCTATACTCTAAAAACCATGTGACTTGCAGTTGAAACCTTTCATATGCATTGTTTCCCCATTACAATGTGAACTACTTGAGTAGGGTCAGTATTACCATTCTATTTGTAACCCAAGGGTCTGTATTACTATTCTATTTGTAACCCAAGACTTAGTATAGTACTTGGTACATAGTAAGCACTTAATAAATATTTTATTTATTTATTCATTCATCTATTCATTTACTTATTCATTCATTCATTCAAATGTGTTATGTTACAGTTGGCATTTGAGCTGCACTTTCAATAAAACTTTGGATCCAAAGATATGGAGATTAGGGTAGAGAGTGTTCCAGGTAGTGGAGACAGCCCACCCAAAGGCACAGAGCCAAGAGACAGAATGTCATGGATAGAGAACAGGAAGTAGTTTAGTTATAGCATAGAGTGCATGTTCAGGAGACATGTGAAATCAGTCTGGAAAGATAGATTGGGGAAAGATTGTGAAGTGCTTCACATGATAAAACCACAAGAATTGGTAACTGATTAGATACAAATAGTGAAGGAGAGGGAAGAGTTAAGTTCATTTTGGGCATATGAAACTAGTAACTGGACAAACTATAGAGGGTTTGAACAGTTTAAGCAGGAAAATAATGAGTTCCATTTTGGACACATTTAGATTTGAAGAATAAAATTATCACTAACAAGAAATGATCAGTTATTCTTCTTGTAGAGAGACCCCAAATAGATTCTTGTTCTTGTTCTTGTTCTTCTTCTCCTCCTCTTCTCCTCCTCTTCCTCCTCCTTCTCTTCTCCTCTTTCTCTTCCTTTTCTTCTCTTCCTCCTCCTCCTTCTTCCTTCTTCTTCCTCCTCCTTTTTCTTCTTCCTTCTTATTCTTCATGATCATCATCAATGATTTAATAACTAAATGGCAGGTAGGTGGCTCAGTGGATAAAATGCTAGGCCTGGAGTCAATAAGACCTAAGTTCAAATTCAGCTTCAGACACTCCCAAATTTTGTGATCCCCAGGAAGTCAGTTAATCTCTGCCTTAATTCACTGGAGAAAGAAATTGTTGACCACTCTAGTATCTTTACCAAGAAAACCCCATTCAGGTCATGAAGAGTTGGATACAACTGAATGACCAAACAACAAACTAAGTTGGCACCTGGAGGTTAAGTGACTTACCTAAAGTCACACTACTAATAAGTGTCAGACACAGGGTTTGGAGCCAAGTGTTTCTAATCACAAGTCCAATACTCTAGACAAAATTACATGCTCCCTCTTCAACAATAATAATTTAACCATAACAATAAGAATCACCTCCTCAAAGTCTAGCTCATCATCCATATCATGGGCATGTGGATTTAAAACCATAGATTTGCCAGAAAAAAAGTGATGCATTACAGTAATTTAATGTGTTTTCCCTCAGAAGGCCTAAAAAGAACCCTGAAACACTGATAAATTATACTCTGGTAATGCTGTTGATTAGGTGACCACCTCAGGCACCATGATGCAACTGTTTTTAAGAGCCAAAGAAATAGACTGATAGCATATGATTTCCAAGAACATCATGGTAATCAACTTTACACAGAAGACAGTGGAGCTAGAAGAAGGAAGGAAAGAAGGAAGGATTGATGGATGGAAGGAAGAAAACCTTTATTAAGTGCTTACCACGTACCATGCCCTGTACTAAGCATAGCAATATAAATATAAATAAAAAGAAAGCCCATAAATGAGCTTATATTCTAATGGAATAAAGTAAATACACATAAGGGAGCTAAAAAGTGAGGGGTTGGGGTGGATGAAGATATCCAGTGCAGGAGCATGTTTTTGAAGTTGGGAAGCCAGGAATAGGGCTGGGAGGGCCCTATAAATTTCAATACTCCTGTTAGAAATGACATAAACCACTAAGGAAAGCAAAACACAAGTGCCCAATGAAATGGACTGAAGATACAAATACCTTCTTTATGTGCCAGTAGTATATAATAACAGCATTGCAAACAGATTTCATCATTCATAAGTAGTGACTTCATACTATATTTAGTATTCTTAGCCCAAAGTCACACAATAAAGTATTACCAATTAGTGAAAGACAATTATAAACATCTTCATCTCTAAACCTAAATAAGAAGAAATAAAAAGAAAAAATATAAGAGAGCAAAGTTGAAGAACCTAAAACCATTGACACATTTCATTTAATACCAATTCCAAAAATCATACCTAATAATAAAACAGATGATAAGAACAGAACCAACATTTTAAAAAATGAAAAGGGGATGTGCATACTTAGACTGGAATTCTGAAAAGTTCTTTTTCTAAGTTTTTGGCATAAATCCAACCAGTAGACCAATTATAGCAAAAGATGTTTTTAATCTGATATCTGCTGCAAACATGTTTTAATCCATTATTCTCCAGTTTTTGACAGAAAATGTAAAAATAAAGAAATAAATAAAATCTGAAGACAAACACATAGCACTGTATGCATAAATTATTGTCATGTTAAGAAGCAAAGGAGGAAAGTAATACTATAAAAGAATACCCTGAAGAATAGATGTTGAAGATCACCCATAGCAGATGTTACATTAATTTAAGACTTTAGTACAGAGACTGAAGAAGAAAAGAAGTCAAAAGTGAGAGTCCTTAGAGAAAAAGAGTGTGGGAAATGTCTGGTTTTCATGGTTGCAAAAAGTCCTACATGATTACAATGTAAATTGGATCAAATTTAAACAAATATATTTTTCCCACATTGCAAATGGTCTCAGTGGTGTCTGTGTTGATTCATATATACTCCTTTTGCTCCATCCTCCTTCCTTTTAAGTCAAGACCTATTTTGATTAGATCTGTAGGACTCTAGGAAAATAAAAACCCTAATTAGCTCTTGTTAGGTGCTTTTTTTGCAGGAGTCTATCACTCCTATATTTTTAAGTTGTGGCTCAGAAATGCAAAAGCCAGTCTCTGACATCATCTACTTAGCCAGCTGTTACCTTCCCAAATCTGCTTGTATTTTCTGAATTCTTAGTCCTTAATGAACAGCAGAAATAAAAACACCACTTGTACCTTTCCACTTTCTTGCCCATGAGTTCATAATCTCTAGCACACTTTTTTGTTTTTTAACATGTCTTCAGGTGATATATTTGTGACCTTGTGAATCATCAGAAGTGGATAACAATTGCTCAATTTCATAAGTCTTGGGGCATTCTTTCAGTCATATCTTGGATATATGCCCCAGAAAGTTTTCAAATTTCCTTATTATTATCAGGTGAACCAGTCATGGAGCCACTATCTCTCAGCAGAGTCACCAGCTATCACTATTTGTCTCTTCTTCTTCTAACACTGACTGGATTATCTGTCATCTGATATCACCTGTGGATCAGCAACATAATTCCCTAGAAAACGAACAGCTGCTTCCTCTTCAGTATTCAGCTTTTCTCTCTTTGGGAAGAGCCTCATATCTATTTTTCTACTCCAACTGTTCATTGCTGCTTTTATCCTTCCATACTTGCACTTCCTGACACAGATCAATATTCCTTTCAGTTCTTCAAATCCTTTTTTCTCTGTTTTCATATTGAAACCCTTCTTCTGTTTTTAGTCTTTTTTTTAAGGATTTCATCATTCTCCCTGAAGAGCAGAGGGGAATTCCTTTGGCCCCTACATATTCTCTTCAAGGGAGAGAAAGCACTTCTCATAATGCCTAGTACATTTATTGATTGACTGCACTTTCAATGTTGATAGCAGTTATTTAGCCAGAACAAAAACACAAAAATTGCACATTCAATAAAAGTCACATCAAAATTCACCCTGCTCTCCAGATTCATTGGCCATGAGAACCTTGGTTTTTGTCTCTCTTGCTAGTAGCTCCCGCGAAGAACTACCATGCCAAGTTCATTTGAGGGATAAACGTTGCCATGTCAATTCCAGAATAAAATTGTAAATAAATTGAAATCTTTCATATTTATGGGTTCAACTCATTTCAATATGACAAAAATTTATTTGGATTCTACTATGTGAAAGATACTATGTAAGGCACTAGAGATATAAAGGGGAAAATGAAAGAGGAAATTTATATTATGGAGACATTCTACTGAAGAATATGGAGTAGATGCTCGATAAATGTATATTGAATAAAGTACAATTGTCAGGTCAGAAACATTCTCACACGATGCCATCATTAGATAAAGATACCTATTTTGCTATGGCAATGGGATCATAGGATCACAGATTCAGAGCTTGAAGGGATGTTAGAGATCACCTAGTTTGAATCATCATTACAAATCTGAAAACTTATCTTTTGTAAATGAATGTCCTTGGCACTATACTCAATCACAGCAGCACTTGTAGAATGTCCTTGGTCCCTGCTTCCCCAATCATAAGGAGATCATGACATTATATATCCAGGTTATTAGAAGTAGTCAGACATGAAAGATCATGCAATTCTAAGGAAATCTACTGGCCCATTTGTAAGGGTGAGCAGTTCCAGGTGAAAGTAATAAATTGTGCTTGGGTTAACTCTCCTCATACTCCCATGTCTAACGTTTAATACCCTTTTGTTGTTCTAAGAACAAACTTGATATGCTAAGGATCCCTAGTGAGGAGGCTAGTCAGCAATTGTACAAATAAACCATTAGGCTGAGAACAGCAGTGTCAACACAGACATAGTCTGCTAATTTCTGATCATTGACGGACATTAACCATTTCTAGAAGGAATTCTAACATGAGTCTCACCACGTCCTTAAAAGATAAATTATGTTTTGTTTGGTTTGGTTTTGTTCTTTTTCAGAATCACAATGTCCATAAACACTCCATTAATGGAGTAGTCAGAAATTTCACCTTCCCATGGCATTGATGAAAAGCACAGTCATCCCTGGCAACTCAAAAAAGAAATCTAGGCATAAGAATATCTAATGATCAGATCGGATTACTTTGCTATACTCTGTGAATGGGATACTTTGGGAAAAAGCTGCCTTTGCCTAATTTAAGGTAAAGATTTTCCCCTTCACATATTTGGCAGCCTCTACCAAACATCAGATCACCATTGTGGGTAAGAAACAGATACAGAATAATGTGGGGCGCCTCCCTGCTGATACAATCTTGGATTGAAACAATATCCTGGCCTTGGGTCGAATTCAATTGCTTATAAATTAAAACATATGGTACTTGAGAACCCAGCTCATACATATGATATGTGTTCAGACATCTTACAGATCTTTGGGTAAAAAGTATCAGGTAAGGAAGAACTGTCTTTATGGACATTTCTTAGACTAACACCAAGAGAATGAAATAAAAGCAAAGCCATGACCTTATTTACTTTTAATTCTTTCCCGTGATTTATTATGTAGAACACTGGACACTCCCCAGAAAGCCAGGTTTCTGCTCTACGAGGTATTCAACACTACCCTTTATTCATTTAAACTTATGGTTCTGAACTTCCCATTTCTGAAATTACAACAAAGTTTCCGCAGTCTCAGAGAGTTCACTAAATGAATATTCCACTGTGTGGTCCTTCTGTGGCAGAGAATCCTGCTTTCTGTGGAGAAATGTCAGTAACAACTTAATTTCCTTCTGTTTCGAGAGCATCTTTTATCAACAAAGTGTTCACAGTAATCACATCTTTTCTGCTGAAGGCTACCTTGGTTCCTTGAGGGCTGAGAGGATGAACATAAGCTAAGTGATCACAAAAGCAAAGGGTATTTGATAAAAAGAAATAATAGTGTGATAAAGAGAGCTCCTTAACTACCAGCTGAGTATGAAAATGAAAAAGGTGCAGATTAACAGTTCTGATACCATTTCTATTAGCCTCATTTATTAAAGTTATAGCAAACTGTTTACCCTGCTGGTTAGCTCGAGCAAAATTGACTCTGATCTCATGAATTTTCGGCAGTTGCACTCCAGGTTTACTCAGCTTTCAGCATGGATACCTTTCATGTCTATCCTTTCAAAAGTAAAGAAAAAAAAACAGAAAAGGAAAAAACATCCATTGGGAGATTACAACATCCCTGGCAGGAGATCGCTCCAGAACTCTGCTGAATGCAAGAAAAGACTCAAAACGGACTCAGTATGCCATCAGCCATTCTGAATAGGCCTGGAGCCTTCTGTGCAAGGTGAGCCAAAGGTCTATTTGATGTCAAGAGGCAATAAAATGACCCATACTTAAAACTCCAGCAAAAGTCTCATTAATTCTCTCCTCGGTACAGGAGAGTCCATTCCTAAGAACTTACTCAGTGTCTAACAATGCATCAAAACTGCTCAGGCAGATGACATTTTGTTACTTTCAAAATAACAACAACAACAACAATAATAAATATATTTATATAGTACTATAATGTTTAATCTTTACAATACCTCTGTGAGGTGTTATTTAAGTTAGTACCACTACCTCATCCCTATTTTTTTTTTTACAGATGAAAAACCTAAGGTTCATAAATATTAAATAACTTGCCAATGGTCATAGAACTTGAAAGTGTCAAAGACTATATTCTAATCTAAATCTGTCCTGGTTCCTAGACTTTCCACTAAGGTTAGAGTTTAGCCCCAAGAAGAAAGATATAGACCTAGTGTAGAGTACTTTGGAGGTTAAGGTAACTCTGGGTTTAAAGAGTCTAATTCAGTTCATTTTATACTTTGATTAGTCTAAGTCTACTTAGAAAGGACTTGACACCTTGTTCCCTAGTCCTGTTCCCAAAAGCTATTTAGAAATGTGATGATATAAAGTTTAGCTAGATCTCCTGAGGCTGCCTCGGATGAGAATATATCCCAAAGTTAATCCTAGAGTAGACCTTCTTCTATTAAGGGAGGTCAGATTAAGACCAACCTGAGGGAATCGTAGAGAGGAGAAAAGAGTTCAAGAAGATGCTTCTTTGGTCATTTGGTCAAACATTAGTTTCTCTGGGCATCACTGAGGGAATTCTAAATTGTCTAACCTTTACTAATTCTAAAATATCAGATTCCTTGCTAAAATTTATTTTACTCCATTTAAGTGGCTAGTAGGTTTTTGTGTAAATAACCCCACAAAAATATTCTATATTTCAGTATTTTGTTCCTGTAGTTCTCTCTCACAGAATGTGTTGTCAATGTGGAAAAGAAAAAAAAAACAAAAAACAAAAAACAACACATTCTCCTCTTCCTAGTTTTGATAATCAGGGATATACATATACATATATATATATATATATATATAAAGAGAGAGAGAGAATCAATTGTTTCCATGGATGCCTAAAAACTAAAATATTTTGGCCTGTACTGACATGATGGTCACATTTGTTCTGTAATTTTAAAATGTAAACATGGGTAACTTAATAAGAAAAACTGGCAACATGAATTTAATTATGAGGCAACTCTCCCTTTCCTCCTGATTTAACAAGTCAATCAAATTCTGAATATGGTTTAAAAAAAGACTGCAGATGAAAGGGTAATGCTGGCTGCTACTTTGGCAGCTTTGTATTTATTTAGAAATAGCTTTGTTGTGGAAGGGGAGGTGACAATTTCATTTTTATCCATACTATATTTCTTAGCTACAGAATGCCATTTATTTTTAGACTTTTTTACATAATATAGGAGTTGATTTTTTTTCTTAAATGTATTGTTAACTTAGCTATTAGATTGCAGCACTGGAAAATTTAAAATTTGTTTCTTGAGTGTCTTCACTCTATCTATATTGAGTTTGTCAGTCCTGGACAGATTCCCTGAAAAATGGGTCATTTCAGAAGCGCTGCATTTGTACATGCTTGTGTCTTACATAGAGATGAATATCAAAAATGTACAGTCTATTCCTCAAAGAAAATTTGGAAAACATTCAATTTAATTCAACAAACAAATTTTAAACACCTACTGTGTGTCAGTCACTGTTCTAGGTTCTAGGGATACAAAGAAAAATAAAATATTCTTGCTTTCAATGATTGTACATTCTACTTGGAGTGAAGGAGGAACACAGTATATATCTGATCAGTAGAAACCTAGAGTGTGATCTAATATTCCTTTTTGATAAGACTGAGCTGGCTTGTTCTAAGAACAAGACCTTGGAGAAAGAAATCAGTCAAGCAAGAGAATGGGAAATCAAAAAGACAAAAAAATTGTATTTACTCTATGTATTGTGTATACATATAATTATATGTTTGCCTGTTCCCTTTTTAGAGTATAAGCTCCTGGAGGGCAGGGGTTCTTCTATTTTTGACTATGTCATCCTAGCACTAGTATAGTACCTAAAACATAATGAGCATTTAATAAATGTTTGTTTCTTTGTTTGAATTGAAGACTAGTTCCAGAGGCAATATAGAATAATGGGATAAGGAATATACCTGGATGAAAGGAAGCAATGGGTTTGAATTCTGCTTCTGGAGCCTAGAGTCATGTGATTATAGACAAGTCAATGAATTAAACTCTCAGAGCCTCAGCTTCCTAGGCTGTAAAATGGGGATAGCAAAGTATCTACCTTAAGTAAGTATAATGACACTTATTTAAACTAGTGTATGCAAAGCCTTGTTCTGGACAAGATGAAGTAAAAGCCTACCTATTAAGAGTCCAAGGTAGTTCCAAAGGCTGAGTCCAAGTTCCCAGTGGGAATCAAATAGGGGCAAAGGGCAGCCTGGAGATGGTATTGTTTGGAAATGACCTAGAAGTGAGGTAAAGGCCTAGAGCATGGCAATATAACTCAACCTAGCAGAACCCATGCTGTTCCTGAGGGGCACATGAAAAAAAAAATGAGACAGAACAATGTTTGACATTCTTCAGAGCATATCCATGCAAATAATTGAAGTAACTAAATAGCTATTTTTTTCATCTAT
Organism: Vombatus ursinus; assembly: GCF_900497805.2. Classification (NCBI taxonomy): domain Eukaryota; kingdom Metazoa; phylum Chordata; class Mammalia; order Diprotodontia; family Vombatidae; genus Vombatus; species Vombatus ursinus. The sequence goes on from NW_020954596.1 coordinate 66,064,402, forward strand.
CATTTGACATCCAGGTATTTAAAGCAAATAAAGGTTATTTCTCCATCATTAGCTGAATTAATGACTTGTGCTACCCCAGTTGTGGAAATATAGGATGACGTTATGTTTCAAAATAAAATTAAGTAGGCACTTTGGTACTGCCTGTGACGATTATCATTGGGTGTGAGTGTGGGTATCTAGTTTTGTTTTTGTTTTTGTTTTTGTCTTTCCTAAATCATGAAATGTTGTTAAAGAATAGACAAGTGTTTAAAAATTCTCACTTGTCCATATCAATACATGATGTAGAATTGCATACAAAACCATCAGTTTAGATAATCTTGCTAATTTTAATAACACTATTATATTTGTGTTTTCCCATATGAAAATGGATATATTTGATCTTTCTCCCATCCTACCTTTCAGAAGTAAGAGAATGTTTGTTGTATTGAGTTGATTTCAGAAACGTACTATAGAAAGCAAAGTTTATCCATAAAAATGAGTGTGACAAATTATTGAAATCCTTACAGAATGACAGAAGTGATAAACTCTAGGAGGAAAAAAAACATTAAAACAGTTAAACATGCATTTTTAGAGGTACTTCTCTGAATGCCTTGTTTCAACCAGCTATTAAAATCTGAGATAGATAGTAGCAAAGTTATGATTTTCATGTTTGTCATTTGACTTCATTACTGGTTCCCAATAAATTTAACAAATCAAAATATTCCTACTTTCATTCTTATATTGACTACATTTCCATTTTTACTCTTTTTTAACCAGTCAAAAGTTTCTTTGAGATTTCCAAAATAGCAATATAACTTTCTTACATTTAAAGAAGTTTTCAAGGGATAATTCTACATATTTAAAAGAATTGTGCATAATGTTCATCAGCTAAATTAAATATAAAATAATAATAAAATATCTATAAAAATATATTATTAGATCGTCTTCCCATCCCTTAGAGAAGTAGAAATAATGGAAAGAGTTGAATAGATCTATTTAAATTTCTGCTATTGATTACAATAGCAAAGACTCTGAATATTGATTACAAGCTAGGTATGGTAAACACATAGCTATCATCATCATTCAGAATCATTGAATCTGAGATATGGAAGGAATCTCAGAGGCCATATATAGTCCAAAATACACACATATGCACATACACATACACATACACATATATATATATATATATACATATACATAGCTGTGTATATTATAATACAAAAATCCCCACTATAATATACAAGAGGTTTTTGTCCAACCTTTGCTGGAAGATCTCCAACAAAGGGGAACTCACCAACACTCGAGGTAACACATTAAACTTTGAGATATTTCTAATGGTTAGGAAGTTTCGTTTTGTTTTGTTTTGTTTTCATGACAACCAGCCTTTTTTCCATAGGTCCCATAATCCTGGTTGTATCTTCTGGACCCAGTTTGTGAGTCAGTTAACAAAAATTTATTAAGGGCTTAACATAACAAAACTAATTTTTCTTCCACATGAAAGCCCTTCAAATACTTGAATGCCATTATCATGTCTATCCCCAACCATACTCTTCTTTTCTCTTCTTCTGATTAAACATACCCAGTTTGTTCAACTGATTCTTATATGTCATAAATTCAAGACTTTTAACCATACTTTTTGCCCTCCTCCGGAAACTCTCCAACTGACATATCACTTATTGTGAAGTTATACTTTTTAATGTACTCAGCTTCACTAGAACAGGCAGCCCTATTCTTGAAAATGTACTTTTCTAAATAAGTAGCACCAATATAAACATCAGTGGTGAACAATAAAACAAAAGACATTGAATGGTTACATCAATGGAAAAAAATATTTATATCATAAGTAACAAAGATGCAAGCACATATATCAAAGAGTAAGTAAATGAGAAAGAGTATTGGGAATTCAAATATGGACAGGGGAGACTTTGAAATAAAAATCAGAATATTCATTTGCTGTTAGTGATGAAATGGGAGGGTCATAACTTGGAATATGAAATCTAAATATTCCTACATTTGCCTTAAAATATAACCAAGATCAAGAAAATTCCATCCTCTAAATAGTTTATTGTAGAGAACAGAATATCCCTTATTAAAAAGCAAACCCCCATTTTTTATGCTGTATCTTCAAAAAGATAGGTAAGGATTAAAATAAAGGCACTAATGGAATTTGAAAGTCAAAATATTCAAAGCCAAAAATTTAAGAACCAATCATTTAAAATACATACACCAAGAACATATCACATCACATCAATTACATCACAAATAGTAATGCTAAATACAAAGAATGAGAGTTCTGTTTAAGAATTACAATGCAAAATACAATCAAGAGGAAATCTATGGAATCCTTTCAGTGCCTTAGTGAGTTAAACATGATGAGTATATATACAGATTTTTAAGAGTTTGAAGAAATTAATCTTTAGGAGTTTCTTTGTTAATAGGTGAGAGGAATAGCAGAAAAATAGAAGTAAGACCATGAAGGAGAGGGGAGGCCATAATGTGGTCCACTCTTGGGAACAATAAAGAAAATAACAACAAAAAGGGAACTAAGACAGTCAGTCAGTCAATAAGCATTTATTAGAAGCCTCCTATGTGCCAGCTACTATGGTAAGCTGCTGGGGTTCCAAAAATTCAATGAAACAAATCCAACCCCTTTCATTTACTTTCAGTGTCATCAGTTCCTGCCTCAGAGAATGGGACATTTTTTAAAGCTGTTCATTGAATTGGTACAAACAATTTTATGACTGACAGATGAAACACTATCAATGTCGTAAACATGAGCCTACAAATGTGGAACAATTGATGCACTTTAAAAAATGTCTTAACTTCCTCTTCAATGGTAACAGAAGTATCAAAATAAAATGAATTACTAAATTTTATAGAACTATTTAACAGTGGCCCTTAATATTGTAACTTCTCATCCTATCTCTAAATGGGTTTGCATTTTTTGAAGTTCAAACAAATTCAACTGAAAAGTTATTTCTTGCCCTACTAGCCTCATATGCCAATGATATCCCCCTAACCCACTAGCCCAGGAAAAAATGCATTTTACAGACTCTCCAGAATTGGCAAGGGGCCATGCAACTATAATCTCAGCTACAGGGGAGGCTGAGATAAAAGAGATCTGCCAGATCTCTTGAGCTCAGGAGCTTTGAATTGTAGTAGAACAAAAGCTTTTGGGGTATTGACACTAAGCCACCTCAGTATAATGATCTCCTTTGAGCAAGGGTCTTACAAGGCTGCCTAAAGAGGTACAAACCAGGACAGGTAGGAATAAACTTCTCCTGGGCTGACCAGTAGTGGGTTTAGGCATATGAGTAGTCCATGCACCTTTGGTCTGAGTGGGAAGAAAAGGAAAAGGAGGAAGAAGAGGAGGAGGAGGAGGAATGTATGCCTCGAAATACTTCTTTTATAATACAACACTGTGGTATCCTATAGTACAGGAAAACTGAACCTTTTACTCCCAAATATAGAAATAAAGAAATAATGAAGACCAGCCAGATTCTCCTCTCATGTCATTCTGCTTGTCCTAAAGTAACTATTCCAGGATAAGATGATGAAAGTCAGCCTTTAAATGGAGTCACACACTATCAAAAGACATTCCCTTCAAGAAGTTTATAATAAACTCAAAAAAAGCATATCTTTAAGGTAATATACTTTGGGCAGGATTAAGTACAGGATAACATTGCAGTCAGTATTGTCAATAAAAACAAATGCACATATCCCCAAATGACGAAAGTCACAGCAGAACAGCTGAGCAATGTGCAAAATGTTAAAATGTGAATACCTATTATAGTTAAAAGGGCCCCTGGCAAATATTCATATACATCCACCCTGTTGTAATTCTTACCTTATGCAGTCCCTTTAGGCTTCTATAAAAGCACAGCTAACATGTTTGTGGACCAATTGCTGACAGCTGATGGGAATTCAAGCTCTTTATGATACTTCAACTTGAAAATCTTTCTTTTTCAATTCTACCTTTAAAAATTTGTCACATAAGGTTGTAACATTTTCTTATACTGACAGTGTTTTTCTTCTGGGAAAGTTATGGAAATGTATAAGTATGATTTCATCATTACATTTATTGATAACATTTAACCTTTGTGAGACTGGGAAGTTAAATAGTGTCATGAAGTTTTATCAGTGAGAAAAAAAATGTCTTACAATGATTAAGTAACCCATGTAAAGTTGGACAGTAAGATTATATTGAAGAATTCATTCACTTGGAAAGTACAGGTCTCTGAAAAATTGCAATTATCTAGAGCCGGCATCCAATTCTCTAAGAAAGGAACCCTTACAACGAAATATAAAAATTAAGCATTTCACATTTTTTTTGCTTGTTTGGTTTGGGTCTTATCTGTGATTTCATTGGCATAGGAAATTCTTTCCCTCTACCAATTCAGATCAGTAGCTAGTCTGTACTTCAGTCTCACTGAGTTGCCCATGATCACAGATCTACTCTGCATCAGAGGTGGGACTTGACCTCTTGTATTCCTGACTCTGAGACCAGCTCTTTATACACCGTGCTGTGCTGTAAAGAATTCTTTTGGGGGAAAATGGAAGTAGCTATCCTTCCCCTGTTTAATAATAAAAAAAGAGCAGAAATTAGAGCCACTGGAAATAACTCATTGCACAAAAAGATAATAACCCATCCCTTCTCACATTTACCACCCTAAGAGCAGAGAACACCTGTAGCCTAAAGAAGAAAAGTATGCTAGAAATAATATTTACAGAATGTTTAAATTTTTATTCAACTATAACCTCACTTGTAAGCCAAAGCTAATCCACTCCTGGCTTTAATTTGCAGGGCTCAATTTTAGTTACCATGGTTATTCTAACATTCCTTGAATCACAGGATTTAGAGAAAAATGTTTTTGTATATAACTTAATTATCTGGGCCCATCAAAGTAAACTTGTGGAATCACAGAATCATAGATTTGAGACCTGCAAGGGTTTGTAGAGATCCAAACTCATTCTTTTTAGAGATTTAAAAAAAAAATGGAAGCCCAGAATGGTTAAGTGATTTGTGCTTTGTCATGCAGGTAGGAAACAGCATAGCTGACGCTAAAACCTGAGTTTTCTGACTCCAAATAAAATGTGCTTTACACTACATAACACCATCTGATATAGAGTTTTCCCAAAGGTCTTAGTGCAGTTCTAAGCTATTAAACCTTAAAAAAATGAAGTAGGGGTACCCTGGATATGCATATATGTTTATGAAAACTTAGTTTTTACATGTAGGATAATAATTCAATAAACACTTATTAAGCACCTAATATAACAAAATCCGTATTTTAGACACTGACTCATAGTGAGCTCTTGATAAATGCTTGTTTCTTTTTTCTTTCCTTCAATAATATTCCAGTGATACTATATGGTTGCAAAACATGGAACAAAACTGTGAGTTACACAAAGAGCAATTAAGAGACACATGCTGGACATGTGGACATGTACAGTGTATCGTCAACATTGGCATGTATGCAAAAACTGACATATTTAAGAAGTTAATGATTGAAAATGTATGTGTATTGCCAATTTACTAAGAAAGGGTAACAAACAGACAGCCTGAGTATTGCACAAATGTTGTTGTCATTTTCAGTCATGTTTGATTCTTGATGACCCCACTTGTGGTTTTCTTGGCAAAGATACCACAGTGGCTTGCCATTTCCTTCTCCAGATCATTTATGGATGAGGAAACTGAGGCCAACAGGATTAAATGACTTGCCCAGGGTGACATAGCTAGGAAGTGTCTGAGGCCAGATTTCCACTCAGAAAGATGAGTCTTTCTGACTCCAGGCCTGGCATTCTCTCCACTGCACACTTAGCTGTATCTATATATTTATCGTTAAAAGACCTAGAGAAAGGAATCCAGTGGGTAGATTCTGTATGGAGTTATGGGAGGATACCCATAAGAAGTATATAGGATAAAAAAATCATGGATTTGTTGTGATCTGTACCATTGAAGAGACTGCCAACATCCATCACACCAAAGATCTGTTGAAATATTAATTTATTGTGGACACCCATTTATTTGGGAATGACAACAAATTATGGTATATGAATGTAATATAACACTATTGTGCCATAAGAAATGATGAAAGGGATAGTTTAGGGGTAACATGGGAAAATCTGTATGAACTGAGACAGATTAAAGTAAACAGAATGAGAACAATTTATACAATAAAAACAGCTTCATAAAAATTAACAACATCGAAAGATTCAAGAATTCTAATCAACACAATGATCAACTATGATTCCAAATTACCAGTAATGAAGAAAGTTACCTACCTCCTGACAGAAAAGAGAGAAACTCAATGTGAAGAACAATAAGACATGCATTTTTGGACTTGGTCACCGTGGTAATTTGTTTTGCTTGACTATGCATGTTTTTACAAGGGTTTTTGCTTTTGTTTTGTTTTGTTTTTGCAATTGATGAAAGGAGGGAGAAAGGGAAAAATGTTTATTGATCAAAAATTACATCAAATTAAAAATATATATTTATTTAGTTTAATAAGCTAGAAGGCTTTAGTATCATCAATTATCAGATAAAGAAGCTAAGACTCAGAAATGTATGTCGACCAAAGTTACATAGCTAGGGTCAGAGCTGTAGGTCTAGGACTTCCCTCCTACTGCGTCTGTCTGTCTGTCTGTCTATCTGTTTCTCCCTCTCTCTCTCTATCTTTCTCTCTTCCTCCCTCACCCTACATATATGTGTGTATGTGTGTATGCATGTGAGATATAGATGTGGATATATTCTTTTGTTTTAATAATATATATATAATATTTATCCTCATATTGTCTTAACATACAAATATGCCTCTTTTCCCTTTCCTTCCCAGAAAGCCTTATAATAAAAAAGAAAAAAGAAAGAGTCAGGGAGCAAAATCACCTAACATATTAGTTAAGTCTGACTAAATGTGCATGTACTGCTCAATATCCATAGCCCTCACCACTATAAAGAAGTGAGGGAGGTACATTCTCTGCTCTCTTTTTGGGGGTCATCTTTGATAACTGGAATTATACAATGGTAAACTCACTTTCAGTGACTGCAGAATTCAAGAATTAATTGTTCCCTTAATGAACCAATCAACAAGTATTTATAAAACACCTACTCTGTGCCAGACACTGTCATAGTCACTGGGGAAACAAGTACAAAGAATAAAATAAATCATACTGACAGTGAGCTTACATTATTTTTTTAATTATTTTTAAATTTTATTTATTTTATTCTGAACTTAAGAAAAAAATCAGAATTTCCATAACATAGTAGAATAAGAAAAAACAAAAAGGTGATTGTACATGTAACTGCAAATCTATTATGTACGACTTGCTATTCCTTTTAAATATATAATAAAGTTATCATGTAACTTTCTTTTTCCCCTTTTTTCTTTCTTACACCCCCATTATATTCTAATAGGGGAGACACCATGTACATGTAAAAATATTAACAGCATAAATATAAAGTTAACAAATACAAAAAATATGTAAAGTATTTCAATTCACCAGTAGCTAGGGAAGAGACTGCCCCAACAATTGGAGGAATCAGGAAAAGCTTCACGCAGAAGATGGTGCTCGAGCTGTCTTAAAGAAAGAGAGGGATTCTATAAGGCAGAAATGAAGAGGTATACATACATGTATGTGGACATGTACACACATGTGTACACATGTATGTAGTCATTTTATTATATTATAAATAACATTACATATCTATTTTCCAGGCATGTGGGTGAGCCAATGCAAAGGCATGGAAGTATGAGGTGAAGCATCATGTTGGAGGGATAATGTACAATGAGGCTGAAAACAAAGCTATGTTAGGAGATGCTTTAAAAGCTAAACAGAAAAGATTTTCTTTGATTCCAGATGCAATATTTATGCTGCAGAAGAGAATAGAAATGAAAGGATAGATAAGGTAATATACCTAGGGTCCCTGAGTCTATGATTAAATATGTCTATAACAATCTTTGGCAAATGATTTCACTTTCACTTGTATTCATTACTCCCCATCACAAGACCATTAGCTAAATTGGTATAGCAAACCCAACTTCAGCCAATGAAAAAAAAAATGAAGGTTTAACATAGCAAGTTATCCTCCCAAGTTCACAAAGCAGGTCAATGATAGAACCAACATTGAAATTCACAGAGCTCAAATCCTCTACTTGCTCTCCCTGAATTCTCTACACAGATAACTCCAATTATTACTTAAGATTTCTGGTAGTATGCTGATATGTAACCAGGAGTTGAATGTGTATACTTGAGCTATGTGGTGTTAGCTTCTCAAACACCAGACGAGATCAAAACCTTCCTTATTTTTTTCCTTCTGATAATGGTAGTCCCACATAAAGGAAACAATTCAAAGTATCTCTTATTTCTAATCATCTAATGTCGTAGTACAGCCTGTTCTATGCTTGAATCCTGGGTCTATGATGTTAAATGAGCTACCTGTATATCAAAAAGTAACTGGAAATTCTTGTCTAATAGGGGCCAAGTTTGTAAACCTGACAAAACCAATGAAACAAAGGTACTTACTATCTTAGGCACTGAGCCTTCCATAAGGATTTTGTTTTTTCAGTTTGAATGGCCCCTTATTTATGCCATGGGGGAAGATAATGACTCCCTCTCAGCATCCAAGATCCATGAAGCTGTTACCAAATATTGTTTAGAGATCTCTGCTGATTATGAAATTATTTCTGTGGAAGAAGCTAAATGTATACTGAACCAAAGACTGAGAGAGCATAAAACATGTGATATTGCAGTTACAAGGCACATAAAATCTTATTGAATCAGTGATAAATATTTGCACTTCAGCAGTTTTAATATTTTACAGACTAACTTCCTCATGGGATATTTACAAAACACACAGACACCTTATTTATTAGGCTTAGAACATAGAGATTCTCAAATCTGATCATGAGGTTACTGCGGTGCCTCTCCTCTGAAAAGTTTTTGGTTAATGACATAATTTGCTGTCCAAAAATTATTTTCCTTCTTAAAAAAAAAAAGCATTTATAAGGTCCATAAAGACAAGTAGACTATAATCTTATCCAAATAAAGTTGCATTTGTTAAAATACCTTGCCATATGTTATTATTGCCTTTTAAATTACTCAAATGGATATTTTAAATATTGGACATAAGAAATTTTATTATTTATTATGTCAGTTATGTCTCTGCACCTTGGGATAAGGAAAGTTAATTTTTCCCCATTCATTTCTAGTCCAGGTAATTTTCTATTTTTCAAATTCTCAAGAGGACCATAGAGCTATTCACATTTTTTCAAACTTTCTTAAAGTGTGTGTTTGGATGGGAGGGAAAGGGTCCACACCTGTGGCTTTACTTAAATAAGGAATCCATCACCCTAAGGTGGAGTACAACTAAAGAGTTGCCTAGGGCACAAAGAGGTTCCATAGCTTGAAGGTGACCACAAAGCCAGGAGGTGTCAGAGGCAGGACTAGAGCCCAAGCTGGTTTCAAGACAAGCTTTCTATTCACTAGGTCATGCCTCCATAAAACTCCCTGTTAAATGGTTTACTAAGAACACTTACATTTGTTACCTGTTTTGAAATTGATTGTGCAGAAGAAAACAGTGCCCCCAAATATGATCATGTGCTATTAATTGGGGAAAGTCAGAGATAAGATGGAATATGGACATTGATATGCTATCCTTACTGCCTTAAGGAAAGAGACTAAGAATTAAAATACTATCCAGTTAGCTGGATTTCAAAGAATTGGATGTAAATCATCTATGCATCACAAATATCTTCCCCAGGATCCACATGTATATTATGGCTGCTCACAAATCTTGCTTTTCTAAAGCCTTGGTGTATTTCCCAGGATCCAATTTTTGGTCAGAGCTACCTGCCTGTCCAACCCATCAACTGTCTCTCCATGATCAAACTCTAAATAATCACACTTGAAAGGTACTTTCTCCTTCCCACACCTACACTTCAGAGTCAAACATGGATGTATATGAAAGTGTTCCCTATAGTCTCTTCTTTATTGCTAAAACAGGTGGAAAGGTATCTGATAACTTTATATGTGATTAGCCTCTGGTCAACTGAACCACTCTTGCTAAATCAGAGAATCTTAGAGCTACAAAAGACATCAGAAATTATTTAGTCCAGTAGTCTTATTTATCTATCACAGTAGCTTGTTTGGCACCATTGAGTCTTGCCAAGCTTCCATGGGATTGCCTGTAATGAAATAAAAGACCTAAACTTCCCCAAAGCACGGGGCTTAAGGGCATAGTGCTGCATTTGTATTTGAGGAAGCTTAAACCTGGAGGGGTTAAGTGATATGACCAAAGTCCTACAAAGAGTTAGTGCCAGAACTAATACTTGGACCTTGTCTCCCGACACCCTGTCTAAAGTTCTATCCATTGCTCTGTGTTCCCTATTAGCCTGAGATTTTTCGACATTGTTTCTAGGAGTTTTTAGGGCAGAGTTTGATACAGAGTCAATATGATGATCAATCCCTATCCCATTTCAAATGAGTTCTGAAATGCTGTGTACTTTGGAAATATAAAAGGGATTATACACTGTTGATTTACATGTTGTACATACTTTAATGTGATAATGATCATGATATATTATCTTCAGGTAGACATGGCTAAGATGAACAATACATGGCCAATAGCCTTAGTCTCTCTCCTGAACTCTAATCCCAAATAACTACCTGCCTTTAGATATTTCAAACTGTTACATCCTTTTTAATTTAAGGAAGATACTTAAGGAAATTTCCATTGTGGTAGTGGTAGTAGTAGTAGTGATAGTAATAATAGTAGCTGTGGTGGTGTGGTGGTGGTAGTAATAGTATAGTAACAATTATAAAGTGCTTCAAGATTTGCAAAGCCATTTACATTTATTATGTCATTTTATCCTCATGACAATCCTGTGGGCTAAGCAGTGATATAATCCCCATTTTATAGCTGAAGAACCTGAGGTTATGAGACTTAGATACTTCCTAGTGTCTGAGGCAATATTCAGACTGACGTCTTTCTAAATCCATTATTCTCTGTGATATAAGTATCCAATTGCCTTTACCTTGACTTAGTTCATATCACAGCTTATGGGTGGTCCCCACCAGTAGCTGGTTAGCTCTACTAGAACTACAAACTGACCTTGGTAGTTCTGGAACATTAGGACTTACAATATTTATACTCAAGAATAAATTGGTACCCTTTACAAATAAACTAGCCTAGAGCAAACTTACTTTGAGGCACCTTTGAATACATCAGTCGTAGGTAAGGTTGATCAAGATTTGTACAGGGCTTTGTAAAATCTATTAAGTGCTGTATAATTACCTATATATATTAATGAGTCACACTGGCTATTTCTGCATATGTGACCCTCTCCTCCAGTAGACTGTCTCAACGTGTGAACTGTTACTTCAGTTTCTCATTTTATGGACTATTTGTAAAATCTGTCGCTGTAACTGGGCCTCCTCACTCCATGGAATCTAAAATGCCTTTGCTCAAAAAATTAACCCATTCTCTGATGTATAAACTGGTGCTGTTATCTTAGTAGACACAGCTAGAATGCATTGTTTGAAGTTGTATTTCAGACAGTACAGATTAATGGCGAGAATGCTAAGCTTACACTCAGGAAAGTCCCGGGTTAAAATTGTTTCTTAAAATTAATTGGATAACCATGAACACATCTTTTGACTTCCGTGAGCCACAATAGCCTCACCTACAAAATGGAAATAATAGTTCCTACAGTGATCTTGCTGAAGCACTGATCTGACCATGTGACACACCTCCCTCCCACTCAATAAACTCAAGTGGTTTCCTATTCCCTCCAGGATCCAATATTAATTCCTCAGTTTGGCATTCAAAAACTACATAAAGTGTCCCTTTCCTACCTTGCCAATCTTCTTACACTTTACTCACCTCTACAGACTCTCCAATCCAGTGACACTGGCCTCCTTGCTGTTCCTCACACAACACTCTAAGCATTTTTGTTGACTGTCCTTCATACCTGAAATGCTCTCCCTCCTATCTCCATCTCCTGGCTTCCTTCAAGTCGGTTAAAATCCCATACTTTTGCACAAAACCTTTCCCAGTTTCCCTCAATGTTAAAACAGTCCCTGTAAAATACTCCTAATTTATTCTGTGGATAGATAAAGAGATACATAGATACATGCTTACATACATACATCTTAGCTGTACTTAGTTCTTTATATATTGTCTCCCCAATTAGATTCCATGTTTCTTGGGAGCAGGCACTCTCTTGTCTTTTTTTTTTTTTTCTTTATTTCTAGCCCTTAGCAATATTCCTGGCCTATAGTAGACACTTAATAAACATTTGCTAGTTTGAATTGACTTGACTCAACTTACAGTATCTGCCTTACAAGAGTATGTATTAAGTGCCTTACAAACTTTAAAGTTCTATGTAAATGTCAGTTATTATTATTGTTATTGTGATTATTATTACACTTCATTGTGTCCTGATACTATCCCTTATGCCTAATTTGTTTCCTCCTGCTTCATTTTAATTCATAGAACTATTGGACTCACAGAATGTTTGAGCTGAAAGGGATAGTAGATATTACCTAATCATGTGGATCATAGATTAAGAGTTGGAAGAAGGGATCTTAGAAAGCTAGGTCTCCTGCTCAAGAAAGTTCGAAAAAGTGGGAAAGACAGCCAGGCCCAGGTGGAGTCCCTCTACTCTAGGTGCCATAATACAGTAGTCTCTATGATAACAAGCTAGGGAAGGGTCAGCCCACAGACCACTTCTTGAAAGTCTAAGAGTTACACAATGCTACCTGGAAGGGATGGTGAAGAGCCATCGAATTGGAAGCCCTCTTTTCTTTTGGATGACACAACTATCACTGAGAGAAGGAAGAACAGAAATAAATAGGCCCAGGAAGGCAAAGGGGCCACTCATGCTTTTCCGAATCATGCCAAAGAGATGAGTCTTTCAGCACTGAGCCACCATCACATGGCTCAACAACAAAGACAACAACAACTGGGTGGCCAGAAACAGCCAGGAAGTCCATCAACCCCAGAGGGCCCAAGTGCTGTGTCATCATGTATTTGGAGTACCCTGAAGTTTCCAGGGGCCAATTCATCCTTCCCTACAATTCTAGGTAGAATAAATGTTGCCTTTTCCCCTACTTGTCCCCGCCCCCCCAAAAAAAAGAAAAGAAAAAAGAAAAGTACTTGTTTTTTTTCTTGTGGTTTTAAATGTTTACTATCAACATATCAATGAACAACCTGCTATATAGAGACAACTTTAAATTTATGCAGTGAAATATTATTTCACGTTGTTTAAGACATACAGATTTTGAAAAACACTTTAAGATTTCCTGGAAACTGCATACAAGCTGTTTATGGTTGACACTATGTCACACTATCAGAAAACCAGTGGGGAGGGTGGGGGGGAGTACTATCTTTACCCCAGGTGTTCTCATTAGATGTGTAGCTCATCCATTATATTTGAACTCTTTCTATTCAAACTGAGCTGCCATGATATTTATTTATGGTGGAGATGAAAAAGAATCATGGAATAGTTGAGACTTAGGAATTATGGAGCAGAACATATTAGTTTTGCAAATTAGGAAAAAGAGTCTCCTAAAGATTGTGAATAGCCTGCTAGCACATTGATATCATCAATCTCGGGCCTATGCTGTAGAGTACACACAACTGTCCTATCAGTGCTCACATGCTTACAGATAACAGGAAAGAGACAGCCTGGACTAGTGGAAAGAGAAGTACCCTTGTAATCAGAAAATCTGCATTCAAGTTTTGTTCTGTTACTTGCAAGCTAAGTAAGTTTGGATAAGTAAGCTCATTGCCAGTAGGGACTGCTTCATTCCTGTTCTTTCATTCTAACAAAGATGCTTGGCAGCTAAGGGCAGCTAGGTGTCACAATGAATAGGGTGCCAGGCCTAAAGTCAGGAAGACTCATCTTCCTGAGTTCAAATCTGGCCTCCAACACTTATTAGCTGTGTGACCCTGGGCAAGTCACTTAACCTTATTTGCCTCAGTTTCCTCATCTATAAAATGAGCTGGAGAAGAAAATGATAAACCACTCCAGTGTCTTTGCTAAAAAATCCCAAATGGCCCACTTTGGGACATGACTTAAATGATTCAACAACAACAACAAAGTACAGGGGATACGTAGTAGGAACTTAGCAAATATTTATTGATCAATTGACTTACCTCTGAGTTTTATTTCCAGTGTGTAACAAAGAGATGGTAAAACTTGCGCTGCCTGCCTAAGTGTTATTGAGATTATAAGATAAAATGATGCGATTTCCTCAAGAGCTGAGTCTATTCTTCTTTTCAGCTTTGAAGACCCATTTAATAGCACAATGTCTGGCACATGGTAGCTGCATAATGAAAATTCTATTGATAGGCTAAGCAAAACACATTATAACTGGAAAGTAGAAGCTTTAAAAAATGTTTCCTACCATCAAATTACTTTCTTGTTCCATGGTTAACATTTGTAAAAAGACATCATTGGCTGCGACCCCAATAGATTGCATATGTGTGCATGTACCTGCATGTGTATGTGTGTGCGAGTGCTTGTGTGCGTGCATTTTTAATGCTACCTTTAATGCGAACAACAGTGAGGCATGCTTGTATTCAAACACAGTAGTAGACCTTTCTATTCCTGGCTGTCTAGACATGGGCTCATTTGTAAGGATGAAATGGAGAAGAGCATGTGCCAAGGGAACACAACAGTTCTTCAGATTTAAGAAGGTGATATGTCTCCTGACAACCGAGTTAGCTGTTAGAAGTGCTTTTCACTAAGACCATAACCTCTGACTATTTTCTAGAAGCCTTAGTGGCTTTCAAGATTATAGAAGCATTTCATCCTCATATCTGCTTACCTATCAGTGGGAGAGAGAGGAAAAAAACCAGAAGAAAGCATACTCTACTTTCCATGATTGTTACTGAATGGGTGGGTGTTTGCGTGTGTGTTCTTGCTTTCAGTATCTTCGTGATAATACAGCAGAGTGATCCTGCTGGCCAAAGGAGGTGTGGGTGTTATGCCATGTGGCATTATTAGTGTGTTTGTGGGAAGAGAAGTAGTGGGAGGCCAGTGTTACGTATGTGGAACATGCATCTGTGTGTGAGTATATTATGAGTCAAGTGTGTAGCTAACAAACTCTAACATTTTTTACATGCTTCCAAATGGTGTAAAATTCATTCTGACCATGCTTTCGAGCAGATCAAAGGGAGAAAAAAAATCAAAGGAATCAGTTCCAATTGTGTCTTTACAATTAGATGTGGGCAAAGGGCAACCACATTATTACCAAGGAAGTCAACTTCCAAAGAGCTGCTTTTCAATCCCTTTTTGGGGGGGGGGGGGGGGGGGGCACAAGGCAAGAGATTAGGGGAATAAAGTTCCAGCGTATTGCAAATTTACAATTTGGGACACTATATCGCTTAAATCTCAGCCCCCCTCCCAAAAAAAGCAATCATTTCTAAAAGATGAAAGAGCCAACTGTAAGTGGGAGTGAATGGAAAAGTCTGATTTTCCCATAGCATTAGGAGAACGGAAAGTTGTTTTTAGAAGTTCTTTTCTAAAATAGAATCTGCAATTTGTGGCTTAAAAAAATGAAAAAAATATTAATCGCTCATCAGTGACAAAACTGTTTTTATACCACAACATGCTTCTTTTAATGACATTTCACTAAGAAGCAGGATGGTGTAGCCCACCAGGAAAGACAGCATGAAGCAGGAGAAAAATCACTTGAGTTGTAGCCATAAGAACCAAGACCCTCGGCAAGTCACCTAGCCTCCATCTTTTTAATCTATAAAACAGAATGGGATTGGAAATGTGATTTCAATGGCATAGGATATTCCCAAAGACAAAACTCCATATATCAAAGTAAAGCACACCTTCTCTTTAATTTCTGGTCTTAGAAAGATACCTAGGGCACTGAGAAGTTAAATGATTTGCCCAGGAGTTACACACCTATTATGTGTCAGAAATGACTAGAATCCACATCTTTCTGATTTATAAAACTACCTTTATATCTATTTCTATCTAAGATGTTAAATCTAAGTTCAAGAGGCAGCTTTTAAAAAAGTATTCATTTTATATTGAACTTAAGAAATAAAACAAGCATTTCCGTAATACAGTAGAATATAGGGGAAAAGGATTTTACATGAAATTGCAAATCTATTATGTATAACTTGCTATTTCTTTGAAATATATAATAAAGTTATCAAATAACTTTCTTTTCTTTTCTTTTTTTCTTCCCTCTCCCCTACTCACCCAGAGATGGTTACCATTAGACTCAAATATATGTGCTTGAGTATATGTGTGAAAAACCATTCTATACATACTTCTATTTATCATTTCTTTTTTTTTTCTGGATGCAGATAGTGATCTCCTTTGCATGTCCTTTGTAATTAATTTGGGTATTTATAACAGTCAAAATGACTTAGTCACTCAAAATTGTTCTTAAAACAACACTGCTAACACTGTATACGATGTTTTCTTGGTTCTGCTCATTTCATTCTTCGTTATTTCATTCTAACATATATATGTATATGTACATATGAACATATGAACACATACATGTACTAGAATATATATTCTATATATAGTGCATATACTATATACATATATTTGTGTATATATGTATAAGTATGTATGTATATATGTGTGTATGGGTATGTATGTATATGTGTATACATGCATGTGTGTCTCTGTGTGTGTGTGTGTGTGTGTGTGTGTGTGTCTGTGTGTGTGTGTATGGAGGCACCTTTTTTAGTTTGGCATAGTGGATCCAGCAAAGGACTCAGGTCAAGAAGACCTGAGTTTGAATCTTAACTCAAATATTTAATAGATATTTGGTTCTTGCAAAGTCATTTAACCTCTTCCAGTCTCAGTTTCCTCAGCTATAAATGAGAATAATAAGAGCATCTGCTTATGAGAATCAAATGACTTTAAAGTGATATATCTTAGCTATTATTATTATTATATCTTAAATGGAAATCATAATATCTACCTCTATGGTTTATTGTGAAAATCAAATGGAATAGTTAAAAGGGTTGACCAGTGAAACTAGTCCTTATGAGTATATGCAAAAAACTTGAACAATGTAATCCCCATGAGGGTTTGGGGGCATGCACAAAGATTTCATCACTAGTTCTGGTTTGCTACTGATGTAATGAAGAACTTCTCTGATTGGTGGTGTAACCAGAAATGGGGTTCATTCAAAAGCAAAGAACCTTCCCTTCTCTTGGTCTGACCTCTTCCTTCCTGGCAAGTAACCAAGGGAGAGAAAGAAAGGCTGTGTTATAAGGAAAAGAGGCCTTGGGCTCTCCCCATCTGAGGCCAACAGGAGGCCCTTGAATATGAACATCGGCTCTTTGTTTTAGCATTTGTTCTTTCATTTTAGGTGAAGGAGATTAGAGATGGAGGTCTATGAGCAAAATCCATTCCAAGTTTTGTAGCTGATCCAGTCAGAGCTGTTCCAGAGAGCAAGGAGCTGCCTTGGAGACATAGCCAACTTGTAGCTGAGGCAAAAACTCATTTAGCAGTGACACTGGGTATGAACTCAGTGTGACCAATGCTGTGTAGACAGCACATTAAGTCTGAGCCCACTCTCCCCAGAAACCTATGTAATATAGTAAAGAGTGTTTCCTTCCAGTACTTGGGGGTAGGAAAATATTTGTGCTTCTGCTCCTGCTACATGTTTGAAATAAATATCTACTTGTAAAAGATGATCAATATTATTTGACTAAATGGAACTAAATGGAACTAAAAATGGCTAAATTAATCACTAGGGGCTAAGAATTGGAGAACTCACTGGAATATGGGTTTAAGCCATGAGGATAAAAGAAGAAAGAGTCTGATCCCTTAGGGTTACTACTATGTTCCTGAAGGGGAAACGTAGACAGTCTTTTTTTCTAGGAGAATAAATCCAGAGAAAATTTCTATACATGTACATTGTGTAAGTCAGTAATGTTACCTACATTTTTACAGATAAGAAAATACATAGTTGTTGAGTCTTCCCAGCAACATTATGATAATGTCACCCAATATCTCTCCTATTTCCTACTTTTGTTAACAGCCAGCAAGCATCCAGAAATAGACAAAATCATAGATTTATAGCTGAAAGGGACATTAAAAAGCAGAGCTGGGATTTAAACCTAAGTTCTCTGACTCCAAATCTTTCCCCTCCACAGGTACCTTCTGGCACTACCAGGAAACGGTTTCCCTGGAAGGTGTCTGATGCTGTTTAGAGAGGGTCATTTCCTTATAAAGCAGTGCTGCTGACAGAGGTGAGACTGGTCCAGGTGCAACCAACTTAGGGGAGGCTGGAAGGAAGTCTGACCTCATGTGGCTGAGCATAAAAATATGCCCACACTTGCAGAAAACAGACCATGATAAATTCTGTTAACTCTTTGTGGAATTTTTCTTCCAAGACTCTATCTTTCAGTCTGACTCACAAGGGACTAGATGACCCTTAAGGTCCCTCTGACTCTCAACCAATGACAATCGAATTATTTCTTGCTCATTTTGACCCTCAAACCTTATTTTGATACTAAGACTAATTCCTTTCTCCTTCTGCCTCTCACTCCTCACTTTCTTCTGCCTCATTCTACCTTGTTTAGCTCATCAGTCTCTTTCTCTAGCTCTGCATGACTGAGTTAGTTTTTTTTTTTTTTTTTTTGGTTTTACCTTAAGAGGAAACCTTCTGACCAAAGCCTTTTCTGATGCCTCAATCACTGAGGACTTCAGATCTCAAGGAAATCACAACATAGGGCAAATCCTAGATGGGACCAACAAATCCAAAAAGAACATGGCAAAAGCAACATCCTATAGTCCTGATGAGAGATAGAGCCATGCCCACTTCCATAACCAACAGAAGCATTATTCATATTGTTTGCAAGAATGGGAAAGGTTTCTTGGATTATCACTGTAGGCGTTTTCCAAGGACAAAGTGGCATATTTGCTGCTTTTTTATAGGTTTGATGAGAGAAGGCACCAATGGGAGAAAGATGAATACAAGGTCCCAAAAGAAGTGAAAAATAGAATTTGAGAATACTATTAATATAGAGAACTTTAGAAGTCATTTAATATAAACCTGAATTCTACAGATGTAGAATTTGAGAAACAGATGGGTGAAGTGATTTACCCTAGAACAAACATAGACATGACTCCTAATTCTCTTTCAGGAATATTATGCATAATAACCTATTAATTTCTCAATTTGACTAATCCAAAGGTACTGATTTGGAAAAAATATATATATGTGTGTGTATGTATATGTTTTAAGTGATTGAAGAATCATAGAAATTGCTACTTTTGATTTTTTTAAAAAGAAAAGGATTGGACTTGCAGCATGTTCTAGGACATAATGGATAGAAAGCTGGTCTCAAAGTCAAGAAGACCTGGGTTCAAGTCCTGGCCTTGACTGTATTTCACAGCATAATCACCACACCCCATTTTGTTTTGTTTTGTTTCTTTTTTTTCAGTCCAAAAATTGGTTTGGAACTTTTCATCTCGTAATAGTTGCATGGTATAATTCTGTTCATCAGGCTGCTTAAAGGTAAACAGAGGACCATTGTATTTACCAGTGGCATATGGATACACATTTATCTCTCATATGTTGAGAGCCTAGACGTCTCAGCACATGCACATTGTCAGTATTCAATTCTAACATATATTCATGAGTATTCTGTGCATCCTAATCTTGCACCAAAGACAGTTTAGTAATAAATGAGTTTAAGTAATACCAGAACAATTTTACAAAAGAAAAAAGTTCACATAATGGTCACATCCCATTTTTCTGCAAAA
This sequence comes from Vombatus ursinus, assembly GCF_900497805.2. Lineage (NCBI taxonomy): Eukaryota > Metazoa > Chordata > Mammalia > Diprotodontia > Vombatidae > Vombatus > Vombatus ursinus. Next base: position 66,084,147 of record NW_020954596.1, read on the forward strand.
CAATTTGTCATAAAATCTGCATGATTATTGTGCAGGGAAATACAATATTGACTTATTTGACTCTGGGCAAGTTACTTAATCTTAGCCTATAAATTGTAGAGATGGTGCTGACCTGGTTTAGTAGAGAAAGTTCCTTACTTGAAGCACCTCACATCAATAAAATTACCCCTAAAATAGCTCAAAACTTTAAATGAGAGAGTACTTTTCAAGAAAAAAATCAGAATTTTCAAATTTGCATTTAGTAACTGAAATTGGGCTAACAAAGTTGTGGATTAGGTAGGATTTCTTGGCTAACTTCCTTTAAATAATGAGTGAGAATTATTTATAATTAGGATATCCATTGTTTGTAAGCAGTGGTAGTTCTAAAGTGAGGATACTTTCAAAGAGTTTGTCTCTTAAACATTTAAATATTAATCATGAATTTTGCATTCAACTTAATACAGCAATTTGTAGTCATCCATATGTCAGTTATACAAATGAAAATTTAAAATAGCATCAACATATTTATTTAGACCTTTTACCACTACCTGTCAGAAGAAATAGATGAAAATCCTCAGCATGATGGTTGTATCCCCTGTGGAAGATTTATGGGAGGTCACAGACAAGAGTGGTATAGGTTGTATGGACATGAATGGATTAAGGTTAACACTATCGGAAGAATCATTCAGTCTGTGAGACTGAAATTCCATTTGGGTATTTAGGTAATGCTTTAAGACATCACCAAGCACTTTTCCTTACAGTAATCCTGGGAGAGGCATAGCACAAGTATTATTATCCTATTTTCAAGTAAGGAAAAAGGATCAGATAGGGGGAGGGACTTGACCAGAATGACACAGACAGTGTCTGCGCTAAGACCCAGGTCTTCTGATTTCAAAACAAGGACACTTTATACTCTATCATGTGGCTCCTCATTATCACACAACCTGCCCTGAGGAAAAATATATATTTATAATATATATTATAAAGCAAAGGATATTTATGTGACAAGAGGTGATATAAAAATAGAAAGTTAATTGAGTCATTAAAACAGCTGATTTTAATTTTGTAGCATGGAGGGAAAAGTGTTTTTAAGATGACTGATATTGGGATCAATTATCCCCAGATCTATATACCAGTGATAACCTCTCTCCTGAGCTACAGTCCTATGTCCTCAACTGCCTGTTGGACATTTCAAACTGAATGTCCTAAAAACATCTCAAACTCAATGTGTTCAAAGCAGAAATCATTCTTTCTACTCAAACCCTACCTTATCTCCAACTTTCCTATTATTGTTGAGGGTCTCACCACATAGTTCACCCTCTGTGAAATATACTTTTCACAGTCAACATGTACCCAGATGAATACATACAAGATAAATTAAGGATGGGAAAGAATATTAATTATTTCAAGGATAAGGAAAGCCTTCCCATAGAAGATGGCACCTGAAATGAGCCTTGAAGGCAATGAAAACTTGTAAGAGGAAGAGGTAAAGGTCATTCCTGGCCTAAAGCATAAAATTCAAAGATACAGCTGTAGCAGGTGGAATGATGAGTTCAAAGTTAAAAGGCCAAATCAGCCAATCTGGCTGTGATGTAGAGAGTATAAAGAGATAGGAAGTCAATATGAAAATAAGATCAGAAGCAGACAGTGGATGGCTTGAAAGGTTGAACTAAGAAATTCGTGTTTTATCCCAGAGGCTTTGAGGAGCCACAGAAGACTCTGGAGTGGGTCAGTGACATGTTCGCATGTGCTTTCAGGATATTATTTTGGCAGTTGTATAGAGGAGGGATTATATGGAGGGCCCGTGGACACAACCTCATTAATTTATAGTCACACTATCTATTGAAGAAGATAAAAAAGGTTTTAGTGCCCCATATCAAAAAGGTTGGTTTCTTCTCAGTAACAGCCAGGGATATGAAACAGAGCGAGTCTCATTTTCACTGAATACAGATGTCTAGAAAGCAGCAATTTGATCCTGTAAAGTTGCCAAGGCAATGCCAACTGCCTTTGACAGCATGTGGGGGTAGAGAAGAACTCACAAAAACAGGCTCCGTGATTTCATAAGCCTTCTTTATGAGACCAAACTAAAAATAAAAGTTTTCATCAAGATTATATTTTATTGCATAAAAATAGCCTGCTTTGCCAGGCTGTGGGCAGTAGATGCAGACCCATTTCTGGCAGTATGAAATGGCAATGTGCATTTAATAGAAGATCTAATAGCTTTTGCCTAATACCATGGATGAAAATACCACACTTGTACCTTTAGGTGACTAAATAGAAACCGCCAGGAAGAAAAGTAAATGAGGCAAGAATATTTTATTATCCCCTTAGTTGTTAGTGATCTCTTCCTCCTAAAATTGCTTCATATTTATTTATATTTCTACATGCTACTTTCCTCCTATCCCCTCACCCAGTAGAATGTAAGCTCCTTGAGGCCAGGAACTCTTTCATTTTTAACTGTGTATTCCCCACCTAGCACTATACCTGGCACATAATAGGTATTATGCTTATTAAATTAAATTGAACTGACCACCCTGGTGGTAGCTCAGATAAACAATAAATAATCAAAACCAAAGACTTTGCTCTATTTAATCCAACTCAATCATATATAAACCAAAACAATTCCAAGTCTAAAGGAATTTAGAGTACATTTATGATGTCGGGACTATTCAACATTTCATGTAAGCAGGAAGATATAGCCATTTTTTATAATGAATAGGCTTCAATGACCACAAATTATTCATATGCACTTTTTTCACTAAAATCAATAAAAGAGCCAAAGTAACTGAATAATTTGCTTTTTATTTTGTACTTTGTTCTTCATTTTCCTTTTGGCAAAAAGCTCTCTGTTACACCCTTATGACACAACTCAAGTTATTTGAGAATGTAGTAGAGTCAAAATTAGTCATTAGGTTGACTAAGAGATTGACAATGACTTATTCAGAAGTTCTTGATGTTACAGCAAATTAGGGTTTAAGGTAATCCAGGTCAGTTTAAGTCACCAGTGGAAATTTCCCAATAATGGCTCTATACTGACTTCCCTCATACTCCTTTCTCGTTCTCATCTTCAATATTTCCACTGCAGCAATCACAGCCCACCAGTCTTTCTATTTAAAAATCAAGGCCATACATGCTGAAAAACTCAAGGATTGATCAAGGTAAAAATGAACTCCTAAATGCAAATAACAAAAATATGTACAAAGTGTGAAGGATGGTTTTGGATTTTTAGAGGAAAAATTACCAGTTTTACCAACGAACTTATAGCTGATATCTCATATTCAAATGTGGAGATAACATAATCATCAAGAGTTTTTTTTTTAAGCTAGGGGTGAGAGGTGTGGACCTCTAACCTTAGATTTTTATTGTACTCTGCTCTGAGTTTATAATTTTTGAGGTATTCGATGTTGTTAATTCAAAATATTATATAGACTTGAGTGGTAGGGTTACTTTTATGGAACCAATTAGTTATTTGGAGAATGTTTCTACAATAAAGTTTTACTTCAGTGACTCATCCCAGCATGAAGGTGATCATAGGATTTCAAAGACTGTGTGAGAAAAAGTTAAGCTTTGAAAGGTCAGACGATAACTTCAGAGGTTTTGAGCTTGGCCTCAGCAATGGAACTAGATGTCTATTGTCCAAGGACCAAGCAAGCTATAAGTTTATAGCAGTTCATAACTAGGAGATTGGACATCATGAATTCGTTAAGCTATAGCAACTTATAGATAGTATCTCTTAAGGCACAGGGAAATACACCGAATTGATGAAATCATAAATACTTGAAGTGTGTAAGTAAGCAAAGCCATCTTACTTTTTTTTTTCAATTTATGTATCACCTGGAGTTAGTTCATTTCAGTATCAATATAAATACGTAAGGGAGATGGGCTTTGTAACCAATTCATGTGGAATAATCATAGGAAATATGAATATATAACGTGAGAAATAATAACAGGTGATAAAGTATTAATGTGTTAACAAGGTTTTAACACATAATTATCCCCAGAATATGATGAGTCAGAAAAGGTTACTCTGAATGAGTCAGAAGAGCTAATGCCATTAGCTTAGATTAAAATTTGCCACAGTCCCTGAAGGGCTTTAAATAAATAACTAACCCCCTACCCCAAAAAAAGACAGTTTGAAAGCATGAAGTCCATCGTCTGAGCAGTTGAATGTGATCCCTGTGATGCCCTTGTCAATCACCAATCAGTAAGACAAAAAAGGATTTTCTTTCCTTCTCACCTCTATCTCCTATTGGCCATGTTGTGATTTGAAGCAGAGCTATTTAATCAATAGGAAACATCCCAGCCAGCTGTTGGAAACTCAGTTGGAGAGAAAGAAAGATCTATTCCTTATACCAGGGGGTAGGGAACTTGTGGCCTTGAGGCCACATGTGGCCCTCTAAGTCCTCAAGTGAGGCCTTTTGACTGAGTCTAAACTTCACAGAATAAATCCCCTTAATAAAAGGATTTGTTCTGTAAAACTTGGACTCAATTAAAAGGCCACACCCAAGGTCACATGTGTCTCTGTGGATAAAGTGCCAGGCCTGGAGTTAGGAAAACTCTGAGTTCAAATTCAGCCTTAGACACTTACTCCTAGCTATGTGACCCTAGGAAAGTCACCTAACTTCTCTTTGCCTCAGTTGCCTCATCTGGAAATTGGGGATATTGGGAAGAGCAAAACATGTTAGCTATTTTATCATTATCATTAGTATTTTTAGTAATAGTATTATTCTCCTTTGCCAGAGCTCTTGAGTTAATAGCTGGATCTGTTTTCCACAGTCAGAAAAGTCTTGCTTCTCCATGCTTCTTTTTTCTTCAAGTGATAGCCTCCTTGTATCCATTTTTTTCTGGAATTTGTATGTCCCAGTTTCTTCAACTGTGCTTCAATCTCTCTCTGTCTCTGTCTCTGTCTCTCTCTCTCTCTCTCTCTATATATATATATAAAATACATATGTATGTATGTATGTGTGTGTGTGTATATATATATTATATATATATATATATCTGTCAAAGATATGCAATATTGAGGCAGCTACATGGTGCAGTGGATAGAGCACCGGCCCTGAAGTCAGGAGGACCAGAGTTCAAATCTGGCCTCAGACCAAACACTCGACACTTACTAGCTGTGTGACCCTGAGCAAGTCACTTAACCCCAATTGCCTAAAAAAAAAATGTGTAATATTTTAATATTATATAATCTAAATCATATATTTTATGATGTGGTCCTCACTTGTTTAGTCATGAACTCTGCCCCCTTCATTCTTCTCTTTTCCTAAGATCATTCAAACGAAACAAAATCACTCAGTGAACTTCAGTATTTTAACCTTTCTTTATAACATCTAAAGATATTAAGGTTCTAAGAAAGCATTTATTTCTTATCCCTCAATTAACATGAAAATAATTTATCCCCACATATTGGTTTTCAATTAAATAAATATGTATACCTTTCTAAATTTCTCTCAGTTCTTGCCTTTCCATCAGGAATATTTGGAAATTGTCTACTTCATTAAAGGATTTTTGTTTGTTTGTTTGTTTTTCAAATATAGAATTATATATTTTGTTTGCCAGATAGACTGTATTTGGTTGGAAAATTGTATCTCTTGCCTTTTGAAATATTTTATTTCAAGGTCTACTTCTTTTAGAGTTTAATGCACTAAATCTTCTGAGATACTTCTTGTGACTCCTTAGTATTTAAATTTTTTGTCTGCTTGTATTATTTTTTATTTAACTTGAAAACTCTAGGTTTTGGCTATGAGGTTCCTGGGAATTTTCATTTTGGGATGACTAGGATATTCTTTTTTTTTCCTCTTTTTTTTTTTTTGGCCAGGCGATGGAAGTTAAGTGACTTGCCCAGGGTCACACAGCTAGTAAATGTTATGTGTCTGAGGTCAGATTTGAACTCAGATCTTCCTGAATTCAGGGCCAGTGCTCTATCCACTGCACCACCTAGCTGCCCCAAGGACATTCTTTATATTTTCATTTTGTCCTCTGACTCTAAGTGTTCTGAGAAGTTTATAATTTCTTGACATATGATATGTAGACTTTATTCTGATCATTATTTTCAAATAGTCTGACAATTCTTTGATTTTCTAGATTTTTTTAGCTCAGTTGTTTTTGAAATTATATTTGATGTTATATTTCCTAGCTTTTCTTATTTCCTTTCAATATTTTAAGTTTTTTTAATTAACTTATTTTTAGTTTTCAACATTCACTTCCATAAGATTTTGAGTTCCAAATTTTCTCCCTATCTCTCCCATTCCCCCACCTCAAGAGGGTGTGCAATTTGATATAGGCTCTACATATACATTCATATTGAACCTATTTTCACATTAGTCATATTGTAAAGAAGAATTAGAACCAATGGGAGAAATCATGAGAAAGAAGAAACAAAACAAAAAAAAGAGAGAGACCAAATAATATGCTTCAATCTGCATTCAGACTTCATAGTTCTTTTTCTGGATGTGGACAGCATTTTTCATCATGAGTCCATTGGAGTTGTCTTGGATTCTTGCAATGCTAAGAAGAGATGAGTCTATCAAAGTTAGTCCTTGCACATTGTGGCTGCTACTGTGTACAATGTTCTCCTGGTTCTACTCACTTTGCTCAGCATCAGTTCATTCAAGTCTTTTCAGGTTTTTCTGAACTCTGCCCACTCATCATTTCTTATAGCACAATAGTATTCGATTACATTCATATATTACAACTTGTTCAGCCATTCGCCAACTGAGGGGCATCTTGTCAATTTCCAATTCTTTGCCACCACAAGAAGAGCTGCTATAAATATTTTCGTACATGTGGGTCCTTTTCCCATTTGTATGATCTCTTTGGGATACAGCCCTAGAAGTGCTATTGCTGGGTCAAAGGGTATGCCCATTTTAAAAGCCCTTTGGGTATTTCATTTTCTTTTAATATTACTTTTTTGCTCTTATGAGTCAGTGTTTTGTTTGACTCATTCTAATTTTCAGGACATTCACTTCTTGAATAATGTTTTCCACTATTTGTTCTAAGGTATCATTTTTTTTCCTGTCATTCTTCACTCATTCTATAACTCTCATTTCATCTCTTCTAGAACTTGTAGTCCTTACAGCCAAGACATTTGCTTTTTCTTCAAATATTTACCTATTTAGACTTGTGAGGTTGCTATGTTCTTCAGGATTTACCTCCTGAGCACCTCTTAAACCATGGTTTTTCCTCATGTTATTCTGATTTATTTTCTTTTTCTTTTTTTTGGGGGGGGGGTTGATTCTTCACTTACAAAAGGCCCCGGCTGAATGGTGTGAAAGGGCCTGCCTATTTCAAAGAACTCCAGGAATACTACCTTGCTGGGCTCTGAGTGGGAGATCCCTCTTGCCAACAGGCAAGAAACATGTCAGACAGAGCTGGCAGCACTGATGCTAGTTTCCATCCATAGTCTTCAGGGACTATTCAAGATGGATTTTTCCTAGAGCCTTTCTGCCCATTCAGGATTGGGGCACTGGTGTCAAGTGGGACTTTGTTTGGAAAACTTTTGGAAAACAAACAGTTTGCTCTCTGGGCTCAGCTTGGGCTGCTGGGCCAGATTTAGGCTCTGTTTGGCAGAGAGTGACAAGTAGGACCTACCCAGAGCTGCTCTTTCTGGCCACAGCCCTTAGAGAAGGCTTAAGCTAGGCTGGCCTCGGGCACTGACAATAGCTGGGTTCAGACAAGGACTGTTGGATCTACCCAAAGGCTCCAGGGACCATAGGCACTTCATCCTCAGCTCTTCACCCTCATCCTTATTTATTCTAGTAACTTTGTACAACACATCTGTGTGGGTATTTTAGTCATATAAAGAGGTCTACCTAATCCTATCAGTCCTATCTATGTCTACAATCAGAAGCTGGTGAATGCTAATTTCACGTTACAAATCCAAGATAAAATGCAAATATAGACAATTGTTGTTGTTTGTCCTTCCTTCTCAAAGAAGATCACGACTTCAGGAAGGAGATGTCATGATTTGCAAATGAATTGGATTTAAGTGAGGCTGGGTTGTGCAAAGTCACCAGCTGCCAGCTCTCTTCCTGAGCCATTTGGGTCCAGTGGCAAGATATAGAATTAGGATGACTGAAGATGGCCTCTGAATCAGTGGGAGGCCTTGGCCTTTTTAAATTGGAATAGATTGGATAGTGATCTACTAAAGGCAAGAAGATAGGTTAAGAGGCTATTACAATAGCCCAGGTAAGAGAGAATGAAGGCCCAAAAAAGGCAATAGACAGTGTTTAAAGGCAAGATTTACTAGGAAAGTATTATTACCGTATATCCCTGTGATTGCCTTCTCAAGGCATCAGCATGTTGGTCCAGTTCATAGGGCAACACTGAAGATGGAAATTTAGCTGATAAAATGTCAGAGCAAAGGCAAAAGTTTGAATTATCTGGTGGAATTCTAGCTATTTGAATGAAAGCACTACAACTTAATCATTTTCTTTGAGCTGATGGTGTTTAAATTTAAAAAAAAAATAAAACTTTTTAGAAATGTTTCAGAACTTGAGAGTGCTGGTGAAGTACTATAATATGCCTCACTATACAGTTTTCAGAGTCACTGAGAGATGTACAAAAACAACACCCTCTTTCCTAGTCTGTTCATTCTGAGCTCAGCCAAAGTCTCATTAAAGTCAACATAAAAATTGAGTTAAAAATGGAAACCTTGATTCATACTCTGATCAATTATATTATAAACCATGAATTTTTTTCCCTCCAAAAAACCTTTCTCTGATGTCTCATTTTGTTGCAGGGATGATTCTAGTTCTGAAAGGCCATGTTAACAGATAGCAAGCTCAAGAAAATCTGACCAAACAAGAAAATGTTCACCTTTGGGTCCTGTGTACCCAAGTTTGGCAAGGTTCATAAACTACCCCCTTTTCTTTTTACTATTCTTAATTTCCTCGCCTAGAAAAGACCTATCAGCACCCAAACTGACCATCTGTTAGAACCAAATGAAGTAATCTTGTTTGAAGACCAAATTGGAGAGTCCTATCATGTACCAGCCTTTTCCTGGGAACTAAACATTTCTGGATCAATATCCATGCTCCTAATGGCTAATTGTTCCTAATTTATGGGCCAGACAGAGATAGGCACCAAAATTAATGTATGTAAATAGGTCTATGCTAGATGCTAAGAACATACCTCATTTATACAGAATGCTGTTTCTGGCCTCAAGGATCTCATAGTCTAGTAGGACGGGGGATGAGATATCCAAATATGACCCACAGTATTACACACAAAAAATCAATTAAGAAATATTTATTAAAGGTTATATGCCAGGCACTGTGCTCAGCACTGGAGATTCAGAGAGTCATGAAACAGCCCCTGCTCTCAAAGAGATCACAGTCTAATGGGGGAAACAACATGCAAATAACTATGTACAAGCAAGATAATTATAGGATAAATTAGTTATAATCTCAGAGACAAGACTCTAAGATTAAGGATTGGGAAAGGCTTCTTGCAGAAGGTGGGACTTTAGCTGAAATTTGAAGGAAGCCAGGGAAGATTGGAGGTAGAAATGAGGATGGAGAGTGTCCTGGGTATAGGCGATGGCCAGTGAAAATATTGAGTCAGCAGATGGAAAGTCATGCCTGAGGAACAGCAAAGAGGCCATTGTCACTGGATCACCAGAGTGTATAGGGGTGGGGTGGGGAGAGAAATAAGGTGTTAGAAGAATGGACAAGTAGGAAAGGGCCAGGTTATGAAAGACTTTGAAAGCCAAATAGGATAAATAATTCATATTTATATAATCCAAAAAGGATAATATTTGAACCTAGAGGTAATAGGGAGCCATTACTAAATGTTTTTACATTAGAAGGTTGATAGAGTCAAAGCTGAGTTTTAGGAAGATCAATGAGGCACCTAAATACTGTGGATTAGAGTGGGGCAAGACTTGAGACAGTGAGACCAACCAGCAGGCCATTGCAATTGTCCAGGCATAAGGTGTTGAGGACTTTGAACAAGTCAAATAACCACCCCAAGACTCAGTTTCCACGTCTGTAAAATGGAATTAAAAATCCCTGTTCTTCCTATGTCACAGGGTTGTTGTGAGGACACTCAAATGAGAGTAGATATGTAAAGGATGACTGAAATGAGTACTGAGGAACAACAGCAGACCAGTCATCAGATATGTAATTAATATGGGTAAGGCACAGTCCCTTTCCTATGAGACAAAGCTACTGGTTGCTGAGAAAGGGCAACTCAGGGCAGGGATCTGGCTGAGAAATAGAAGTGGATGAGTACTAATAAAGCTGTCAGTCCTGCCTTCTCTCTGACAGCAATTTCCTCAATGAAGCTTCTCTGTCAAGAAATCTCCAGGTTTCCTGGACAAAGTGTTATCTGTGGCCATTACAGAAACTACAAACTGTTGTTTACTTTGTTGGAGATTAAGGGGAAAAAAAGATTATTAAACAAACTGTTCTACTATCGTTCAAAACACATCATGAGATCTATATCAAGCACATTGTAGATGTTTCCATGATTCTTGATTTATTTCTTTATCAAATAAACATTTGTAAACATAGACACTAAGTGAGCAATACTACATCTGTTGTGAGGCTCTATGACACAGATTTCACATTCCTATTTTCCAAATGCTTAAACTCAGGGACATAAATAAAGGTCACAGAGTGAATTTGTGCACTGATACAGAGTTGAGCTAAGGGCAAAGGGCTATAATAGTGATATTTCACTTCCACCCTGGTTCTGTCCAGGCCTGCCTCAGTCCAGGAGGTACAAGATCCTCATAATCTCAAACAAGAAGTCCCAATAGTTCATCCACAATCAGAAAAATTTTAGGAGGAAAAACAAAAGGTCAAGAATATCAAGGGAATCAATGGAAAAAAAAATGTGAACGAAGGTGGCCCAGCAGTACCAGATTTCAAACTATATTACAAAGCAGTTATCATCAGAATAATCTGTACTGGCTAAGAAATAATGTGGTAAGATCAGTGAAATAGATTAAGTACACAATACATAGTAATCTAGAGTTTGATAAACCCAAGCTCTGGGGGCAAGAATTCACTCTCTGAGAAAAAATTGGCAGAAACTACAAATAGACCAACATCTTATACTATACACCAAGATAAAGTCAAAATGGGTGATATAATAAGGAAATTAGTGGAGCATGGAATTTTTTTTTTCCTTTCAGATCTACGGATAAGGGAAGAGCATATTATGATCAAACAAGACATAGAGGATTACAGGAAATAAAATGAATAATTTTGGTTACATGAAATCAAAAATGTTTTGGCAAACAAAACCAACACAGCCAAAATTAGAAGGAAAGTAGGAAAATGGGGAACATTTTTATAGTAAGTTTCTCTGATGAAGGGTCTAATTTCTCAAATATATAGGGAATTAAGTCAAATTTATAAAAACATATGTGCCGATTCCCAAGTGGACAAATAATCAAAGGATATGAACCTGTAATTTTCAGAATAAGAAATTAAAGTTATCAATAGTCACATGAAAAATGCTCTAAATATCTATTAATTATAAAAATGCAAATTAAAAAACTCTGAGGTATCACCTCATACTTATCAGATTTGCTACTAACATGACAGAAAAGTAAAAGGGCAAATGATAGAAGATATGTGGAAAAATAGGGACACTAAGGCACTGTTGGTGGATTTGTAATCTGCTCCAACCATTCTGGAGAACAATTTAGAACTTTGTCCAAAGGGCTATGAAACTGTACGTACCTTTTGATTTAGCATTCATTACTAGGTCTTTATCCCAAAGAGATCAAATAAAAATGAAAAAGACCTATATGTACAAAAACATTAATAGCAGTTCTTTTTGTGGTGTCAAAGAATTGGAAATTGAGAGGATGCCCATCAATTGGGGAGTGACTGAACAAATTGTGGAATATGATTGCAATGAAATACTATTTTGCTATAATGAAGGGGATGGTTTCAGGAAAAAACCTAGGAAAACCTAAATGAATTTCTTTACTTTGGGGAAGAAAGAATCAAGAGATCATTGTGCACAATAACAGCAATATTGTATTGCCGATCAACTATGAAAGATTTAGGTACTCTGATGAATACAATGATCCAAGACAATTTCAAAGGACTTTTAATGAAAAAAGCTTTCCACATCCAGAGAGAGAAAAGATGAACTCTGAGTGTATTTTTATTGTATTTTTTCTTTGGCAATGTAGCTAACATAAAAATATGCTTTGCATGATTTCACATTTATAGTTGATACATGGTTTGCCTTATCAACGAGTGGAGGATGTGCTTAAGAAGAGAGAATTTACTAAAAAAAATATTTAAAAGGATGTTGAAAATAAATAAATAAATATTAAAAAGGAAAAATCTTATGAGGCCTAGGAAGACAAAGGCACTCTATAAATGTCCATTTCATCCCAAAAAAAGCCCAAAATCTTTAGCCATTGCCCCCAACCAGTGGAGGCATATCCCTCTGAATCTGAGAATTCCCAGCTCCCTTCACAGCTCATCTTATACCACCTATGGGAAGTCTTTAAGTTATTATTGTCCCCATTGAAGTTACTTTATACATACATTATATTTATATGTATATACATATATATATATATATGTTTCAGTTATATACACATGTACTTTATTTCTACAAAGAATAAGAACCTGGGTCAGGTGGTGTTGTGGGGTGGGGGTGGCTTGGCGCAAAACATTCAAACCTGTTAATTTAACAATATTTACTAAGTTATCACTGTGTGGAAACATCTATTTTTTTAAAGAGCAGCCTTTCTTTGACCTGAGAAAACTTACAATCTAGATAAGAAAGCAAAATATACAATTACTTATGCTGCAAGACAAAAATAATAATGAACATTGCTTTGTTCACATGGACTGTAGTAAAATACAAAAGAATACATGATAAAACAATTGAGATTTAAACACAGGTCTAAAAATAAGTTTGCGTGCACTAATTTTGGCAAAAAAAAGTTCTAAAGTTTAGAAGGGAAAAAGTCAAAAAATGAATGTTAACTAAATCTATAAACAGTAGCAACTTCATTTTGAGCATACAAATAATATACAGATTTATTTTCATTTTACTTGTATACATATTGTTCCCTTGATAAAATACAAATTTTAAGGTAATCAACAATTTAGTTTTGCTTTTTTTCTTTATTTTTTTTATCCTATGCCACAAAGCTCTTGGTACATAGGAGGTACTTACTACATGTTAATTGATCAATTGATCTTTGATAAAAGAATTGATTACAGAGGGCTTATCAAGACCTATTCTAGGGTTGCTCCCAACTAGAACAGATTTCCTGGGCTTTCAAAGAAACACCAAGAATATTGGTTCTTCCCATTTCTGGTACAAAATCACTCTGATAGATTGCATCAGGGTCCAGTTTCGTTAGCTTACAATCCAGTGTTCCTTTTTTCTAGACATTACACCCTTTATATTACCCATACTTCTTTTTTGTGGAATTGTTTGACAGAGTCACTGTTAATCAATAAAGAAAAAAGGGTATATTGATATAGACACCAGCTAGATGGCAGATGAATAGATGGACATGTAACAATGTAATAACTATTACCTGTTCTACACTAACAAAAAGAAAAAAAAAGCCCAAGGACCTAGATTTGTTGTTATTTTTTTAGCGATGTGGTTATAATGAGTGATTTTATAAAGCTACTTTCTGACACATTCCTCTCTTAAAAAGGAATGATTCTAAAACAGACACTGCAATGTGTTATGAGATATCCAACCATCAAAAGCACATTGACATACACATACTGTTTGTTAAAAAAAATAAATAAAAATCTGAGGAGGGTACTTTTGGGCAGGAGGAAAAAAAAAATAGTACACCCTAATGAACAGAAAGCTGAACTTCAAGATAGCAAATCCTAGGATACTTACTGTGTGACCATGGAAGGCCTTCCATGGCCTTCAACTTACTCATCTATAAAATGAGTATAATGATTACAATAGTACCTACTTTACTGGATTATTGTGAGATACAAATAAGGTAATATACCTAAATCACTATATAAATGTCACTTATTATTATCCTCACTAGGAACACATAAGTAAAAATTATCAGCCATAGAATGAGCTTGTATCTAATTCTCTGCATTTCTACAATGAATAAAGCGGGGAGAGGGAAGCTTTAAAGAAAACTGCCATACAGATGAATAAATGACAGAGATGGTGTTTAAAGGCACACATGCCTCAGGCGATGTCTCTCAACACACATTAAATATCTCTTTAAAAAAAAAAAAAACTTTCCTGTTCTACTGACTTAAGAGCATTATCTCTATTCCTTTAATTGAAATAGGACAAACCCAGGTAAAGGAATAGGTAAATAGATGGGGAAAAAAAACTGTCAGATCCACCCATTTTTCAGAGAAGATCTTGGTTTGAAATCAACTGAAAGAAACTGCCTCAACCACTGAAGAGAAAAGGATAGGCCCTCCTTAATCAGGGATGACATAAAATCAAGACATTTCAGGGCAATACCTGCAGTAAAAGAAAAGTATTCTGACAATGTCAGTGTCTGCAAACATCTCCTAATGCCACCAGGTAAGAAATAATCACCATCAGCAATATCTGATGCTTACTCGGCTGCGCACATACCCAGAAGACCCTTTCTCAGAATTGTGCTGCAGGACTTGGGAGGAGGGCAATAGAAGATGGGGAAGAAATAAAATACAGTTAAATAAAACACTGGAATTCATTCCAGTTCTTTAGAACCTCAATCAAGTGTTAGACCATTCTCAGCTAAGGGACTCCATGAGACACCTTGAAAACGCTGAAAGAAAGAAATAAAACTGTTGTAACATTGACTTTTGACTTTATAAGTATATAGGATTTGGAACTGGAAGTAACTTTGGATCTTAGACACCATTTGGCCCAACTCTTCTTTTTACTAAATAAGGAAAATGAGGCTCAGAGTAGTTTAATAACTTACTACAAATTGCATAGTAAATATTTACTGTAACGAGTTAATCCTCATTGCACCCACATGAAGATATTTCCATCGAACAGAAGAAACTGAGGTATAAGAAATGATTTGTCTGAGGCTATGTTGATTTGGGGGAGCAAAGTCAGAATTGAAAAATAGGTCTCTTGTAACAAGTTTTTGATGGAAGAAAAATTATATACCTTAAAAAAAAGACAACCTTGTCTCTTTGCTAAGCCTCTTTTCTTCTGAAATGACAGATTCCAATTGTATTTTTCTAAGTAGAAAATCAGACTTAAACAAAAGAGAACATAGCTTAGTACACAAAAGTCCACAAATACCAACTCTGCTCTTCAATTTGATCAGGTTTTCTCATCTTAACTTTTATGAGAGACTTTTTTTTTTCATTTTGTCTTGTTATCCTAAATGTGTGGCCCACTGCCCTGACACATAGTAGGCCTTAATAAATTTTTGTTGGACTGGGCATAAATGCTGAACAATAGATTATTTGCAAACATTAAGAGTTATGTTTTATGTTATTGCAAATAATTCATCAAACCTGTCAATAAATCATCATTTTCTAGTCTGAGATACCATACTTTATTATGTTGATACAGATTTACATTCTTATAGAGCCAAAAGAAAACAATTCAATCTTCTAAATTCCATATATGCATGATGAAGAATTCATTCCTAATAATTTTATTGTTCTTACTATTTGATAAAGTTAAATATGTTAAGGATATTATTTTACTCATATATTTCCTCTGTCTGGAACTGGGATGCTATTATTATGGAGACCATCTGGTATGGAAATTCCCTCCACTGATGTATAACTCCTCTGCAATTTACAGTCTTAGAGACTTGCCTGGGACACTAAGAGTTTAATTAATTTTCCCATAGTCAGAAGCCTAGTATGTTTCAAAAGAAAGGATTGTAATTCAGGACTTTCTATTGCCTTCCCCCATCTTTTATTTCCAGTATAAGAACAGTATATTAATGTCCATACAGTTGGTAGAGCCAGAAGCAGAACTCAACACGCCCCCCCCCAACACACACACACAGAGTCAGTCCAGGGTCTGGCTGTGGGCAGCAGCAGGGAATGGTGCCCTTTCTTTCTTTAAGGTCTTCAAGACCCAGTGTGCAATTTAGTTATTCTTATTGTTTCAGTTATGTTGGACACTTTGTGACCTCCTTTGTTTTTTGATTGTTTGTGTGTTTTTCTGGGCAGAAGTATTAGAATGGTTTGCCATTTACTTCTCCAGCTAATTTTATAGATAAGAAAACCAAGGCAAACAGAGTTCAATGATTGCCCAGTATCACACAGCTAGAAAGTGTCTGAGGTCACATTTGAACTAACATCTTTATTTCAAGCCCTGTGCTCTATTCACTATGCTACCTAGCTGCCCTACTTTATTCTACTCCTACCTCATTGTTGTACCTTTAGTCTTCTCCTGTTTCTATGGCAACTGACCACCACCCTCCCAAAAATCCACTGCATCACTAGACTCAGTCTCCTTCTCCCCTACTCCTCCCCCTCTCCCTCCCCCCTCCCTCTCCCTCTACCTCTGGTCTCTGGGGTTTACTGGCTAGATTTCTTTCTCGAAGATGGAGCCTTAAACCCAATTCACTCTGGAGCTGATAGATTGGACAACAACAGGTCCCTGCCCAAGCATTACTTCATGGTTATTTTTTGGGTCCTTCTGGTTCAGAGTGAATGTAAATAGTAACTTTCTCTTTTGGCCAACAACCCTGAGGGTCTTTCCCTCCCAGTTTTTTGTTTGTTTGTTTGTTTGTTTTTGATTAAAGGGCCCATCCCTTGACTCACTTCTTAAAGAAGCCTATTCACTGAATACCTCACTCAAAGTGAGAACCTGAAAAGAGCTTAGCTTCAAAGGGCCAGGGTCTCCCATTGCATCCATCTCCAGTCATCCTGATGAATATCTGGCCACTGGATGGCTCTGGAGGAGCAAGTGAGGCTGATGACCTTGCACAGCCCTCCCTCACTCAAATCAAAGTCAATTGCGAATCATGTCATCATCTCCGTAATGTCATGGTCCTCTTTGAGAACAGAGGACAAACACAAAACAACAACAACACAGGCTACATAGCTGTGCCCAGGGAAGGGAATAAGCTAAACTACGTCCTTTAGATTGCCCCAAGCATGAAGATCTCCCTATCTCCAAGAGTGTTTATGAGAATAATCTTTTGAAAACCTTAGAATTACAAAATTAATTTGTTGCCTTTATTATTAGACTGTAAGCTCCATGAAGGCAGGGTCTATGATTATGCCTCAACAAAATTTTGTATCTTGCCTAGTTTCTTGCACAGTAAATGCTCAGACGGTAGCTGTGTGACGTTGGACAAGTCATTCAGCTTCTTTTTGCCCCAGTTTCCTCCACTGTAAAATGGGGACAATAATAGCAACTATCTCCCAGGGTTGTTGTAAGGAGAAAATGAGGTTTTGTGTGTGTGTGTGTGTGTGTGTGTGTGTGTGTGTGTATTTAAAGTACTTAGCACAGAATAGGAGCTATATAGGTGTTTATTCCCTTCCCTTCCTTTCCCCCACTTTAATAAACATTTGTGTTGTTTTTCATCTCAGCACATTCCAGTAGAGCACACTGCTGAATATGTGGTCCTTCCCACTCATTTTCTTTCCCAAATCCAAATAGCTCTCCTCCTCCTCTAGCATCACCCCTGCTCTTCCTGTTATATATTCATTCATTAGAGGTGGTATCAGATTTTTCATCAGCCCAAGTAAAAGTTATGTGGGGAAGGTACTGCTTCTTTTGCTGTTTCTGAGACATGCTGACATTCCATTAACCTGTTTCTATTTGCTATGTTTTTAGTTTACTGGCTGCCAGAGGTTTTTAGACTGCTCAGAAACCTCATGCTTAAAATCAGTTAAAATTTATTAAGTACCTACTATGTGCCAGATTCTGCACTAAGCACTGGAGATACAAAAAAGAGGCAAAAGACGGTCCTTGCCTACAAGAAGCTTACAATGTATTGGGGAAGACAGCTTACAAACTACTACGTACAAACCAAGCTATATATGGGATAAATGGGAAATAATTAAAAGGAAAAGTATTAGAATGGAGAGTGGTTAGAAAACCTTTTCTTTAGAAGGTGAGATTTTAGTTGGGTCTTAAAAGAAGCCAGAGAGGGCAATAGTTGGAGTGGATAAAAGAGAGCATTCCAAGCACAGAGGGCAGCTAGAGGGTATATCCAGAGCTGAGTGTCTTGTTCCAGGACAGCCAGGAGGCCAGTGTCACTGGATTGAAGAGTTCATATCAGGAAATAAAGTGTAAGAAGATTGGAAAGATAGGACAGAGTTGAGTTATGAAGGGCTTTGAATTTGTTCCTGGAGGCAGTAGGAAGGCACTGGAGTTCATATAGTAGGGGGCAGGAAGGCAGGGAGACTGACATGATCAGATCTGAGTTTTAGGAAAATCACCTTAGTGATTGAATGGAGAACAGATTAGAGTGGGAAAAGACTTGAGGTAGGCAGACCCACCAGTGGACAATTGCAGTAATCAGTAATGGAGAGGCCTGTACTAGAAAGGTGGCAGGGTCAGAGGATAGAAGGGGGTGTATAGGAGAGATGTTGAAAAGGTGAAATAGACAGGCCTTGGCAACAGCTTGAATATGGGAGGGATGAGAGAAAATGAGGTAAGCAGGACAATTCCTAGGTTGTGAGCTTGAAGGACTGGGAAGATAGTGTTGCTCTCTACAGTAGCAGGGAAGGTTGCAGAGAAGAGGATTTAGGGGGAAAGGTCATGAGTTCTGTTTTGTATATGAGTTTAAGATGTCTACCAGAAATCTAGTCATTTTTTCGCGGGCGGGGGGAATGGGCAGCTAGGTAGTAGAGCAGATATAATATTTGGACTTGAAGTCTGGAAGAATTGAGTTCAAATACTGTTTTGGATGATTTACAAGCCTTGTGACTCTAGGCAAGTCACTCAACTCTCTGGTACTTCATCCTTTTCTCCTCTTAAAACTTCCATAGGTTTCTCATAGTCGGCTTGCAAATTACTGGACAAGATGGAAAAATACGTAGTCACTTATTTTTAGTTTTCTCTATCACTGTTCCTTCTGGGGGCATGTGAAAAAATGTTCTGAATCACTATTAAAGAAATGCAAATTAAAATGACTCTTTTCTATGTCATATTCATTAGAATGGCAAAGATGACAAAAAATGAAAATGACAATTGTTGGAGGAGCAGTGGGTTAACAGGTACACAAATGCACTTTGGGGGGAATGGTGAATTGATATTGTCATTCTGAAAAGGAATTTGGAATTATGCCTTCAGAAATGACTAACCATGACTCAACAAGGTTGAGGTTGATGTATGCCTCTTGCATTTCAGCAGAAAAACTACAGAAAGGCCAATGTATTAATTTTCTTGACTTTATTTATTTATTACAAGGTTGGATACTACTTCAGCAGGGAAGTCACTGCAAAGTGACTGTCATGCAAAAAGAAAATCAACAAAACATTTCAAAAGAAGAAAAAGAAAGAAAAATATTGATAGAAATCATAAAAATTGTGATCTGTATGATGAGATGCTAACAGTCCCATTGAAGAAACCACCTTAGTGATGAACATTCTGAAGACACTTATCTGCAACATTTGGAACTTTTATCAATTATGGCTATTGATAAAACTGACATTTCTCAACAAGTGACAGATACAGAATTATTTTTTCTGTTGGCATTTTGTCAATATGCTGGTCAGAAATACTGGGTACTTGCTCTATCATTTAAGGACTATAGGGCACAACTGTGTGTGGCAACTAATATATTTTCATTTATGTGGTTTTACTTGGTAAGTGCTAATTTGGAAATGCTGACCCTTTGATCTTTTCCTATTAAGTCTCACCCAGTTTGATGGAATCTGATTTATCAGGAAGCCTGCCACTTCATATGTTATGGATCTCTACCACAAAGCCAGATGGAAAGATAGAAAAAATTGAGCCAGGCCAGCATTCTAGGAGATTCGGTAAAAAGTCTTCATTGATCTCTAAGGCCACAAAGAGCTGATAAATAAAATTGATCTTCTAAAAAAGAAAAAGAAAGAAAGAAAGAAAGAAAATATCTCCAGTCCCTAAAGAAGGAAGGAAAAAAAAAATTTGGTATTGGCTTTCAGTGGATCTATGCTCTCATGAAGTGTGATGAATGAATCCTTCCATTCATTAAGAAAACCTTATTTTTATAACAGTATTTTATTTTTCCCCATTTACATATCAAGAACATTTTTAGCATTCATTTTTATGAGATTTTGAGTTTCAAATTTTTCCTCTTCCCTCCCTCCCTTCCCCTCTTCTGAAAATACTAGGCAATTTGATATAGTTTATACATGTGTTATTCAGAAAGTATTATTAAGCATCAATTTGGTGCCAATCAGTATGCTAGGAGCTATAAACACACAGAAAAAAAAAAAGAAATAGTTTGTATCTTCAAAGAGCTTATATTTTAAGGTGGGGAGACAATATGTGCATAGATAGTAAATTAAAATATATACAAGGTAAATATGTGAAATTATAAAGAATGTGATAGCAACTGTGGGGTTAGGTAAAGTCCTTATGTAGGAAAAAAAATCTGAACTGAGCTTTATAGACAGATGTGATGTGGGAAAGAATTCCAGGGTTGGGGCAAACTGCAAAGGCACAGAGACAGGGAGATGGGAAGGTGGGATGTCATGTATAAAGAGCATATATACTTCAATATTTTTCTGATATTTATTTTCTAATTACGTATTTATCAATTTCCTGATAAATTATTCAAATATTTATAATAAATATTTTATTCATTCAATTCGTATTTCTAATATTTATTTAATTTCTATAATACACAGATAGTAGATTATATTGGGTAATTTCCTATTTATAAAAATGCTTTATTATAGTGATATCCATATATCACCAAAGTATTTTGGTTCATCTGTAATTTCATCAATGTGGGCATTCCCTCCATTAATACAGATTGCAATAATGCACACTTGCCCATTGTATACAGTGACTTTTCACACATAAATCCTCTATAAGAAGTCTAGACAACATGTTGGGCCTTTCTCTAGGTCTCTGGACATGGAATATATATTGATGGAGCACATAGCCTGTCCCTTTTTTTTTTTTTTCTGGTGAATACCTCTGTGGTGATAGTTCCCCCGCCACATCTCCCCCCGTGGTAATCAGGGTTCAGTGACTTGCCCAGGGTCACACAGCTATTAAGTGTCAAGTGTCTAAGGCCAGATTTGAACTCAGGTCCAGTGGTGACAGTTTTTGTACATATCTCTTGTGCAATTCTTATCCATGACATTTTGTAACCAGCTCACAACTACTATATGCCTCTCCATTGTCTTTTAGATCACCCTCAACTTGAATTCTTTGTGTTTGATTTTACTTTTGGTAATTAAAAAGCATTTATTTCCTCTACTTCATGTGCTCTCCTACCCTCCAGCAATTGAAAAACAAAGAGAAAAATCCTTACAACAAATATGCATAGCCAGGCAAAACAAAATCTCCCATTCACCATGTCCAAAAACACATATGTCACTCGGTGTCTCGAGATTGCCATCTCTCTTTCAGGAGATGGGTAGTATGTTTCATATTTGGTCTTTTTGAATCATGACTTGTTTTTGCATTGACCAAGGTTCCCAAGTCATTCAAACTCTACTTTAAGTCTTAAAGCACTCTGTATCCTGTAATTCATATCCAATCAGCTTCAACAGAATAGCTCTTAGGCTACACATATGATCATAGAACCTAAAATCCTACTACACATATAAAATTATATATAAAATGAGCAACTTATATTATTACATAGTTCATTACACATATAGTTAAGGAATAAAATTTGTGTTTCATTGGAGAAAGCTTAATTTTTGATGCATGCCTTCTCAGTAAAAAGGCAAAAAACAAAAATCACTTTCCAATCAAACCATGTATGAATACTTTGCAATCTGATTGAATTAAGAGCAAAATAGATTTCCCTTAGTAATCCTTATATAATTTGAGTCTGACATTCCTGGATTTAATGCTGGTTGAATAAACGACTGCTGGGATTAAAACTGAGAAAGAAATATGTTTATAAAGGAAAGTAAATTGAGCAATTTTGATTTCAAGATTATTTAGCTTGCTTTCAGAGAGAGAGGGCAGTTTATAAGAAACATCTAACATTAAAGTCTAATGTCCTTTTTTCTCCAAGAAACACCAAAGCATCAGCCAACTACAAGTTTATTGCTTTTAAATACCACAGTGTTTATTTTTGACAATAAGCCTATTGGCCACAGTAGAAAGATACACTTTGTTTCACTTTCAATAAAATGGTTCCATAATCACTGCTCATTTTTAAGGTACTAATATTTTAAAGTTGAAAAAAAATTGCAGAGATACTATTTGAATTAAGAGATTTAATTTGTGGAAATTAATTTTGGGAAACAAAAATAAACTGACAATGATATATAACTATTGATCAAATTTAAAAAAGTATCTGCTTTTTAATCTAATAAATAGCTCTTTTAATAAATAGTATTAAATGATATACAAGACTTGGGGAATGATAGGATTTTATGTTTCTGTTCTAAGATTTGTATACTGTATCTTCCTTAAGTTTCCTTAAGTTTAAATTCATGGCATTTCTTTTCTTTTTTTTTTCTTTTTTTTCTCCTTTATTGAGCAGCATAGTCCAATGAAAAGATACCAGCTAAGGAATTAGAGAGCTAAATCTCAACCCTGTATTGATTCTAGATACCAACTCTCCTTTTAAGAATCTTAAAATAATCATTGTTTCCTTGTTTCACCCAACTACGTAAGAAATGATGGCACTGGCATTTTCCTAAATTGCCTTATATGGTCACTACACTTTTAAATAAATCACAGTAAAAGGTTAGAAAGAAATATAAATTTTAAAGAAGTTGAAATGTTTGGGTTATTTAGCCTGGAAAAAATTATAAGCTGGAGCAATGATCTTTAAATATATAAAAGGCTCTTGTACAACGGAAATAATCATAACAACAATAGCAAAATAATAATAATAATAATACACATTTCTTTTATGTTCATACAATACTTTTCTAACAAGAAAAATGGGAGATGATAGAGGAAACTGAATCTCATAGTATTCAAATAACTTGTCTAGGGTCACCCAGTGTCAAAGTTGGGTTATAAAGCCAGGGCCCCTGACACCACATCCAAATCCTTTTGCCATGCCATATGATTGCAGCTTTAACTCTAGAAACAGCAAAGCACTCACAAAAGAAAGATTAATTTTCTCCCTGTTACTTACACCAGTTGCCTTGACAGCTCCAGGAAAAATCATGAAGTAGTTTAAGAAAAACTGGTCATTGATACCTCCCCACTTTCCCTCTTAATTTGACTCTCCCAACTTGGAGTTTCCTCCCTTGGGTGCTATTGCTCTTATGCTGCCAATGACCCGAGCAGAGCCTAAACTACGTTGCCACATCCCAATCTATCCACTCTGGAGGATCCCTTGTATTCCAGACCTCTGTCTTCATTCTTCTGGCCATTAAGACATTCTTGTGCCCTCTTCCTTCTCATCTAGATGTCTAATAAGCTAATAATAAATAAAGTGTTATTGACTTCTTTATCCCAATGTGGAGAAAACTGTAGTGTTCTTTGTATTTAAAAGCATATGTCACATACAGAGATTAGATTCAACATTGTAATGCAAATTTAAAAATAAATTTAAAAATAAATAGAAGAGGGTTGAGTCAAGAAAGGGAGTAAGGCTGGGTTTCTCCTGAAACTGACAAATATAAAATAGAGAGGAAGGTGTAAAATGGAGATGCTTAATTGAATAGAGAAAAGGAATAAAAGCGGTTACTAAAAGAGTATAGCAGCAGCCAGTTGTCATGGCAACACAGGTAAACTGATCCTCAGCAAAATATCGGGGGATTGAAGTAAGCTTACATAAACCATAGGGAAAAGATTCCTTACATCAATTTTCTTAATAAATTTTCTCCTTATTTGGGAGAAGCAAATATATGTGTGTGTATACATACTATACGTGTGTGTATATATATATATATATGTATATCTATATGTATGTGTATATCTATGCATGTATGTATCTATGTAATATGTATTTCTCCCCAGAGGCTTCCTTGACTCAAAAGTGTAATGTGTGGTACTCTTAGTCTGAGAACTTCTGTATCTGAAAAACAGTCCCAAAAATAGTCACAGTTCTTCCCTTGTAAGCACACAGAGGAAATGAGTCTTAGAGTCACACGGAAGAACTCTTATGTGTAAGCAGTGCACAAAACACAAGGCTCAGAATAGGAACCATTTTCTTCATAATTTAAGGAAAATAGGTAAGGTTCATCTCAGAATCCATAGAAAATAAGCAGATCTACCTAAAAGTAACTGCCCATATACTGAGTCAAAATTAGTCTCCCTGCAATCTCCATCTATTAGTCTTACTTTGATATTCTGAAGCTACACAGGTGAAACCTAATTCTTCAATCAATTAACCATATTAGTCAATATTTATTAATTGTCAAAATTCAAGCAGATTGCTAGGTACTAGGGATACTAATGCAATACACACACACACACACATACACATATACTTATTCCAAGTATTTATATTCTTTTTCTTTCTTTTTTTTTTTTTTTAGGCAATTGGGGTTAAGTGACTTGCCCAGGGTCACACACCTAGTAAGTGTCAAGTGTTTGGTCTGAGGCCAGATTTGAACTCAGGTCCTCCTGACTACAGGGCTGGTGCTCTATTCACTGTGCCACCCAGCTGCCCCTCCAAGTATTTATATTCTAATGAGAAGATATGTATATATAAATATATGTGTAATATATATAAAGAGAATAATTATAAATAAATGCACTCATTAAATACAAGACAGTTAAGGATAGAGGACACTAACAATTGATAGATCAGGAAAGAATTTATATAGATGAAGAGCCCTTTAAGGGTTCAAAGGTAGAATGACAAAATCTCACCATTGGAATAGACCTTAGATATCTTCTATTTTAACCCATACCAGAAGAAGAAAACCCTCTCTGTCCCCAATAAATATTCATCCAGATATTTCTTGAGGATCATTAATAAGGAAGGACCTACTACAACCTCCTGACATGAGCTGGAGAAGGAAATGGCAAACCACTCAAACATCTTTACCAAGAAAGCCTCAAAAAGGGGTCACAAATAGTTAGATATGACTGAAACAACTCAATAACAGTAACAATTGTTAGAATGTTTTTCCTTACATCAAATTAAAATCTGTCTCTCTGCAAATTAGACCCAGTGCTCCTAGTTCTTCCCTCTGGGACCAAAACTAGATCTATCCCCTGTTACATATGACAGTTTCTCAAATACTTGATTAGAGCTATTTTTATCCCAGGTTCTTCCTCCAGGTTCAACCTCCTAGACCCTAGTATGGCATGATCATGAAGTGTTTCACCATTCTGGTCATCTTCGTCTGAATATCCTCAGCTTATCAATAATGCATTCAGAATTGAATACAGTACTCCAGATGTAGTCTGTCAAGGGCAAAGAAAAAGAGGATCATCACCTACTCCTTTCTTAATAAAGTCTCAAATTGCATTAGTTTTGATGACTGTCATATGACACTTCTTGCTCATTTGAGCTATAAATCTTTCTCACACAAATTGCAATCTAGCCATATATCCAATATTTTATGCTTATGAAGTTTTTTTTAACCCAAGCAGAAAATTTTTACATTTATCTGTTTGAAATGTTATCTTATTAGATGGATCCAAATGCCGAGGTCCTTGACTCATCAGTGACGTCATATCATGATTTTACCTTCCAGTGACCATGTATCCTCCTAAATCTTCTCGTTTTGAATTTGATTTAATCCTTATTTGGTATGAGTTTCAAACTATTCTAATTGCCTCGATTTCAAATTACAAGGCTCTGAGGGACCAAAAAAAAAAGTCATTCAGTCAACCCTCCTGCCTTAAGGTATGATAACTAAATGAGCCAAAAATAGTCATGATTAAAAGATCTATGGAAGTCTCCAACTTCCTATTTCTTCAGAATTTTTTGATTACTACAAACAGATAAAATATTATATTGAATTTTTTTCAACTCATGAATTCTTTTCCAGGAAAACTTGTCCTTGAAGTAATCTTTTTTGAAATATTTTCTATTTGACATTGATAATGTGATACAGTCTACTATTTACTAGGAACTGTTAATGGATTATTATCTACTACTAGATATAGTGACTTCCAGACCAAGAGATATGGTAAGTTAACTGTACTGCCTTGGTCAGTCAGCATGAGTGCATGTACAATTTGGTACCACAATTTAAGGAGAACATTGATAATCTTGAAGGCACACAGAGAAGGACAGTCATGGTGGTTAAAGACACTGAAGACTATGTCGGAGGAAGATCCCTTGAAAGAACTAGGGATGTTTAGAGTAGAGAAGAGAAGATACAGGAGGGATATGATAGATGCCTTCAAGAAACTGATGGAGTAGCATATGTAATAATAATAAATGAGTTAACGTATGTAAATAAAAATAATTTAACATGTAAAAGACCCTTTAGTGCTTAAAGAACTACAGAAGTGCAAGCTATTAATAATATATTCATATAATATATAATTCCCCCTTAATACTAGTTCTTTCCCTCTGTTACTCATGTCCAATTTAACCTGTATCATATATATATATATATGTATATGTATACATACACATCGTTTGTACATAGATTTTACATATTGCCTCCCCATTGAACTTTGAATTCCTTGAAAGCCAGGCCTGGCTTTTGCCTTTCTTTGTATCCCCAAAGCTTAACACAGTGTGACGCATATAGTAGGTGCTTAATAAATGTTTATTGACTGACAGCACAAAGCATTTCAGCTCTATGATCTCAATTATTCGTTGAAACAACCCTTCCAAGGAGGCCATTGCTATTATCAGCATTTATAGGTAAGGAAAGAGACTGGGAGAGGATAGGTGACTTTCCCAGGATTATAAAGCTAGTAAGCACCCAAGGCAGTATTCAAACTTAGATCTTGCCAACTCCAAGTCCAGTGCTCTAACTGTTATGGCGATCTAGCTGCCTCCGAAAGGGCTATTCATTCTTCTTGGCCCCGAGGACAGAACAAGAAGCATGCAATGACACTTGCAGAGGGCAGATTTGGCTTGACAGAAAAATTTTCTTCTAATTCAGGTCATCAAAAAACAGAATGGGCTGCATCAGGATGTTCTCAGTGAGCTCTCCTTTTCTGAAATTCTTCAATCAAAGATTAAAAAACCATTTGTCAAGGATGTTGTAGAGAAGATTCTTATTACTAACAATAATCAATAACAACACCAATAGTATTTACAGAGTGCTTTAAGATTTGCAAAGTACTTTACAAACATTATCTCATTGGGACAACCTGAGTAGTTGCTATTATTATCCTTACTTTACAGATTAGGAAACTGAAGGAGACAGTGGCTAAACTTGCCCAAGGTGACACAGCTAATAAGTGTCTGAGGCTAGATTTGAACTCGGGCCTTCTCGAAATTCAGTTCTAGCACTCTCTTCACTGGTACTACTGGCTGCCAATGTTCACAAATAGATTGGGCTTGGTGACCTCTGAGGACTCTTTCAACTCTTTGAGTCTACAATTCTATGTCTCTGTCAAACCTAAATTTCTCAACAGTTTCAACTACTTCCTGGTGAGGAAAAAATGCTGGTGTCTTCTTTGAACCAAAGAATAAAAGTTTATTCTCATCTTTTTTCTTCAGATCAATGTTTTTCTCAACTCTATAAAATACTTTAAGGTAATGAAATATTGAAGATTGACCTTAGGAGATCAAAAAATCCAGCCCCTTCATTTTACAGATGAAGAAACTGAAGTCTACACATATTACTTGGATTTCCTGAGATCAGACGGATATTGTAGTAAGCACTGGGTCTGGGATTCAAACCTACGTCTTCTGATTCTAAATCCACTGTTTTTCCAGCAGTTTCCCTTTTAAATATATAAAAACCGTATAAAATTTTATTCCCTAAAATTTGTCTTTCCAAAAGTAGGAGTTGGACTGAATGACCTCTCAATTGTTCATGAGCCTTCTCTTTCTTTGGTATTTTATATTCACATTTATAAGGCCTAATGAATGACATCCAGGTCATGCTGAATTTTATTCCAGTTTTATCTAATCTTTGAATATATTTCCCTTCCTGTTTTTTTGCCTCTTCTTTTTTAATTCATAGTATAACCACTTTTTATCATTTTTGATTTGATTGTACAGCAGATGCAGATTAAGAACAGCAGCAGTGATTCAGAGGCTCCTGAAAACAAGATTCCAAGGTTGTAAAACACACTGCATGTGCTTCGTAAACATTTTCATTTTATAATTGTCTCGATGAAGAACTGAGATGCCTGAGTCACGTTTGAAGTTCAGAGGATTCAGCAGGCTTTAAGTTGTTTTTCTCTTTGCTTTTTAAATGTTAGGCTTACCACCATCTTATCTTTTTTTGTGAAACCTATAATAAAGATTAAACTAATAAAGTAAATATAGCAATACACACAAATGTTGTCCAAAATCCAAAGACATAATTCATCTTTAGGATAATCTGGGCATAAGTCTTCCCATAACTTGCTTTCACTGAGACAAATGTTCCCCTCTCTGGTGAGAGAAAAGAGGCTTATTCCCCCTGTCAAATGTTGTGGCTTAAACATCATTACATGGTATTATGATTTAAGAAAAAAAAAGCTAAACACACAGCAAGGAAGCAACAGTAATATTACACAATCTTGAATCACACCTCAGTTCTCAATACTTTATTTAAAAAGCCCAGACTATGTTTAAAGCAAGAATGCCATGTGCACTGCTGGGGACAAACAAATGAGAGGTAGCACACTGCTTTAGCATTTGATTGAGGTCAGGAAGCTTGGACTCTTCTTCCAACTCATCCTATGATTAATGTTTTCAAACAGGACCAAGGCATTTCAGTTATTAGTGCCAGAGTTCCTTTATATAAAAAGTGGGAGAAGAGTTATCTTGTCACCATCATAGGAACATTTCAAGGGCTCATGAAATAAGACCCTTGAAGCAATTTTGAATAATTTTGTGATCAATAAATATTAGAGAGTGTAATTGTAATATAGATGGCTGGCCTAGGAATCAGAAAGACTGGGTTCAAGTCCTAACTTGAATGTAGATTCTCTATATGACCACTTATGGCCAACTCACTCTCCAGGAGTATATTTCAGAGAAGATGTCAATTAGTT
This sequence comes from Vombatus ursinus, assembly GCF_900497805.2. NCBI lineage: Eukaryota > Metazoa > Chordata > Mammalia > Diprotodontia > Vombatidae > Vombatus > Vombatus ursinus. The sequence goes on from NW_020954596.1 coordinate 66,113,259, forward strand.
ATTTTCCACACTGGTTACCCCTCACTAATGAAATCACTCCTTTAGACCTTCTCTCTCCGCCTTTAAATGCATTCAAACAGTACTAGCATGAAGAGCACTATTCCATTCAAACAGTATTTATTAATGACCAGTGGTATGCAAAGTCTGGTGCCATATACTGAGAATACAAAGACAAAATAAAATTAGTCTCTTTCTTCAAGGAGTTTGTATTGTGAGACCTATATAATTTCTGGAGAGGAAAATTGTAAAGAATATGAAAACACAGTCCCTGCCCTCAAGCTCTTCATCATTCATTTGGGAAATTTAAAACAAATAAACAAAGTACCCTTTAGGGTATCCCACCATCTTCAAAGTTTGGAGGACTACCCCTAAGTTCAAGATACTTTTTGAATAACTACTTCCAAAACTATAATAGCTAAAGAGCCCCTACTGGTATGCTTGCTTTTAATGGTCAGCCAGTAGATACAATTAGCTCAAAGCAAAGGTATTTATTGAGATGGAACAATACGAACAATAATAACAAAAAAATCCATTCATAAACATAAGTCATACTTTCCCACAAATAAACATAGTACTAATAGGAAGAGTGGGCATACAAAGTACAATGGTAGAGAAGCAAACACTTAGGGAATACATATGACCAAGGCAATCACATCTCCAATACTATAAGGCACTGATATCTTTTATCTTCTTATATTGTCTTCACTCTGAATATGGTGTCACTTCTTAATAAGTCATTCACCAGGCCTGTTTCTCTCTGTCAAGGGCAAGCCAGCTATTTCTCAAGTCACAAAGCTCTTCTAACTCATAACTTGAATGACTGGCCTGGAGCCTATTAAATGTGGTGTCATCTACTGGGTAAATAGCCCTGAAAAGGAAAAAACAAACAAACAAACAAACAAAGAAAAACAACCATGACTAGTGGGTGAGAGAAATGATTATTAGTAACCAATAATTTGGGGAGATACAAATTTCCCCCTTTTTCTCATATTCTCATTTCAAGACTTTAGTCTGAACATTGAGCTAACCTTCTCCTTTATCCAAATCCTACCCAAGTAGAGCAGCATTGTGTTCTACTCTCATTTGGATAAGGATAAATTATTTGAATAAATTGTCCAAAGCGGGCTTGGAAGGGACAACTTAGAGGTAAATGACATAATGAAAGTTCATTTGAATAGGTTCAGCCCCTCATTATAATATTCATTCTCTCATTAATTGCTAACCAATCAGAATTGATTGCCACCCTCAGGAATACCCCTCTTTCAATGGGCATATAAAGCTGAGCCTGCTACCATAATTGTTTTAGGTCTAAGAGAGAGATAGCCAAATGACCATTCTTTTATTAAAACACTGGCATTATTAATAAAATTATTAAATCACCCAGAAATTATGTCTGTCCAATCTTTTTAAATGTCACATGGGTGGGAATAAAAGAACAACTCCCTCTCAAGATCTGGGTCTTCTAGAGCTTTTTTTTCTTTACTGCCAGATGTCACACTCCTCAGAGCTTTCTTGCCTTAACCCTGGCCTACACAATCTGTACATTTCCTCTACATTTTTCATGGACTGCCTGAAGTCCTTTGGCCAGCCCACAGGCCACAGGTTGTGTAGGCCTGCCTTAACCCATTCCCTATCCAACATGTCTTGCTTTTTAAAGAACCACCAGGGACATGGCCAATCTTTAGTCAGCCAATGGCTAGAAACCTTAAAAAATCATCAAGACTGACTCAAGAAATTCCTCACACATTATAAAGGGTGAGTGTACCATGTAGACATTTGTTTGCTTTTCACTTAAGATATCAATAACTTGTTATCTTTACTTGGACCTTACCTTTAGTAATTTTACAACTGGGTGTTGGGAAATCAATTGATCAAGGGTATCCTCATCAATTCCTGTCCTACTCCCTCACCACTACACAGACATGAAAAAAAAAAAAAAAACATTCAGAAGTGGCAAAATGAGCTTTTCTTTTATGAGTCATTGGCACCACTGCCATATAGCATTTGCATTTAGGGGCTGACACCAGAACTGCAAAAGCTGAAGCATTGAGAAGTTATAACTAGCCAGAGGCTAACAACATGATGAAGAACTGAAAAGACTACGCACATCTTTTCTCTCAATCAGACACCAAGAAAAGCTTCAAAATATTAGAAGGGCCAGTGATGCATGATAGGCATATTTCTCAAAAATCCTTAAAGACTTTTAAAATAAGAAATAACTGAATGTGGGAGCTGGAAGGGACCTAAAAGATCATCCAGGCCAATACTCTCATTTTACAAAGAGTTAGTTATAGCACAGAGAGGGGAAGCAACTTGCCCACAGGCATGGATGTGTTGGTGGCAAAACCAAGACCAAAATCTTATTCTGTCACCTAGTTCAGTTTTTAAGTTTAGATCCTAAAGAGCAAAACATCTATTCTTGAGGGTTTAGCTAAATTTTAATGGGAAAACTATCACCATGGTGACTGTCACATTATTTGAGTTAATACAATTTGTATTGTGTATATAGATTGGAGAATTCTTTATTGTCTTCTCTTCAACCTTCCTGCCCCCAGCTCTCCATCCCCCTTCCCCGTCAAGTACTTCCAGGTATGAGGTCATTACAAATCAATTCTATAACTAAAGATTCAGTTAGTTACAAATTATTTTGATGGTTAAACTTTTTCTATTATCCTCAACCCCAGATTCAAGATACTAAACCTGAAGATGAAGTTAAGGTCTAAGGTCTAGGAACTTGTTTCTTCCCTTCCCAGGAGCTCCTGGGGGGTATGACCTCTTTCTCATTTGTTGCTGTAAAGCTGGAGTTTTAAAGTTGGCTCAGGGATCCCAAAATGAGCCAAGGAAATGCAGAGTTGATCTCTGCTTTTCTCTGCTTGTGGTCTCAGAGTGTCCTTTATTATTCTCTTTCAAACAAAAGACTCTTGTCATTCATATGAAAGAGAATGAGTTTCCTCCCCATTTAATAATTACTTGAAGGTGCTGATGGAATGGTTGATTAGATTCAAGCAAGCAATTGCTTGCCATTAGTTGGTTAAGGATATAGTGAAAGATAAACTCCTCAAAGATTCACCCAAGGTTTTTTACCTCCTGGTTTTTTAATATGAAAAGGATGTCATGATCTCTATATTTACACGGTTATTGAAGTTGAAAATTGTATTGTATTGAAGTTCAAAATTGTAGGAAGTCATTTGGACTGCATTTCTCAGAAGAGTGCCTATAACACCTATGATGCCCTCACTTCTTGGCCACTGGCACCCAGACCACCAAAATAACATGGTATCCATGAACACACTCCACACACACACACACACACACACACACACACATAGACACACACACACACAAAAAAAAAACAATGTTCACTTTCTGAAATAATTAACCCACTTCATGTCAGGAGGTAAAGTAAAGCCAATAGATGGGAAGAGAGGCAAATTCCTGCTTCTAAATTCACTTTGAACCCTTTTCTACAAATATGATCCACCCAAAGACTAGGCAAAAAAAATCTCTAAATCAGGAGTTCTTAATCTATTTTGCATCCTAGACTACTTCTCAAGATATTTTTAAATGCAAAATAAAATACCTAATATTATAACGGAAACAAATTATATTGAATATAATTATCAAAATACAGGATGCTCCAAAAGTCATCCTGCATGTTTAAGCTTTCATGTGCACACACACACATGTGTGTATACATGCACATATACTGTGTATATATACATATATGTATACATATGCATGCATGTATGTGTGTGTCATGAATCCTGGGTTTAAAACCTCTGGTTTAAATAAAAAATATTTTACTTTTTATCTTAGGAGATAGAAATTGGAACAGTGATTTCATTGATGCATGGAGCTCCCCAAAAAAGGAACTTTCTTTACCAATGTAGGTAGAACCTTCTCTGAAATTTATTGTCTTACAGACTGAAATAATTTTCCCAGAGTAACATAGCCTTTATATGTCCCAGGTGGGACTTCCTGGCCCTGAGCTAGTTCTCTAACCACTACACCATGATTTATTTAATAAAAGTAAATAAAATTAAAATATAATTCACCACAAATATTTCCAAGGAATACTATATCTGGACATATACTGCATTCCGACTTAAAAATTCAGCTTGACCCCCAAAGTCTAGCTAATTCTCATTATGCAGGAACAATCTTTTGCTACAAAAAAAAGTTACATCAAATTCCATTTTTCATTTCTTTCCTTCACTAATAATATTTTAACATAACTGTTTTCTCTTAAATATATTATGACCCAGAGCCATTCTTGTTTTAAAGAGAGTAACCTCTCTCCCCACTAGTTCAAATTGCCACCAGTCCTTCCAGCCATTCTGCTGCTCTATGGCAAGCTATGGCAGAGTGAAGGGAGAAGAAGCTTCAACCTCCTCCCTCACTTAGTTTTTATTATGAGGGAATTGTGAAAGGTCTCTATTTAGATCCCAACAGCTGAAAAGCAAACAACCACCATTCTACTATTGTTATTCTCCATTGGATATTTGTTTCTTTATCATTTTAATTCAAATCTTTGCAAGCTGAAGGTCAGAGGGGAAGTTGGGGATTTTCCCCCTCACTTTATTTTCTCTCAATTCGATTCTAAGACCATCATCTTATAGAGTACTACTAACCCCAAAAGGTGGCATCACATAGCAAGACCAAAAAAAAAAATAAAAAGAAAAGATCATCTGACTCCTAGAACCAAGTAAATCTCTCAAATTAGACTAGCAACTTAGAATTTATTGGTTCTACACAAACAATCTCCAATGTTTCTATTTCTGCATCCAGGAAGAAAGGATGACAGGATTAGGAGAGGCGGCACTGGGTGTCTAGAGTCCAAAAATTGTAGCTTTAAATAATGCCATTGATACAAAAGGATGCTAAGGGAGAGATAATCAATTGGACTTGAGAAGAAACATGGCATTTCCAAGGTTGCCTTTAGTAATGTCTCACTTTACACAGTTCAGTAAAATCTGTCAATACTGCATATGCCCTTTCTATTGCATAAGAAACCTTATTTCCCTACTCAGGAGAAAAATTAGATGAAGGCTGGTTCTGAGGCATCCTGGCACTATGAAGTCATGGAAAAGAAGGCAGAGTCTGGCAGGCACAGACAGTCAAGATAGTCTAGTTGGTGTATCTGGAAGAATACCTAAAAACCCTACCTATCTCCAATATAATATATCTACCACTAGTTTGAAGTCCTACCAATAGAATTAGTGAAAGACTACAAAGCACTTGGTATTGTATTTTGAAGCTGATGTTGTCTCCAGAAAGTTCCATTAAATGCAAATATATTAACTAGGATGCTCATTACTCATGTCCTCCATCTTTTCCATTAGTTCAGTTTTCCATAAATGTTTATTAAGGATCTACTATGTGCAAGGCACTATGTTGAACACTAGAGCTAGAAAGACCAACAAAACGGTATAGATTCTTCCCCCAAAGGAGGAAGAAGGTACTACTGGGGACAAAACATGTGCATAAATCAGAATAACAAGATAGGGAGTGAAGGGAGGAAAGGAGAGACCTCGGTAAGTCATGGTATGTGATTGTGATGGAATACTACTGCGCTATAAGAAATGATGAGCTTAATGATTTCAGAAAAACATGGAAAGATTTGCCAAAATAATGAAAAGCAAAATGAGCAGAATCAAGATAATGTGGTATATAGTGTCGGAAATAATGTACTGCCCTGCATGCCTGGGATGCATTCCCACCTCTACCTCTTGGAATTCTTCATTTTCTCAAAAATTCTGCTCAAACAATATGTTCTACACAAAGCTTTTTCCTGATCCACCAACCTAGACACTGGTACTCTCTCATAAAAAAAAAGTGTGTGTGAGTGTGTGTGTGTGTGTGTGTGTGTGTGTGTCTGTACACACCTTGTTTTATCTTGTACATATTTTATATATATTTATGTTTGTGTTGTCTTCCTCAATAGACAAGAAACTCCTTGAGGGCAGGACATGATTCATTTCTGTCTTTGTATCCCAAGTGCCTAGTGTAGTAGCTGGCATATAGTATGTACTTTACAAATGCTAGTTGGTGGCTTGATTCAAGAAACCTTGAGAAAATGCATAGAGGCAGAGTTCATCAGAATAAGGTTGGGGAATAGTTAATAGTCCCATTTAACTGTATCATAGAGTATATGAAGGCAAGTGACATGAAATAAGGCTGTAGAGACAGATCAAAGTTTTATGGTAGGGCCCTGAAATATCTACCTAAGGAGTTTGCATTTTATTTTATGGGCACTAGCAAGCCGTGAGAGAGTTTTGAGCATTGGAGTGACATGTTTTGAACCATTCATTAGGAAGATTATATTGGCAGCATTTTAAAGGATAAATTATAGAACAAAAAGACTAGAATTAAGGGTGCTAATTAGGAGTCCAGCGAAGAGGTGAGGAGTATCTGAACTAGGATGATAGTATCATGCATGAATCTTATACAAGAGGTGTTGTGAAGGTAGAATTTACAAAACTTGGAATATGATAGACATGAAGAAGACAACACGGTCAAAGTTAGCATATACAATCTTCCTAATTAGTGGTTCTGCTTTCTTTAATCTACCTCATTTCATACAAATCTTCCTATGTTTCTCTGAATTTTTCATATTTATCATTCCTTACGATGCTGTAACATTCTATTACATTAATAAACCTTAATATTTCACCTGTTCCACAATTTTGGCACACATTTTGCTTCCAATTTTTGTTCTCTCAAATATTGCCAATATAAATTTTTTGTTCATAGTAACCTCATCTTGTTGTTTATAACTTCTATGTCATATTTAGTACCAGTGATGGAATTGCTAGGTCAGATGATATAAAGTTTCATAAGTTTTCTTGCATAATTTGAAATTATTTTTCAGAATGGGTGAGCCAGTTCATAGCTCCACCAGCAATGAATCAATATGCATATAATCCAATAGCTACTTATTGATGGGATCAAGGTAATATTTCAATGTTCTATTAATTTACATATCTATGATTATTAACTACTTTGAATATTGTTCAGCTTTTTGTTGACAGAGTATATTCATTTTGAAAACTGTTTGTATATTTTGACTACTTGTCTACTTGGGAATTACTCTTAATCTTATTTATTTGTATCAATTCCTAATGAATGATGAATGCCAGATACTTGGAAGATTTATTGCAAATGTTTTTCCCATTACATATAATTTCTTTGGATTCTAGCTGAATGGTTTTTGTTCATCAAAAACTTTCTTTAATAGTGGTGGCAAGTACAAGTTGGGCCCAAGTTACAATAGCCATTCTTATTCCTCTTCATCTGTCACAGGCAGGTAGGAAAGGTGAGAACTTGACCATGGCTATGTCTATACTGAGAACTGTCCAGCTCTGCCCCCGTCTCTATTCAGGGAACCATAAGTGGAAGTGGAGTGAATGTTATACCTTAAGCAAATCTATCTACATCTGGCAGGTGATAAATCCTATGTTATGATCTTCCTTTTCCACAGTGACGTGCTGAGTGAGGCAAACTTCCTATTAGGCAAAGGGATGAGCTCACAGCTTAGATATCTACCTTATTTCTGAGCTTTCCAGAGCCCCAGGCATTGACATCTGCTCTGAACCACTGAATATTACCATCTGTTGTGCTGCTATATCCTAAAGATCACTAGTGGTCCTAAAGCTGATGTCTCTTATGGATATTGTCTCTCTTTGATAGAATGTGAACATGTTGAGAGCAAGGGCTGTGCCAACTTTCTTCTTGAATTCTCAGTACTTAGCACAGTGCATGGTACACAATAAATGCTTAAAAATACTTATTCATTGATTAATTTATTAACTATTAAAATTTCACCAAATTCACTTCACCAAAATCAATATTTATCATTACTTTTAACAAAATTGCCTTTGTCCCAAATCAAATTTGCTGCAAAAAGTCATTTTTAATTAACTACTTAATGGGGTGGCATATCAGAAATAGGATGCCAAAACAAAAGACACCAATGAAATAAGTTGTTAAAATGTGTAACAATTAGTAGTATAATAATACTTTGCCATTTCTGTGAATCTGTGACCTTATCAATATGGGCACTCTCTCTAGTTATATGGATTGTATCCCTTCTACACCTTCTCATCTTTCATCTCTTGCACGAATCAATGTCACAGAGATTTCACCAACATGCTGAGGCTCTTCTTCTTGATCTTTTGATATTGCATGGATTCCACTGGAGTATGAAAGTTGTCTATCAGTTATCCCTTGCTCTTGTTATACAATCAACCTACCTTCTTTCTCAGTTATATATCATTCAGCCAATGTCCCTTACAATGCTTGTCCTATGTCATTTTTAGTAATATACCAAAGGATATAAGTAAAATAGTATATGACATAAGGAATCAAATCAAAAATACTTGAGATGCTGCTGAATATAATCTTTTGTTTTGTCTAGAAGAGATGACCATAATGCCACAAAGGGATTTCTGGTTTTAATTTTTTTTTTCACCCAAGGTCTCTGTATGATTGAGTCTAAATTCCTACAGAGCCTATACTCTGTCTCACACTTATTGACCCCAAAGGTCATAGCACTCACTCATGAACATTTTGGAGGCTCTATCAGAATCTAAATTAAAGATATTATGGCTTCTACTTAGAATGGTCATAACTGGAAATGTAGTAAAAATGCAGTTCCAAGTCAAAGAATCCCACAAGCACCTGTTTTATATTCCAATTTAGGAAGCATCACAACAGAAAAAAATTATGAGCAAGATAGTTCCTCATTCATAGTTGAACCTTTCATGTCAATTGTCCAGTTTCACCTTGGGCTAGAATTGTAACTTCAGGCATATCATGATCAAATCAATCAAGATCCAACCTACTTTAGGGTCATGTATTTACATATGAAATGGATGAATCATGACATGATCAATCTGTTCATTTCAGTCATAAGAACAGTGGATACAGAACATTCATTCAATTTGGTTGTGGCTGTCTGTATCAATCATGAAGATGACAAAAATATATGATGTGCCATGTCATCAATGGTCAGGTGTCATGACCAACTGCTATATCTAAACCTAGCTTAATTGAGATATTGTTCAGTGCCATTACATAAACAGGCTAAACAAGAAGGCCAACTTCCAATCTGTTCTATTCAGCCTGCATATGTGAACTTGGCAGGACTGGAAGGGAGAGAGGGAGAGATGAGAAGCAATTGATGCAGAGCTTTGCCAATACACACACATACACACACACATACACATACACACACACACACACACATACACACACACACACACACACCCATACACCACACTACACTCCTTATATACAGACACATACACATATAGAACAATCTCTTTCTGCTAGAGTAATAGTGACTAACCATTAAATGTGACTAGAGAGAATCTTACAACCTTGAAGCAACTCTTTATAAGATCCTGGATAACATGATAGGGTATAGGTCTATGACATTTAAGAGGATTACCAGCCCTATGCTTTGTTTTAATTCTGTACTTTTAAGACTCTTTTATTTTTTAATTTTTTTTTATTTATCAATAATCACTTCCATATGCTTTTGAGTTTAAAATTTTTCTCCCCCTTCTTCCCCACCACCCTTTCCAAGATGGCCACACAATCTGATACAGACTATAAATTTACATTCATATTTAAGATTCTTTTAAAGATCACTTGGGGCATAGCACTGAACATGAAGTGGGCCCATTGAGGAAGCTAACAGTAAAACCAAAGAAGTAAGATTGCTTCTATAGAATCCAACTTTAAAAGGTAGCCAATCAAGCTTTCTAGCTGTAATAAGAATCAAATTACACCAAGCTTTTCCTTCACAGAAGATATATAGTACTATATTAATATTATATTTCATTCATAATATATTATGTAATACATATATATATATATATTTTATAATTCAGCCTCATTAAAAGAGATAGTATTTGGAAGACTACTAAAAACCTCAGATAAATAAAGCTTTTCTGAATGCTTTGAGCTTATTTCTAATATCTATTTTTGAAAGAAAATTTATAATGATTTTCAGAAAGTTGAAAAATAAAACTTAAAAATAAAAATTGAGTTTTACTTTACTTTGGAGAGCAGGATTTTTATTAGACACAGACAAGAAGAACTAGTTCTAAAGTGGTCAATCAGAAGTGCTTATAGAGAAGGTTTTTTGGGATTTTGTTTGTTTGTTTTAATTCAAACCTCATATAGAATTTCCTTAAGAGACCATTTTCATGACAACAGACTTCTAAAGAGAGACAGGAAAAGTCCACACAGGTACAAAGAGTTTCTAATTCAATCATGTTTTTAGTGGCTCTTAGCCAGTAGAGGGCATGCATGGAGCACTGTCCTGTGTACTCAACCAGTGACACCCAAGTAATGCACATTTTAAAGTATTTCAAAAGGCCCCACCATTTCTCAAATGCAATATAAATGTTTTTTGTTTTGTTTTGTTTTGTTTTTCCTCTATTTAACATCATCAATTTAGTGTCTGTGTGACCTCTACAGGTTGAACAAGTGGTACAGAATTGTCCTTTATTTTCCCTCTTGGCTTACAGAGTTTCCGTTCACATAAAAAAAAAAAATAAAATAAATTTGAAATGAATTACAAAAATTTTATGTAAACTGAATGCATATTCACAGTTGGTGATTGGGAAATAGAGCAACAAAAGAAAAGAGAGCAAATAACTACTGTCTCATCCAATACTACCTTGAATACTTAATGTAAATGTTGGAATGAAAAGAGCTTTTAAGACATGTTGGCTCAAAATATAACACTACCTTACTTATCTAACATATTACTCTCTTCTTCTAAGGAACTTTAAGAGTGCCACACAAATCCTATTTATCTTTAACATTCCTCTCCTTTTTGCTGAAGGAAGGCAGACATCTGGAGATGAAATAGCTGTTTTTATATGAAATAGTAGTAGGTGCTACTCAATGGTCAAAGTGCCTCAAGCTGGCCTCAAGGTGGAGAACTACTCTATTGCCAACCATTCTTTTTCTCCCCCTGCACCAATCTCCAGAGCAATTTTGTTTTTAGAAGGAAGATTTTCTCCAACCTCCATTTTCTACAACCCTCACTGGCCAAGTGTACACTTTGTAAATTTCCCATCATTTTTACAATGTAAAGAAAATGCTTAAGATCCTTACCAAGCTCAAAGGACTATTTAAAAGACTGGTTTTCTCAACTTCTATTTACGACCCTGACACAAAAGGTCACCATTTTAAGAGAATGTTTGATATGGAAGATGAAATGGAGAGTGGAGGATGAAAACAATAATAACTGAGGTGGGGAAAGGAAGAAGGGTACTTAATCCGTGTGCATGTATATTGATTACTATATTCTCTGTCCTATCACATTTTGTCCTTCTCTACTCAGTCTGGGACTCCTAGGACGGGAAATGTCTGGCAAGTTCATCAGTATGTTACAGAGTAGAAAAATTTGGGGAAATATAACACATATTCATATAGCATATGGAATAGTAATATCTATACTCTACAGATATATAATAAAATATATAATGTGGAACATACAGTATACAATACCATATAATATATTATATATAATATATAATACTATATAACAGTATTACAGAATTCATATGGTATATAATACTATATAACATATATTTATGGAGACATACACACACAGAGAGACCAAGAGACAGAGAGGAGAGAAGGGTTGAAGATAGGTAAAATCCTTGTTTTACTCAATAAACCCAACAAGCATTCAGTAAGTCTGACTATGTGCCAGAAACTGTGTTAAATGTTGGGGCCAGGAAGAAAAGCAAGAACAGTCCTTTGCCTCAAGAAACTTACATTCTAATAGGGGAGATTCTGTATATTTAAATGGATACATAGCTGTAATGTAGATACATTGCCAAGGTGGTAGGTATGCCTTCAATGAATCTGAAGGAAAGGCAGGATCTTAAGATTATGGGATTTAAATTTAGAAGAGATCTTAGTCAACTCCTCTCATTTTTACAGATGAAGAAACCAAGCAACATATGGTATAGTGACTCTTCAATGGTCACAAAGGGAAAAAGTTGGTGGTACAGTGAATATAGCACTGGGGTTGGAATCAGGAAGACTCATCTTCCTGAGTGCAAATCTGGCCTCAGACACTAGCTGTGTGACCCTGCACAAGTCACTTAAGCCTGTTTGCCTCAGTTTCCTCATAAAATGAACTGGAGAAAGAAATGTCAAACCACTCCAGTATCTTTGCCAATAAAACTCCTAAAGGGGTCACAAAGAGTTGGACACAACTAAACAACTCAACAACAATAGTAAAGCCATGAATTGTAACAGTGATATAAAGTATCATGAGCATGATTAGGATGCAATAATTTCTCTATGTGATATTATATTTGCTTTACTGGTGCAACCTTTGTTAGTCTTTGTCATGCCATTAATTACAAAAGGAGTGTATGTGGGGTGTGTGTGTGTGTGTGTGTGTGTGTGTGTGTGTGTGTGTAAGAGAGAGAGAAAGAGACAGAGACAGAAAGAAAGAAAGAGAAGGGAGTGCCCCAATTGCTTGTGACTTCTCCTTCCTTTATATCCCTCTGCCCCTTTCCCAGCCTCCAATGCAGTGGCCACTTCCTGAGCCATAGGAAATAAGCAATAATGATGACATCAATGTGAAGAGGTAGGCTGACATATAAGCTCTTAATAATGACCTGGCATGCATATTAGAGAGCTCAGGGACCACATCGAAGACGACTTTCACAGTTTGTGGGACTCTGTTCCATCAAAGAGGAAAGAAGGCAGCCTGGGCACAAATCTTAAATGAAGCCAGAGCACAACCAGTATATTTGAAGGGAAAATCACACATACTCCAGTAGGATATTGATGACCTCACATGGAGGAATGTTCAAATGGAACAGCAAATCCATGGAGAAAGGGTCAAATGTCCAATCACAGACCAACTAACTCCAGACAGCATCCTCTATACCAGTGCTAAGGGCAGCACAATCTCTGCCTCTGGAAAGGGCTGAGATTCTAGCCCTGAGTCAGAGATAAAAAAGGCCAAAGCAAAAAGATATACTAGATGGAAGCCAGCTAAACAGAGCAGACCAGCAATAAAAATTGCACCCTCTATCCTCTCCCCTCCATCATTGCTTAGTACACAGTATATAAACTGTTTCCTCCTAGATAGAGTGTTGGGCCTAGAGGCAGGAATACCTGAGTTCAAGTCCATTGATAGACATTCCTAGATGTGTAACCTTGAACAAATCACTTAACCTCTGTTTGCCTCAGTTTCCTCAACTGTAAATTGAGTATAATAATAGCATCTACTTTACAGGGTTATTGTAAGGAAAAAATGAAATAGTATTTGTAAAGTGCCTAACCCAAATGCCTGGCACAGAGTAGGCACTATATAAATGCTTATTTCCTCCCTCCTCTCCTCTGATAGTTCATCACTAGACCCTTTAAGCTTTAATAATTTAAAGCTTCACTGATACTTTTAGAGTACCTTGCATATACAAAATAATTTCCAGATGAGAGGGTTCTAGTGACTGAGAGAATCAGAAAAAGGCTTTATGTGACCTAGGGTGACCTCCTTCCCTGTCCCCACCTTTTCCTGATGGTGCTCCTGTAGACCCCACCTTCTACAGTCCTGAGGTATTATTCTCTTCATAAGTACATCTAACCTGCACATCTGGCTCTCTTCTCCCTCACTGTACTTTGAACATAGAACTATCATCAGGCAGTTCTGCCTTTCTGATAGTTTCCTGATAGTGATGTCCCATATCAGGCTATCATGGTCTCCATTCACTTGTTCCCTTATCTTTCCAAGCAGAACAGTTTTGTTCATGCTTCCCTCCCTTTGTGGTGTTTTCTGAGGGCTTCCGTTTTGGACTCTATATCTCTGCTTTGGTTGTACTTGAACTGAGCCTTTAAGAAAGCTAAGGATTCAAGGTATAAATGAAAATGAAGTGAGTGCATTCCAGACGTGAGGGCAGGCTATACATAAGGGCGTGGAGACCTGGGAATGGAGTACTGTATGTGGAGAATAAATGGTGAGTACCATTGGTCAATTAATAAGATCTTAGATTGCACTAAAAGAATAGTCCAGAATAAGAAAATCAGCCGACTGTACTCTGCCCTGATTAGGGCACATCTGGAACATTTTATTCAATTCTTTGTTTTGTTTGGTTTAGTTTGTTTAGGCAATGGGGGTTAAGTTACTTGCCCAGGGTCACACAGCTACTAAGTGTTATGTGTCTGAGACTGGATTTGAACTCAGGTCCTCCTGACTCCAGAGCCGGTGCTCTATCCACTGCGCCACCTAGCTGCCCCCCATTTTATTCAATTCTAAGAATCACATTTTAGGGAATGGCAATTACAAATTGGAACCCAATCAGGGGACATCATCCAGGATGGTGAGTAGACTTGAAATTATGCAATGTGAAGATTAGTTGAGGGAAACAGGAATATTTAAGTAGGGGGAAAGGGCACTGTGGGGGCATGAGAAACACTGTAGTGAAAAAATACTGAATTTGTTGTCAGAGAACATGAGTTCTAGGTCAAGTTCTACCAATCACAACTTCCCTGACCTTTGGCAAGTCACAACCTCTCTGAGTCTGTTTTCTCCTGTATAAAATGAGCAATTTAGACTAGACGACCCTCAAGGCACCTTCCAGATCTATTGTCCTACTACTACTGCTCTCTTCAAATATTTGAAGGGTATTCATATGGAAAGGACAGTAGGCTTATTCTACAGGGCCACAGAGGCTCACATAGGAGCAAATGTGGAAAAATTGAGCACGTTTCAGCTGAACATATAGAAAACTACCTAACCATTAGAACTGTCAAAAATGGAATAGTCTGCATTGGAATACAGCAGGTTCCTTGTCACTAGAAATCTTCAAGCAGCAGCTAAATGATCACCTGTTAGGAATGTTACAGAGAGGACTAAACGACTCAGGAATGGAATGGACTAGATGGCCCTTTTACCTCTGAGATCCTATTATTCTATGCACATATTTTGATGGTTTATGTATGGCACAATATTGTATTTATTTCCTACGTAGGATAAAAGACATTTGTGATGACTGATATGAACAGTATAATTTCAGTTCATTGGTCTTTTGTTCTAGTTGGGTGATAGCTTTTTAAATTTCTTTTACTTTAATATGATTTTTTAATCTTATTATCTAGACTCAGCAGATAACTTTGAAATGGTGAATCATACAGTTTTCTATTCTGGTTTTTCCTGGGCTGTTTTCTCTTCTCTCTCTATGCTAATGATTCTCAAATCTACCTATCATGCCCTAACCTCTCTGCTGACTTCTGATCTCACATTTCCAACTTCCTTTCAGGCATATCAAATTAGATGTTCAGTACACATCTTAGATTCAACATGTCTAAGACTGAATATATCATCTTTCCCCCTAAACCTTCCCCTCTCATGAATTCCCTATTACTGTTAAGGGTACTACCATTTTCCCAGGCCCCAAGATGGCAACCTAGTTATCCTTGAGTCCTCAGTATCTCTCACTGTCCATATCCAATCTGTTGCCAAGGCTTTTCAATTTCAATCCTGGTGCCCTGTTCTCTTCTCCAGCACTGTCACCACTGTGGTACAGACCCTTATCATCTCATACCTCAACTATTGCAATAGCCTGCTGGTGGGTCTGCCAGCCTCAAGTCTTCCAATCCATCCCCCATTCAAACATCAAAGTGACTTTCCTATAGTACAAGCCTGACCACATTCCTCCCTACTCAATAAATTCCAGTATCTCCCTATCTCCTCAAGGATCAGATACAAACTACTCCAGCATTCAAAGGTCTTCATGACCTATTCCCCCACTCCCTCCCCCACCCCATGCCAGTACCCCTCAATACACACACACACACACACACACACACACCCTTTTCAATCCATATACACCTTACTCCCCACCAAATACTCTTTGATCCAGTGATGCTGACCTCCTTGCTGTTCCACAAAAGAAACCCCATTTCTTGGTTCAAGAAAACCTTTTCCAATTTTTTTTATTTCTAGCATTTTCCTGTCTTCATTACTCCCTATTTATCTTGTATATAGCTTGTTTGTACATATTTGTTCTGTTGCTGTCTCCTCCATTAGAATGTGAGTTTCTGGAGGACAAGGTCTGTCTTTTGCCTCTTTTTGTAACACCAGCACTTAACACAGTGACTGGTACAAGGTAAGCACTTGATAAATGCTTACTGACTGACTGATTATTTTAAGATGTTAATTACAAATTACCATTTTAGATGAAGTTAGGTGGCATAGTAGATAGAGTAGTGGGCCTGAAGCCTGAGTTCAAATTTGACTTCTAATACTTATAAACTGTATGACACTGGACATATCGGTTAACCTGCTTTTCACAGTCTCCTCAACTGTTAAAAAAAAAAAAAAAAAACAAGAATAATACCCAGTATCATTGTCAGGATCAAATGATAGAATTTGTAAAGCACTTCAAGGTACCTGAAATGTAGCAGGCACTTACAAATACTTATTTCTGTCTTATTTCCTTCCTGATAATACAATCATCTGTAATCTGTTTTAGAGACAAGAACTCAGTGTTAAACAAATAAATAGTTTTTTTTATTTAAATCAATAGTCTGGTCAATCCTTCATTTCTTCTTTACAAAAAAGTTCCTGTCCTCCCCACTTCAATTTTGAGCAATATCAAAATATATTTCTTCTTCAGAAGGCATTTTCACACTATTTTATTAACCCCTTCTACCTTCTATGTCCAGTGTGTATATGGGTATGTATGTGTTTGTGTGTTGGGGGTAGGGTGGGGGAGGAGTAGGATTGATTCTTTTTCTTCTTTCTTCACCTGCCACCTGCCTTACTTGCTTCTTATCATATCCTTTACCGGGCTCTATTTACTTCTCCTTATTGTGTTTATTCCTGACTTCATTGTCTTTCTGTCATTTCTTTTTTTTTTAAACCCAGTTGCCAATTTTACCTAATTTAAAACCAGTCAAATATACTACTTCTCCCATCTTGTCTCTGGTCCTAGTTCCTATAAGGAAATAGGTTTCACAGAAGTTGGCAGTTCAATATATTAAAAGTAAGGTTTATACTGACAGCATCTGAAATGTAGTTTCTTTTTCCATCTTCAAAAAAAAGAAAGAAAAAAAGCAGTTTCAGATAAGAAGACTGGGCAATTACAGCTGAGAAAGAAAGGATGAGAGAGAGAGAGAGAGAGAGAGAGATACATCTTGCTGAAAAGGATCAGGAATTGTAGTGGGTAAGATAACAATGAGTTAACAGAAAAGGGCTATCCTATTTTTTTAAAAGAACCTAATACTGTGATACATAAGTAGCAATACAATACAGTAAAACCAAAAGTTATTCATCATTCGTCAGGCCTTATAGATCTAGACTTCATACTGAAGAGGGTCTAATAAGACCTAAGCAAGATGAATGATTAGATCTTTGGCTGTCTCCCACCTCCATGACCTGACCATTTCTTCCCCCCCAGCTACCCCTCCCTGATCCCTCAGGTGCCTTAAATTGCCCATTCAAGCACCTGACACAAGCAATCCAAAATTTCTCATTTCCTCAGGGACCACAACTCAACAAATTGGTGATCTACTTCACTGTAGATCTGTACACAAAGAAAAGGACTTCCAGAGCAGGTTATGTGAATTAAAGTTTGTGACACACATTTCTCATATATGTGTCTCACTACTATTTTGGTCTAAGTTTAAGCCTACTCTTCCAATGGATGCTGTGTGCATTTGTGGGAAGGAGTGAACCAGGTTCTTGGGAGAAGATTTTTCATCAACTGTCTTTACTATGTTATCTGAGAGTAGCAGTAGCTGCCCTCTGGGGACCTAAACTACCAATTCAAACAGAAGTTGGGCAATGCTGCTATTACTTTTCCTCCTCCTCCTCCTCCTCCTATTCCTTTTATTTATTTATTTATTTGTTTGTTTTTTGTTTCAAAAAACTGGAACAATTTACTTTTGTCCTGCTGAGTTTTCATTTTTGATTTCTTAAAATATAGCTCTGAAAAAACAGACTTTTAAAAAGTGCATTGTGTTTTAATTGGGACTACTTGACTACTCCTAAACCCAAATCATTCTGCTTTCAATGAATGGCCAATAATGGGCCCAGCACAAGCCTCTATGACTCATGGATTAAGTTTTGATGACTTAGAATGAGTGTAAATGGCAATTGTTTTCTGTTCTGGCCAGAAACTGTGAGGGCCTTCCCATATCAAACTGATATCTTCGGGATGGTAAATTGGGCCATCTTTTGTCTCAATTCTTACTTAATCCTTAGTCATTGAATGGGCATGGCCTTAGACAAACTGAGACCTGGAAAAGACCTTAATTTGGAGAGCCCAAGACCATCCACTGCATCTTGGACCATCTTAGTCATCTTGACCTTTGTTTTGCACTGGACTCTGATGACTTGAAAGGAGAGAATGAGGCTGACAACTTTGTGCAACCAGCTAAGCTTCACTAAAATCCAATTCAGTGCAAGTCAAGACATCAGGCTCTTGATGTCATTGGTCCTCTTTGAGAATAAAGGGAAAACAACAACAATAACAACAATAATACTTCACTGTAGAAGAAAAAGTATTTGTATTTTAAAACCAAAAGCCTGGAAAGATGAGCCTTAAACTAAAAACACCCAGAGAATGAGGGAGTTGGATTAGATAGTTTCTAATGGCACTTCTAGCACAACACTCATGATCTCATAGGAGAGGGAGTCATTTTAAAAGACTGATAGGTTCTTGTGTGTGTATGTGTATGTGTAACTATGTATGTGTGTGTATATTATATTTGTTTAAATACATATACAACAAACGTATACATACACAGGAATATACATGTGTATATATGTACATGCACACGTGTATGCATGCATACATGCACATAAAAAAGGATTAGTATGGGCTTGAACATCATGTATGCATGTGTTTGTCCCAAGTCTAAGAAGAAAGAAGAGATCAACAGGTACTGTTTTGGGCCTAGTACGAAACCTGACATTTATATATTTTGTCAAAGTTCACAAAGTATGAATGATAGATAGATAGATGGATAGATAGATGGATAGATAGATAGATAGATAGATAGATAGATAGATAGATAGATAGCAGTCACTGTCTTGGCCCTAGTATTTCTAACTAACCATTTCCATGAGTTTCATAGAAAAAAGCTCAGATTTATAGAGATCTTTAAAGTTCACAAAAATATGTTTAAATTTATATGAATATATGTGCTGGAATATATGTATTCATATAAAAACTATTCAACTATATTCTAAAATGTGTGTGCATGCATGTATGAGTGTATGTAATTGTGTGTATATACACACATATATACATATTTGTGTGTATGTGTATGTTTATATATGAACGTGTGTGTGTGTGTGTGTGTGTGTAAGCAGAAGGAACAGTGACAGCAAGGGAACAGTATTGTATTTCACTGATTTTAAACTAGGTGAGATTGGCAGCTGGGTTAAAAAAATAAATCACAGAAAGACAATGAAGTCAGGAATAAACACAGTAAGGAGAAGTAAACAGAGCCTACTAAAGGATAGAACAGGCAAGTAAGGAGGGGGCAGGTGAAGAAAGAAGGAGAATTTGAAATAATAGAAAGGCTATAGACATGTATATGCAAATGCACGTGCATGTACACATGCATGCACATGTTGACACAGTCACACATATATAGGTTTCTGTGTGCATGTGTGTGTGTGCATGAACATATCTGTTTCTACCATCTCTCAATTATGTCAGAGGAATCTACCAGTATTTGGTTATAGTGGACACAGAAATCCATCACACATTAAGGGGTAAGCAAAAAAAGTGATTAACAGCTGTGACTAAAGCAATGGTCCATTGAACCCTTCTTTTCTGAAACATTGTATAAAAGACCAGTCTATATATTTGCATAATTGAACATACACATTATGAAACAATATTTCCCCTTTATAATTTTATGTCTCATTTTGGGTCACTATGTTATCCTCAAGATATCTTCACTTCCAAATTATCCCCAAAGGAATTTTTGTAGGAATCTTGGTATTATAGAAGAATATAATGTAGATATATACATACATGTATGCTATCTGTATATATATAGAACACATATATTCTATATATATATGTATATACCATATATAGCCATATATACACACATATGTATATACCATATATATACATATACCAAAAATGTATATACCATACTACATATATATATACATACACACACACATATATACATATATATGCATATACATAAACAGAGAGAGAGAGAGAACCATCAAAAGCCTCATAGTCTAACTCCCAGTTTTCCAAATGAGGGAGAGAATGAACACTTACAAAGTGCCTACTTTGTACATGGGATGTTCAGGAAGGACTAGCATCACTGGTGTGAGGGCTTACAGAGGAGCATGCTTAGCAGATAGGCTAAACCAGGTTAAGAGTAACGTACAGGCTTCAAACCCATTGGTAGGTTAGGGGGATGTCTACCCCAAGCATGTGAAGACTTGCCTAAGTGGAAGAGGAAGATGAGAACAATTTGTTTCAAAGACCACGAAGGTGGCTGAAGCGATCACTGTGGAGCACTTAGAGCTTAGTCAGATATCCGAGACACCAAAGTCATCCACTGCAACGTGGGCCATCCCCAGTCATCTTAACTTTTGTCCTGCCACTGGACTTCAATGACTCAGGAAGAGAGGATGGGGCTGATGACTTTGCACAACTCTGCCTCACAGGCAATTCAAATCATCACCAGTGATGTCACTGGTCCTCTTCAAAAACTAAGGAAGAAGAAAAAAAAAAAAAAAAACAACCACCACTATATGCCAGGCACTGAGCTAAGTTCTTTACAAATATGATCTCATTTGATCTTCATAACAACTCTGGGAGGTAGGTGCTATTATGATCTCATTTTTCAATTGAGGAAAGTGAGGCAAGCCTAAGTTAAAAGTCTTACCCAGGGTCACGCAGCTATTAAGTGTCTAAGGGTGAATTTGAACTCAGATCTTTCTGACTCCAGTCCCAGCATTCTATCTACTATGTTCCATAGCTGCATCATGATAATGGAACCGAAGCCAAGGGAAGTTGCCCAAGATCACACAGGTAGTAAAAACAAAAAACAAAACAAAGAAACAAACAAAAAAAAAAAACCAGCAACTAGGATTTGAACTTAGGTCCTCTAATTAAAGAACCAGTGTTTTTTCTCTTATAGCAGACTGTTCCTCTTTTTCATTTCATTCAACAGAATACAAGTATTTTTGACATTTTCCCCCCACAAATAAAATACAGCAACTAGTATAGTTTCTTCATCTAGTTCCTATAAAAAAGTAGAAACAAAGTTATGAGCATTTCTCAAATTATCAAACACCCACGTACCACTCAAAACACTGTCCACAATATGAATGCCCCATGCTCATTATACATCCCCAGGACAGCTCTTTAGAAGGCTGACTTTATGTCTCCTCAATGGCATCTCGTGAGTGGATTCCATGCATTATGGTTTAGCACAGCACACTGAAGGGATTAAAACAATTCAGCATATTGGGCTGCTCTTACAGTCATGCTTGGCTTAGCTCATGCTGTTTTCAGTGGAGGAGCTATACTGTTAAATTAAAAGGCTATATACTCACAGCAAGGGGCTTCTGATGACCTGAATGGTTGGAGCTCGAGTAATTTGCAATGCCATCTGAACTCTAAGGGTATATAGCAGAGACTGCTCATGGGGCACAGCACGTGGTGAAAGACAGTGTTTGTTTCTGGAAGATGTGTACAAAAGTAGACAAAATTTCTGTGCTGCATGGTTAGTCACTTTAAATTAAAATAATTAATAGAAAAGGAGGTGTTATCCCACAGGTCACTAGTGCTCTGTTTACTGATGTGACCACAAAAACTCTGAAATGTTTTTGGAATTTGAAAGCCTGTCGATTGTGGATTCAAAATGTTCCGTGCCAGATGGGAGAATGCACAATGTCAGGATTGCTTGAGCCAATCTGCTACCTAGAGTTCTAGGTGTGAAAACGTCAATAGCTTATTTTCCTTTTGAAGAGATTGTTTGCTGTGATTTCAAAGCCAATCATTTATTTATGCTAGTGGGAAGTAGAAAGGAGGCAGGGTGATGTGAGGAACCAAAGTAGTGGGATTTTTACGACATGGGAACAATTGGAGGGCAAACTACAGAGGATTGCAGGTCAAATTCTGCTCTCTATAAGTCCAAACCCCACTGACAGCTCTGGGAGTTGTATGTGGTCATCCCTCCTATGGCTGAATCTGGCCCTCCCTGTGATGAGAACAACGTGTTCTTCCACTTGTGACAACAGAAACCTGTTATTTACCCAATTTGAAAATTCTATCAACAAGGAAAAAAGAAAAAAAAATGGGAAAAAATCTCAGTGCCAGCACATCACTATTCACAGCTGCTTCCAACCAATACTAATCACTGCAAAGCAGACACAGATCTCCAAAAAGAACAGGTGAATGCAAATACAAATGAAAGCCCTCAATTTGGCATTTCAATAGCATCCCAGACTCCTATAGATGACAATGCTAAGTATGCAGGAAAAGTTTAAAAGTATGGAACAGAACAAAGATATAGAAAGGCAAGAACCTACCAAGGGGTAATTGTCAAATAGACTAGTGGGTATACATCTTCCATTTTAAGATATTATGCAAATATGCATAAAACTTAATTTAATTCTGCCAATCATTTATTAAGCACCCACTTCATGCCTGACTGACACTATGCTGAAGAAAAATTACAGAAATGAAGGAGTTACTGCCCTGAAGTAGCTTATATTTTATTGGGGTGGGGGAAGGTAGGGGGAAAGGAACAAGATAAATAAATATAAAAATACATACCAATTAAATACAAAATGATTTCAGAGGAGAATGATAAAACTGAGAAATTCAAGGAAGAGCTCCCGTATTAGATGGCATTTAATCTAAGCCTTAAAGAACTCAGAAAATTCAAGTGGTGCAAATGAAGAAGGAAAGCATCAGAGACGTGAGCAAAGGTACAGAAGTGGGAAACCACAGAGGTGGGAGACCAAATATCCCATACAAGGAACAATGAATGAGCAGGCTGGTTTGCTAAAACTACTGTGTGGGAAGGAGCAAAGTGATAAAAGTGTGGAAAGTAAGGTTGGAGCCAGATTATGAAGGGCTTTAAATGCTAAATGAAGAAGTCTGCACTTTAGCCTAGAGAAAATTAGGAGACCCTGAAGCTATTTAAGAGGGGAGTGGAGAAGTCCAACCTGTGCTTATAATAGGAGTATCAATTTGGCAGCTGTGGATGATGAGTTGAAGAGGAAAACTACTTAGGAGGCTATTACAGTAATCCATGGGTGGGTTAGGAGGGGTGATCAAGACTTAATGTGCAGAAATATTAAATAAATTATTTAATTATTTGGAAATAGAAACAGAAATAAAGATAGGAAGTCCATGAAGTTTGAAGCTTTTTGAGCAGAAGGGTGACATGGTCATATGGTCAGACCTGTACTTTAGAAATATTTCTTTGTCCACTATGTAGAAGATGAACATTATATGAACTATACACACACACACACACACACACACACACACACGCATATGTATGTGTATGGATGGATGTTTATGTATGTATAATTTTCTTTCATTTCCACAGACATTTGTGGAAGAAAAGCATTTCATGCAAATGGAACAAACACAAATGAAATCAGTCCTGGGGTTGTCACAGTTTTGAAGGATTGATTGTAAAGATGCCCGAAAAATTACAGGGGAGAAAATCACAGATTTGATTATTACTCAAAAAAGTCAAATGAGAAGACCCATATGTTTCCTTTCTCTCCTTTACAAAATCTTTCTTTAAGAAATGGTCTTCGCCACCTTGGCAGCCATTTTGTCTACTTATCTAGTAGATTTCTCCATGTCTAGGATCTGCATTTCATGAGAAGTTCAACTATGGTCACTTCACACACAAACCGATTTCTTCTCCTGGCTGCTTCATCTCTTCACTTGCAATCTTGTCCACTGTGGGATGGTTCCTCCCCTCTGCTTATCATTAAGAAGGGGAGAATTTCTCCAAGTAACTGAAGGGCTGTCATGTGGAAGGGTAATTCTTCTGTTTGGCACCAGAAGCAGAACCAGGAACAATGGGTGAAAGTTGCCAAGGGGCAAATTTGGATTTGATTAAAAAAATATTCATTAAAGAGAATGGGGTGGGGTAAGGGTAGAATAAGCATTTATATAGCTCCTACTAGGCAGCTGGGTGGCACAGTGGACAGAGTGCTGACCTTGGAGTCCAGAAGACTTACGTTCCTGAGTTCTAATCCACCTCCAGACACTTAATAGCTGTGTGACCCTGAACAAGTCACTTAACCTTGTTTGTATCAGTTTCCTCATTTGTAAAATGAGCTGAAGAAGGAAATGACAAACCGCTCCAGTATTTTTGCCAAGAAAATTCCAAAGGGGTTACAAAGAGTCAGACATGATGGAAAAACGACTGAACAACAATAACAATATAGCCCCTACCATGTGCCAGACACTTTGCTAAGTAATTTACAAATATTAGCTCATTTGATCCTAACAACAACCCTTCAAGGTAGGTGTCATTATCATCCCCATTTTATAGTTGAGGAAACTTAGGCAAACAGAGGTTAAATGATTTGCACAGTGTCTAAGGCCAGATTTGAACTCAAGTCTTCCTGACTCCAGGCCCAGTGTTCTATCCAATTAGTCACCTAACTTCTAGAATAGGCTACTTTCCCATAGTTGGAGGTCTTAAGCAGTCTGGATGATCACTTGTCGAGTATGTTATAGTATGGATTTCATATAGGTACAGATTGGACTGGAGGCCCATCAAGATCCTTTCCAACATTCAAATTCAATGATTTAATGAAACCACAAAATCTCCTCAGTGAGATATGTGACCACTTGAAAGAAATCATCCTTATAATTTATAAGAAAAACAAAATGGTTAAAGAATGCCTATTGTCCAGACACATGGGTACAGTTGGATATACTATCATCCTTTAAGCTAGTCCCACAAGTGAACTGGAGAGAGGTTTGTATTTCATTTGGGAAATGATGTACCATTTTTAATAATGAAAAGATGTTCTTTAACATAACAACTCATCTTTAAAATGTCATTATCCTTCTGGAGATTCTACATGTAACTGGACACCTCGCTCACTGAAGAAATAAAATTGCAGAGTATACAAAAAGAAATGGAGGATTGAATGCTGGGCCCAAAGTAGACTACGACACGTTACTAGTGATGACTTTCCTACAAGAAACAGCATGAAAGATATTATCCAAGAAATCTATGATTAAAAAAGGAGGTTTTCTTGGAGTAAGAGTGAAAGATACAAGGTAGATGGCCTGACTGATACACTGGTACCAATGTCCTATAGGAAGGCCTCCAGTACATTGGGTAGATCCTTTAAGTAGTATTTATGGGAAGATATAGACAAAAATTACAAAGGAGGAGAAGATGGGAATGTTTTTTCAATCTGGCTTACTGGATAGAATACTCATATCCATGCAATCACATGGATCCATTGAAATAATGCATTTAAGGTAAAGGTGGGGAATCTAGATGAAAATGTCCATGAAACATTTGGAAATAGAGGTTGTAAACTTGGGAAAGAGGTCAGAACTGATTGGAAATATGTCATTTGAATAAAAGTAATTATAAAAATAATGAGAAGGCATGAGATTGTCCAGGAAAAGAGTATAGAAAGAGGAAAATAGAGAAATCCTATTCCCAGGGAACACTCACCCTAAGTGAAAAGAAAGAAGAATCAGCAAACGAGATAGGAAGGAAGTAGGAGAATAATCAGGAAAGTGTGGTGTCTGAAATAAAGGACAGTATAATCAACAGTATCAAACACTATAGAAAAATGAAAAAGGATAAACACTGGCTAAGGCAATTTGGTCTGGCAATAAAGTGGTTAATGATTAACTCTGAGAGAGCTCTTATAATAGTGATAGTGGTAGATCCAGATTACAGAGGGTTTGCAGAGAAAGTGAGTTGGAAAGTGGAGCTTTCAGCCATAGACTACATTTTCAAACAGCCTGACAATCATGAGAAGGAAAAGAGATGGTTTTGCAACTAGATGGGGTGAAAGGGACAAAACGAAGCCTTTTTTTAAGGATTGGGAGATCTAAGCAGAACCATAGACATTTAGGGAGTCAGTCAACAAGCAATTACTAAATGATTACCATTTGTCACACTGAGTTAATTGATAGGGATACAAAAAAAGACCCCAAAAAGTCTCAGCTCTCAAAGAATTAATAGTCAAATAGAAGACACAACATGCAAAGTAGTATGTACAAACAAGGTATATACATGATAAACTGGAAATGTTCAGTAGAAGAAAGACACTAACATTAAGCAAAATTATCAGAATCTGGGCTTTTCTCTGGGGCTTGAAGGAACCTAAGGAGATGGAGATGAGGAAATGGAGAATTGCAAACATGGGAGACAGGCAGTGAAAATGCCTGGAGTCGGTAGACTGAGTGTCTTGAGTGAGCTATGGTTAGAGGTGTAAAGAGACTGGAAATTTAGGCGGGAACCAGGTCATGAAGGTCATGTGATACGGAGGACTTTATATTTGATTCTGGAGGTGATAGGGAGCCCCATATTGAATGGGGAGGTGAGGTGACATGCTTGTATCTGTGATTTAGTAAGAATAATTTGACAACTGAATTAGGATAGGCTGGAGTGAGACAATAGAGGTAGGGAGAAAAGCTAAGAGGCTCTTCTTGGGAAGAGGCAGGAGTTGATAGGTGCCTACACCAGGGTGGCTGCAGAGTCAGAGGAGACAAAGGGGATGTATATCACAGATGTTGCAAAGAGAGAATCAACAGAACTTTGCAACTGATTGTATATGTGGGATGAGAGAGTATGAGAGGTCAAGGATGGCATCTAAGTGGGGACCCTAAATGACTGGTAGGATGGTAATGCTCTCAACAGGAACAGGAAAAATAAGAAGAAGGCAAGGGGAATGGAACAATGCAATTTAAGATCAATGAATTAGCATTTGTTAAGCACCTACTATGTGTCAAGCATTACGCCAGTGCTGAGGATTTAAAAAAAAAAAGGCAAATGCTAGTGCCTGCTCTCAAGGAGCTTAGATAGAAGAGAGAGAGGGAGGCATGCCTGTATTGAAATCTGCAATAGGAAGCTCCCAAATCAATGAGATCATATATCCAGTAAAATATTAACTTTGAAGTACAGGTGGGACATTCAGATAGAAATTTCCAGAAGGCTAGAGGTAATGGGATCAAGGGGCAAGTGAATGGCCATAGCAAAATGGTAAGGAGTAAGTAATCCTCTTAGAAAAGAAGAGAATGTGTTAAGGCACTAGCGAAGTAGAGAGTTGAGGGAGTTTAGGCCAGATGGCCTCAATCTTTTCAGCAGTGTAGGAGACAAAAGCATATTCTGTGAGTGGGGCAGTGGGAAATGGAGATAGGAAAAGATCTGAAGCAATTATTTGCTACTGTAAGGAAGGGCAAAATAACATTAGAGGATAGTTCTTCAAATTTCAGTTTCAGACATAATACAGGTAAAGCATGGGATGTGAAGTCAGAAGACTGAAGTTCAAATGCTATCTCCATCACTTACTATCTGAATGACCTTGGGCACATCACCTTACCTTTCTGGGCCTCAGTTTCCTCATCTATAATATAAAGGTGGTGGACTAGAAGAACTCTAGGGTGTGTTCTAGTTTTTAATCTTACAATTTGAAATAAAAGAAAGTCAGTTATATGAAACAAAGTTTCCTTTTTTTTCTTTAGATTAAAGTTTCTACTCTTTAGAGATAACCCGAACACAAAATAGCTAAGGCTTACCGCAAGAGGATAAAAAGAGAAAACAAAAATTTTGTTTTTATTCATTATTGGAATTATATAGTAATCCCATGATAGAAAAAGCAGGAAACATAAAATCACAATGGAAGATATTTGGATATAAAGGGAGAATTTTTTTTAATTTTCATATTTGCAAACTCACAACAACTTAATAGCTTTTTAAATAACAAAAATAAACAGGTATGTCTTTCCCCTTATATTTTACCTGTATCACTTAAATTTTTGCTAATGCAATTGGATTGATTGCTCTGCTCTTTAACTGAGGGTTGTTCAGGGAATATGTCATTATGTACCTAATAATATTTGTTATTCTCATAGGTTCATACTTAGGATGTTAGAGGTTAGGTAAAGTAAATGCAGAAGATCTGTTGAACTTTTTTTGTTATTAAGCAGTCGATGAATTTATTTTTTTCATGATTATTCTAACTTATGAGCTAGCAAGGGAAATCAAACATGTACATAAAACATTACAGAATAAAGCAATATATGACACAAGATAATAAAAGTATATTGTAGGAGGAAAAGGGAGGCAATATATAGTTTGTAGCTGCAGTGATCCAAGAAAGTTTCAGAGAACAAGTAACATTTGAACTATACCTTTAAAAGATGACTAGAATGAATGAATGAAAAAATGAAAATGTATTAAGTACTTACTATGTGCCAAGTAATAGTCCAGGTGACAAGTGAAAAGGGACTGAACAAAGATGGTGACCATGTGAGTAGAGTGAAGGGAACAACAGATGTGAGAGCTGTTGTAGAAGCTGAGTCAATAATAGTTGGCACTAGATTGGCTATATTTGACAAGAAAGAGTGAAGAGTCAACATGTTTTGAGAGAGAGAGACAGAGACACAGAGAGAGAGACAGAGAAAGAGAGAGAGACAGAGAAGAGAGAGGAAGGAAGGAAGGAAGGAAGGAAGGAAGGAAGGAAGGAAGGAAGG